>NC_042625.1:27173257-27476286 GCF_901001135.1 Rhinatrema bivittatum
GGTACCCAAAGGTTCAACCTGCGGGAAAAGGCGCTGGTAAAGTTGAAGCCCCAGATCCGTCTCCCACCAGAGAACCTCCGTCCAGCTGTCAGTGAATGCCTTTGGGGCTCGCCCCATAGGCTGCATCAACCTCACTACAGCAGTAAGGGTCCACTTCGCTTACAATCTACCTCTTCATCCAGTGCTATCCACTCTAACTCTCCCATCTATTTTTTTTTAGACTTCTAGCATTTGTATACAGATATGTCAAAGGATGTTTTTTGTTTGCTTATCCACTGACAGGGGCAAATTTGGAATCTTTCTGCTCTGTCTGCTCTTTACACAATGTATAGAAGGTACTGCTGTATATTTCAGAAAATTCCTATTTCTGCTATTAAGATAACTGTAAGTGAACAGGCAGGATCCACTTGTCGATTTTGAGTTTGAGGCTGGAGCCCATGAGGCAGAACAGCCCACACAACCTGAAAGCACATACAATATTACTAATGGTAAAATGATTTTGTTTGTAACTTAATTTTGGCTATTTATGTTCTAACTACTCATTGTTTTTACGCAATGCTTCAGAGTCATTTTGGATGATGGATGATAAATTTAATACATAAATCTATATACGGCTTTATCATAAAAAGGATGCCATCATGTGTTCGTAGATACTACACATTTTATTTACATTTTATTGTAGTTTCATTGTAAATCTGATTCCCCCCTCCCCCTTGGATTAAGGAGAACCAGGGCCGTCCTTAGGGGGATAGATAAGTGGAATAGTGGCGATGGCCCTGGTCCCCACTCTTTGCATCACTGCAGTGGTCCCTGTCCTCGGCATCACTTCCATTTCCTGAACACCGGAGGATCAGGGGTCACATAGCCATGGGAGGCTGCAACTTCAAGGGACACTGGCCGATGGCCCAAAGAGGGCCCCAGCCTGCTTTTCATTCTCGGGTGGCGGATCTGCTCTGGTAAATTCTTCCCAGAACCTGCATCTCCTTCTAGGGTCAGCCTTTACGAGAACTTATATAATTTTGTTGATTTTTGTAGCTCTAGGCTGCCTTCTAAAATATTTTAATAAACATGCCTTTAAGGTTTATTTTATTAGCATTTATAAAAAATGTTACCCAGATAGAGAGTCCATCAAGCTTGGTTGAGAGAACATTGCACAAATCTCATCTTTGGGTGAGTTTCCTCACTCCAAAGGTCATCAATCTTCACAACAGAGCATTGTTCTGTTCATACATCTCACTTTGAATGTCAAAGTGGCCCCTAACCCCTACACTAATACCTAAACCTCACTTCGAGTGACTAGCTAGGCCTCATATAGAGGTATTAATACCTACTAGTATGAGGGCATTATGGCTAGTCTCTCTCTCTCTCTCTCTCATTTTAGAAGGGCACTGATAGCTAGGCTGGATCTCCAGCTGCTTAAAATGGTCCCCCGAGTGGTTGTATGTAGGAAATACAAGAATTCTGGCACTTATTGCAAAGTGCGAAAAAGTTATCGCAGTTTGCGTTAATACCTATGCGAAGCACACTTTGTGATAAACTGCCTATTACCATAAAACACGCCCCTTTTCCTATCGCATGCGATATTTAGTGCATTTTGATAAATCCAGGCCTAAGTTACATACCTATATCTAGGCAAATGAATTGCAGATCTAAATTTATTTATTTATTTAAGAGTTTTTATATACCGTCATTAAGTAATACACCATCATAACGGTTTACAGATGGGCACCTATAACAAAGTAAATATAGTTCATAAATAACATGGGTGGTGCCGTTAGAAATCGGTAACATATACGAGTTTATATCAAGCGACATTGATTGTGGTTGGGTGTTTTATAGAGATTCATCTTACTGGTTGTCTACAGTTAAAATAAGTTGAAACTAATTCCATTGAGCGCTGGAATTAAGGCACTGGGTGCTTTGAGCCACTTAACCTTAAATTGTTCTCTTTAGTTGCCTGTGTCGTTCTCCTTTTTGAAGGCTTTTTTGAAGAGCCAGGTTTTGAGTTGTGTTTTGAAAAATTTATGATTGCTCTGAAGTCTGAGGTCAAGGGGCAAATTTTCAGCTGAAAACTTAGGAGATGAGTGTTTATTGAATATGGATCCTTCAGTGCAGAAGGCAATAACATTCTCAGATATAAATTTGATTTCAGAAGTGAAAAAAATATTTACTGCCTGTTGCGTCCGTCGGTCCTAAACGGCTTTGCCCCGTTTGCCTCACCTTATTCACGGCTCCTACTGCTTACCTGGGAAAGATGGCTACCGCCGCATCTACAAGCCGACCTCTCTGGCATCACCGGAACGGCTATGGTGCAGCCTCCCGCCATTGCTCCTCCCAGGTACCTACTAGGGTGCGCGTGCACGCGCGCAACCCTCGCCTTTGTACCACTCTTGGCGCGAACCTCGAGGGCGTTCCCTCATACTGACGTCACGCCATCCAGGTATATTACCTTCACTAATTTGCTAGCTCGTTGAGTTAGCAAGGACTCAAATCCGTTCCTGTCTAATCTACTCTGCCGCTTCCTTGCTGCCGCAGGAAGCTCTCTCTCTGCCCTTCGGGGTAACTGCTAACCTGGGTACCCGCTCCTCGGGGGCCCTCTGTGTGAGTGAGCTGCTATCTGTTGGGAGTATCAATCAGATAGGAGTTAGCAATCTGTTATTATTTAGGAGAGTTGGGGGTGGATCCTTGGACCGGTGGCAGATGACCACGCCCCCGGGGGAAGATCCCGAGAGGGACCACCGGTCAGGCACAGAGTATGGAGACAGACACACACTAGTTCCCCACTAGATAGTATACTGAACCACCAGAGGTGGCAGTAGTGAACTGGAATGCCCAGCTGGGCTGTAGTCCCTCAGAAACTGGAACAGCGATCCCTGGAGGCTGAGCTGGTTCCAGGGAAAGCTCTGAGAGACCGATGGTAACTCACTGATGTAGTTGGCAGTGATGACTTCCAGGCAGAAGAGAGTACCGAGTAAGTCTGGGAATGAGGGCCCTCGAGGAGCGAGTACCGGTTCCAGACTGTCACCTGAAAAACAAAGAAGAGAGCGAGGTCCCCAAGGAGCTTAGGTAGAGTAACTCTTGTACCCTAACCTTTGCTAACTCGATGTTTTAGCAATTTCCAAGACCTTATATATCCGTCGCGGGTGACGTCATCTTCGGGGGATGGCCCCGAGGTTTGTGCCATCGCCGGTACTTTAGTCGGGGCCGCGCCCCGCGCGCGCCCCTAGACCTCCAGGAAACATGGCGGATTGCAGCGTCCAGCTGGTCCGGGGACGCCGGAGGATTTTGGCAGAAGAACACCGCGGCAGCCAAACTTCCCACGGGCGAAGAGGGAGGTGCCAAAGAGGTAAGGAGGGCGGAGAGAGGGCGTCGGGAACCGACGGACACAACACTCTGCTTTATTTCAGGTGCCTTACAGGGAACAGGTACTCGTTCCTCGAGGGCCTGCTCTCCCTGCCTCGGTGCCTGTACCTTCTACTACATACCTGGTGGAATTGCATACCAACACCTAGTGAGTACTCTAACTCTCAGTCTATCTCATCCACAGTATCTCCTCGCTGGGAGACCTGCTGCGGAACCTCCTGACGTCATCAAGGAGAGACGTGCTCCCTCTGCCGAGGTCCCTGAGACTGCAACTACAGACTGCCTCACTACTGCCACCTCTGGTGGCTCTCTTCAAGCTGTCTAATAAAGATCTATCTTATGTTTTGTGTAGTACGAGTCTAGCCCAGTGCTGTGGCTCCTCTCGGGGCTCCTCCCTGTGGGCGTGATCATCTCCACAGCACCCAAGGATCCACCAAAACACATGTAACCACAACACTGCCCTTCAGTGAATGGATCCCCCCCAACCATTTATTAACTTTATTTTTAATAGGCACTTCTGAGTCACCTAATTGTTTAAGCTCTAGGCAACATAAAAACAAACGTACATAAACAATAATAAAATAAACGACATAAAAACATAAGTTTTGCCGTGCTGGATCTGATGTCCATCAAGCTCAGTATCCTGTTTCCAACAGTGGCCAATCTAGGTCATATGTACCTGGCAGGATCCCCAAGTTCAATAAATTTCATGCTGCTTATCCCAGGGATAAGCAGTGGATTTCCACAAGTCCACCTTAATAATGGTTTATAGACTTTTCTTCCAGGAACTTTTCCAAACCTTTTTTAAACCCAGCTACGCTAACAACTTTTACCACACCCTCCAGGAATGAATTCCATAGTTTAATAATGCTTTGAGTATATAAGTCAAATAGGAGAAAATACTTTAATGTATCTCCTAGTAACTTTATTGCATGTCCCCTGGTCTTTGTACTTTTTGACAGCATAAACAATCGATTCATATTTACCCATTCAATAGACTCATTATTTTATAGACCTCTATCATAGCTCCCCTTAGTCCTCTCTTCTGCAAGCTGAAGAGCCCTAACCTCTTTAGCCTTTCCTCATAGGGGAATTGTTCCAACCCATTTATCATTTTGGTCGCCCATCTCTTGACCATTTCTAATTCTGATATATCTTTTTTGAGATGCGGTGACCAGACATGCACAAAGTATTCAAGGTGCTCCTGCACCATGGAGTGATGTAGAGGCATAATGTTATTCTCTGTTTTATTCTTCTTTCCTTTTTAAAAATAATTCCAGGCATTCTATTTGCTTTCTTAACTGCTGCCACATACTGGGCAGAGGATGCCTAGATCTTTTTCCTGGCTGGTGACTGCCACTGTGGAACCTTGCATTATATAGCTGTAATTTGGGTTCCTCTTCCCTATGTGCATCACTTTGCACTTGTCCACATTAAATGCCATCTGCCATTTGGATGCCCAATCTCCCATTCTTCCAAGGTCCTCTTGCAATTTCTCACAGCCCTCTTGTGATTTAACAACTTAGTTGAATTTGCTGATGATACAAAATTATTCAATTTCACTCATTCCCATGATGGAGGGTGAAACACTGATGTGTACAAAGTAAGAAAGGGATCTGAAGATGGCGAAGCAATGTGACAAAGTGATGGCTAAAGCCAGGAGATTTCTGGGCTGCACAGACAGAAGAATAACCAGTAAGAAAAGAAGTGATAAAACTCTTGTACAAGTCCTTGGTGAGGACTCACCTGGAGTAGTGTATTCAGTTCTGGAACCTGTATCTCAAAAAGGCTAGAGACAGGATGGAAGTTGTCCAGAGAAGGGCGACCAAAATGGTGTTGGGTCTCCATTGGAAGACTTATGAGGAGAGGCTGAAGGATCTAAATATGTACAACCTGGAAGAGAGGAGATGCAGGAGAGATATGATACAGACCTTCAGATACCTGAAAGGTTTTATTGATGCATGAACTTCAAACCTTTTCTGTTGGAAAGAAATTAGTAGAACTAGGGGTTATGAAATTAAGGGATGACTAAGAACCAACATCAGGAAATATTTCTTCACAGGAAGATGGTGGATGTCTGGAATGCCCTTCTGGAGGAGATAGTGAAGACAAAAACAGTTAAAAAAATTAAAAGGGGCATGGGATAAAAAACTGTGGATCCCTAAAGGCTTGAGGATGGAAATGAGGAAAAGGGTGCATGAGGGTAAATTGCTGGTGTGGCGGTTACCACCCTTAACAGAAGGCATGGGGATTACTACCCTTAACCAATATGCTTTGATGCAACTGCAACATTGCTCTGCTTCAACAGCAAGGGGGAAAGGGAAATTGGATTCAGACAACAACCAAGGATCCCTTTTACAGTCTAGGGAACTGATAAGCATGAGGGTTCTCTGAATAGAGCAACAGCTACTACCCTTAACAGAAGGTATGGGATTACTACCCTTAACTAATAATCCTTGATGCCTTTGACACAACTGCAACATTGCTGTCCGCTTTGATGGGGTTGGGAGAAGTTTCAGATGACAACCAACACGGGCCCTGATTTTTACAGTCTGAGGTACTGATATGCAGACATAAGGGAAAGAGTACAGGACTGCTTCAATGGCCAAGTCCATCAAGCAGCACTAGAAGGCTCATCACTCAGTAAAAGAGAAACATGGGGGTAATCTACACAGCGCGGCAGATACTTCCAGAAAAAGCTTGCTGGGTAGACTGGATGGACCATTTGGTTATTTTCTGCTGTCATTAATATGGATCTCTAGGCCATTTATAAATATGTTAAACTGCAGCAATCCCACTATAGATCTCTGAAGCACTCCATTAATCACCCTTCTCCAATGAGAAAATTGACCATTTAGCTCTACTCTCTATTTTCTATCTTTTAACCAATTCTAAATCCACAATAGAACATTGCCTTCTATCCCATAACATTTTAATTTCCTCAAAAGTTTTTTGTGAGGTATTTTGTCAAATGCTTTCTGAAAGTCCAGATATACTATATCAACTGGCTCACCTTTATCCATGTGCTTATTCATGTCTTCAAAAAAATGTAGCAGATTAGTGAGGCAAAACTTCCTCTGGCAAAATCCATGTTGGGCTTGTCCCATTAAATTATGTTCAGAAATTTTGTTCTTTATAATAGTTTTGATCATTTTTCCTGGCACCGTCACAGGCTCACCGGTCTGTAGTTTCCTGGATCACTTCTGTGATCCTTTTTTAAAAACTAAATAAAGCACATCAATTCAATCCAGTGTGAAATATCAAACTTCACATGCAAGCAGCAAAAAAACCCAGAAAAGCCAGCATACTCACCCGAAAGCCTGCTTAAACAGTGGAGTTTTTAACAAGGACAAAATTTTCAAAGCATGTAGTCAAACACAAAGTTTCTGCTAAGGAGTTCCAGATAATTGGAGCAGCAAATATGAGTGCTGTTTTCCTGGTCTCCAAGAGGTGTGGTAACTTCACAGAGGGAACATCAAGTAGATCCCTCTGGAATGGTCGACGGGGCTCGTGTTGGGTTAAATACCAGCATTGCATTTACCCAGGGAAACAACTAAAAATCCAAGCATTCTAGGAACTGGCATTGCAAGTGCCCCCTTAGAGCCTTGATTCAATTTCTGATGAAATCAAATTAAATAATTGTCATGAGATGTCTGTTCTCATTGTTAGAGCAGTTGTAACTATGTGGTGGTGGTGGTGGTGGATGAGGAGAAGGTGCTTCCAGAAGACTGCTCAGCAGATGGTTGGAGGCTTCCACAGAACGAGAAGCCTTAGAATATTGTGACCAAGAAGTGCGTCAGAGAAATTAAACTCTGGCTTGCAGTCTGTTGCAGCCTTGGTTACTTTTTGACGAGCTCCGTGATTATGATTTTTCCATAGGCTACACTAAAAGAGCTTTTTCACTCCCCCCCCCCCCTCCCCCAGATGAAACTGTGCAGTCTGGAGTTGCACCTGGGGCACTACTTTGAGGGGATGAACTGCTCTCTCCAGCTTTTCGACGTCAGTCTTTTGGGAAGAAGGACAAGAAGCCACTGCTCTCTCTGGGAGAGGAAGTAGTTTTAAACGTATTTAAAAAAATAGATTTTTGATTTGTAATGCATGGTCTTAAAATTGCTTGATAAGAGGGTACGTTCGTGCATAAGCTGAAAGCAAAACAGGAGGCACAGGTTTGCTTGCAGAAAGCACGCACTGAAGAGCAAGTTTTTGCAAAGTACTTCAAATGTGCCAGAGACTGACCAGCCTTACTTGAAATATTTTGTTCCGTTTTGGCTTCTGTGAAGATGAATCATTCACTATAGCTCAGCGTCTCTGATGAATGAAGCCCAGTTTGGCTAGGCCTGTTAAGTTATCTACCTTATACTGCTGACTACGGGACAGGAATGCAATGGGCGATTCCCCGGGGAGCCCTGTAATTCACATTGTTGATTGATGTCAGTGGTACATTGGCATCTGACGATGACTGGGATCAGCGGTTTGAAATAAATTAGCTTTGGGGGTCAAGGTTCAGGGACGGCTTTCACCAGCCTACTATATTAATCAGCACGCTTTTCAATTATTTAGAAATGAGTATAATCCACTTCATGCTGCTGTACCTAATCCACATGGATAGATAAATGACCTTTAGCAGAGGTCAGCAACTCAAATATGAAAATTAATTAGGCCACTATGCAAAAATGACACAAGCAAAACCTTGGGATATATTAAAACCTGTTTTAGATAGACGAGTGACTCCCATTAATCAAGCATCTGTCTGTGAAATAATTTAATTTTTTTCCCTGTATGCTTTTGATTTGGGGAAAACAGCAAGAGGCACGTGACTTCTACATACCAGTAATAAGAGGAACTGGCATGCTCCTGATAGCCAAAATTTTCCTACCTGCTCCTGTCCAAGGAAATAAGTTGCATTCACCATTGTCATGTAGACTGGTGGTTAGAGACATTCAGAAACACAGATGTCGGCAGTCTGTCCATTTGTATCTGCCTTCTGTGCAGACACAGGCCTTTATCTGCGTCTTCTCCTCCCTCTGCAGCTGAAGTCCGGTTAGGTGCAATTTTCACAACTCTGTGTGGACAGGTGATTAAAAAAATCCATGGGCACATTTTGCCCATGGACTCTGCACCAATTTTCAAAGTCAAAATATGGGTGTCCTTTCCCTTCTGAAAAAAAAAAAATAGTGCCGCAGAGATTTGCTCCTCCATTTCTCTGCGGATATTTTTTCCCCAACCAAAACAGTGTGCATAGTTTTGAAAATCCCAAGCCATGCGTGTGGTTTTCTCCCCCCCCCCCCTCAAATACCTAACCTCACCCCTCTGGAGTACCATTTTATGTCTCAGGAGAATTTTGAGATGCACCAAACTTACATACCTAACTCTAGGCGAATGAATTACAGATCTAAATTTAAGAACATTTTCAGCCGAAAACCTAGAAGCCTAAGTGGAGTGCTGAGTGTTTATTGAAAATTGACCCTTCAGTGTATAAGGCAATAACATTTTAACATGCAAATTTGATTTCAGAAGTGAAAAAACATTGACTGCCCTTCAGGAAAATGAGGGTAAAACCATGCACTCTATGGAACTATGAGTATACTTATACCCACATACAGGGACGATTCTCAAAAAGTCCATTTACCCCTGGGTGCCATCATCAAGGTAGTGCATGAGTAATCCTTATTCTCTAAGCAGCTGAAGGTTCCACACCTTTTGTGCCCACTGTGGCACAGCAGTGTATTTTACCAATGGGGCATCATGGGATTTGAACCTGCATGTCTTCTGGTTCCAGCCTATGGACTCTACTCTTGAGTTAAAGAAAAAGCAAATTCCACAGATGCCTTTTTTTTTTTGTGGTGGAGGTGATGGGTGCTAGAGCTTCCAACTCCATCAGAACCAGCTGCTGCTGGGCTCTGGGAGCCTTCATTCACAACTACCAAGGTTTTTCCCTCTTTTACAGCTCATTCCCAACTCACTTTGCCCAGTCAGTGCAGCAACATCTTAAACCAGCAGCCACAGACTGATTCCCTCTGGAATGCAGTAATGTGTACCCCAATCTGCTTGCTGTGGGAGAGGGGAGATAGGAAGGTGATGAGTGGGATCAAATCACCCTGCTACCTTTTTCATGGGTGTGAAAAAGTCAATACCTGGTCCAAGGCAGGTGTTAATCTTCTGGATATGTTGGGCCCAAGGAGAATAGCTAGTGGAGGTCAGCATACCATGCTAATTACTGTGAGTTTAGTACAGCTTCATTTGCATATGATGCTCCCTCATTTACAATTGTGTAGGTACTAATTAAAGCATTTGCACACTAAAGCATTGAAGGACTGGATCAATATACATGTTAATGACTAATTGCTTAGCACTCAATTTTTAGAGCATGCAAACTAGCCTTAACGTGCGTGCTAAATTTTAATTTAGAAATCTTATATTTTACTAATACAAATAATTTATGTGATCAAAGAAGTATACGGTATACATAAAAGCCTAAAAATAGGGATAAAATTTTTCCAGTCTTCTGTGTAGGAGTTGTTTTGAGGCAGCCTGCCTACCTAACTTTCAATGGGTCTTGAAAGTTAGGGCCATAGAGAAATCATGATGGGTTTTGCCATTTTGAAGGGCTGTTTTCCTTTTCTCAATATTGGGAGAAAGATAATGGTTCTCATGTCCTTGTGATTTTCTTCTGTACATGCCTTTAGGCTTTTTTGATTTAAATTTTAAAAAACTATGCTTTAAAAACTGACTTGAGGGTTGTTTGTCATTTACGGCACCCTTGTTGGGTCGGGGGTGGATGTTAGAGATGTCCAGGTAATCCCCTATGATTAAGGATGTCTTACCCTTGCACCCGGCTTGCTGACACCCCAAATTCTGATCAATATACAATTTGTTGTTGATGTGTTGCCATCGATTTGAGTGTGGTTTAAACAATCACCTTTTTACATTTATACTGTTTTTATTTTTGTGTGGTCTATTTGTTATCTAGGGCAGTTCTTGCGGGGTTTGTGGTTCCAGAAATTTATTGAAACATTTCCCACAGTGCACTCCTCCCTTCCCACCACCAAACAAGGTAACAGGATGCACTGTACTTATGGATGCTTCTAGGGTACGATTTTTTGAAAGTGCACAAGAGTGTAGACAAATTTCAAGAAACAGTCAGCATCTGACCACAAGAAAAGTCCATTTTGGTATCTTAATCTAAATCTTTATCCAAGGTTAGTGATGTCTTGGACTTAAGGGTGGGAGGGGTTTATAGATCTTCCCTCCCCCTCAGATTGTTGGGAAGTCATAAAGGTTCATTAACAAAACACTGCACTAAATGTACTGGATTTTAAGAAAAAACAGGTGTTTACTTCAAACTGGGTACATCACGGCCGGAGCAAGGACCTCTGAAAACTGTGATCACTGCGAGTCTCAGGTGGAAGGCCACAGCAGAAACATTTATTTTTCTCACTGCAGCTTAAAACTACTTGTCTGGCACACACAACTACTCAAATCAGAGGCAATGATGAATGGGTACAATTTCCAGACTACTGCAAGATACATTTGGCAAACAACAGAATACACATCTTGTTTGTGTATTCTCACACACACATTTTATCTGTACAAAACTGGCATCTGTCTTCATTATCTTGCTGGATTTGTGCTGCAGCAGCACAGGAAGTCTGCACTATACTCAAAGCTGAGTACATCATCTTAACCTCTAGTCCATGATTTGCTTCCAAGTGTAATGACAGCTACAAGGAAACTGAAGAATTTAGCACTTAAACAGAAAGGTGCCAGGTGGTTCTGAGCAAACTGCACTTCATTTTGTATCATTACCAAGAGTTGTGCCTTTCAAGCTGTATTCTGTTCAAAACCAGAAAGCATTTATCTACATCCCTTTCCTTGAACTTCCTGTTCTCGTTTTCAGACTTTGGGCTGTAGTTAGGATTAGCAATGAGAGACACTGGCCGGATCATTTCTTTGCACTGTTGCTATCAAGGAGAAGAGGGACTGATGGCAGCAAGCCGTTTTGAAAATAAGCACACTTAGAAAACCTTGTGTCCTGGTGATGATGCTACGCTAGTCTATTGTGTCAATCTTCTCTGCGCCAAGGGAATCTATGAGTATCTTCCTTTACTCAGTAGATCTGTATGATACCGACACAAGCTTTTATTGTGTGATCTATCCTTGTTCTTAACCATCAATTTTGTGATAAAGAAAACTACTGAAGTGTCAACTAGACAAACAAAATCTATAGTGGAGAAGTCGACCTCACAGGAGGAAAAGATGGCAGTGGAGGCGCTTGCATAGCTGGATGGTGTATCAGAGACCCTGCTCGACAAACTTACTAAAGCGGTTTTGGCAGCATTAAATGATCAACTACAGAAATTACAGTCCTCCCATTAAACTTCATGATAAGCATTAACTGTGCTTGATTTGAAAGTGAGCCATCATGAAGACAGGCTGGATGGCATAGATGTGTCAATTGCGTAGATGCAAAAAAAGAATCAAGGTCTGGAAAATAAATTAGATGAATTAGAAAACTGTAACAGACAGAATAGTCGAATGCTGGCCTTCCTAAATCTCTAAAGTAAGAAGACTTGTTTCAGTGGTTCGAGAAATGGTTACCAGAGACCCTAGATGTGACGGGTGTGTTGTGCCGGAGGTGGATCCATGGGCTGAGGTGGGATTGACGCAACCCGCAGGCAGGGGCCTACGGGTCCCCACCGTCAGCAGGTGGAGTGAGACAACTGGAGCTTCACCTATACCAGCCCACGTTCCCCTCAGGTTGAGCCTTTGGGTGCCGGGGCCAGCAGGGCTTAGGCGGGCCTCAAGATAGAACAATGAAGGCAAGCAGTTCAGCTCAGAGACAGCAGCCAGCAGGTGGTGTATTGTTATCCTGGACTGGTCCCAGTACAGGAACTCAAGCATGGAGTTTGACTGAAGGTGCTTGAGCAGAGAAAGGCCGAAGTCTTAGGAGTTCAAGTCCAGAGGACAGGGACAGAGGCGTCACTGTCAGGTTCAGATGAATGCTGGTGGCAATGAGAAGCTGTAGCAAGTAACGTAGAACTCTGGACTCAAAGAGTCTGTAACATAGTCATTTGTAGCAAGAGTCAGGGCACGGAGAAGGCAGGCGTGGTCAGACGTAGCAGTGGTCAGGCTTGGAGAAGGCAGGCGTGGTCAGACGTAGCGATGATCAGGCTTGGAGAAGGCAGGCAAGGCATGGTCAGACGTAGCGGTGGTCAGGCTTGAAGAAGGCAGACAAGGTCGGATGTAGCAGAGGTCGGCACCAGGAGGTCAGTCGAAGTACATGCAAGACGAACGAAGACACAGGAACAGGAAGACACTCAGGAACTCGGAGACACAGAGGCAATGAGTACTCAGAACCAAACAGGGAACCGAGGAGACCTGTTGCAAAGGCAAAGCTTCTGTGCAAGGCTTGAGCTTTTATACGCTGAAGGATCTGACATCAGCATCCGGGTCCATGGCCAGATTCCCGCCACGGGCCCTTTAAATGTTCTACTGATGCTCGCGTGTGCCTAGGGAGGGGCGCAGTGCCACTGGCGGCATCTCTCCGTGAATCCTGCGGAGAGGACCAAAGAATGGAGGCATCCTAGCAGGAAGTCCCGGGACATGGAGCAGGGCCGGAGGCGCTGGCATGGGCCCGAGGTCGGAGCTGGTGGCCCGCTGCCGCGAGCGACTGAGAGCTGGAGCCTGGGGGTTGCTTGGAAAGGTGAGAGGGCCGCACTGCGGAGCTGCTGCGGGCGGCGAGCGTAACAGGGTGTGGGCCGACACATTATAGTGGAATGTGCGCACCACCTAGGATCCATGATGTGGCCTCCCAAAAACCCAGGCAAGCAATCGCTAAATATCTTAATTTTCTTGATAAAGCTAAAATTTTGGAAGTCTACTGGAAGAAAAAGAAGTTCATCTATGAAGGCAGTGAAATACTGCTATTTCCAGATTTCTCTGCACAAGGAAATTACACTGTATTACACACAGCTCTATAACAAGGGTATCATGTCTTCCCTTTAATATCCTGCTCAATTGAGGGTATTTTATCAGGGGGGTACCATATGTTCTCCAATAAGGAAGACATCAGGAAATTTATGGAGGAAGTGTAATCTATAACTCTTGTGGATACCAAGGTTGCTCAGCTGATCGAGCTGTGCCACATCTGGTCTAAAGAGTGGTTTATCTCTGTTTTTGATGGGTTCCTGCTTATATTTTGTTGATTTTGTACTTAGAAATTGTTAGGGGAACCTGTGAAGGAAGGAGCATATCACTTCTTAGATTGTAGTGGGATTTGTCATGTACAGCTTGGAGTAAATAGTCACAGTGGGCTGCTATGAATGGCAACCCCCTTCTACCATGCAATATGTGTTGGTGTTTTGCACAATCATCTGCAATTACTTTTCCTTGTTCTTTCCCGGAGGCCTGTGATCTTTTTATTTTATCTGGGACATTCGGCACAGACAGGAGTATTCCAAAGAAGATTTGTGTCAATGTCTGGAGTGGATTTGGGTGTGAGAAGAATATTAACTATTTGATTGTGAGTTTGGGTTTTTGTATATATGCGTTCATGTGGTGTGTTTGTGGCTAACCCAAAGCTGATGATCACCTTGTGGTTTTTATGGGGCAATATTGTGGTCAAGTGGGAATGGCAGGGCGGATCTTGGCTGGGGGTGGGTGGGGGTATCTTCTAGTAGAATTGTAATAAATGTGGCAATGGTTATTTTTTTGCATGGAGAATTTGGCTAATATTATTATTGGATCCCTGAACATTGCTGTCTTGCACTCCCCCATTAAGAGACGAAAGATGTTGAACGAACATAAATGTAGCATTCTTACAAGAAGCTCATTTAGATGATCAAGAGCATCAAAAATTACAAAGAGAGTGGGATAGGCATTGTTTCTATGCATCTTTCACTACCAAGCAAAGGGGCGTGACTATTTTTATTAGCAAAATCTGTCTTTTTGTAAGGAAAGCATAGTCACTGACCCCAATGGTAGCTTTGTGTGTAACACCACCTTAGTGTATGAGTTGGGTATGGAGGGAGACATAAAGTTATTTATAAGTTCTATGGGGCAGGGACCCTTGCTAGCTTTTTCTTCTCTTCCCATCTCAGGCTGTAGGTCCTTTGGACTAGGGGGTGGAAAAGAGTCCTCTCTGGTCCCAGTTTGGGGTGACTGGAGTAGCTGATTTTACCTCATTGTACTGAGACCTGTGCATTGTGTGCCAAACAAACCACACTCGGACCATGTAGGCAGTGTCCAAAATAAATCTTTACTGATATAGTTTCATTGAATGGCACAGTTACATATGGCAAATCACATACCACAGTCTCTGCAGTTTCTCTCTTAATTACAGATCTTTTCTCCTCTATCTGTGCATTAGTCTTTACCAGGCCAGGAATCCATCCATATTTCTGGATTACGTTGTGCAGCAGTCCCTCTGGGCCAGGCCCCCTTGGATAGTTGAGAAACCCCTCCCGATGGCACAAAAATCTATCTTGGCACAGAGTTAATATCTCTATCTCTCAGGGCTTTAGTAGACACCAGATGGGTGCCCTCCCTTTAATATGGATCTACTTGCAGTTAGTAGATTAATCTTCCGTTGGGATCCCTGGTGGTAGGAATCCTTGGTGGACTACAGGGTTTGCCAGTCCCCTTGATGGGCAGGAAGAGGGGCAGAAAAACACTTCCTCCCAGATGTTGGAAAACAAATCATCTTTTCCCCAACTTAGATAACTGCAGGAATCAGTTGCAACGGGTCACCACCTTTGTTTGACAGATCTTCCCTAAACATTGGGCTTCTTCAGCTCAGGTTTCCCCGATCCCTGGCTTTGGAAAGGCCCAAGCCTTCAGCAAGACTCCTCTAAATAAATGTTCAAAATCCCAAAATAGTCCCAGAGCAGCCACTCTGCACCTCGTGAGGAGAGTACAGCAGCGGGCCTCCTTTTGCCTGTCCTGGAGGGGTCTTGGAGGGCTTCTGAGGCTCCAGGTAGGCCCAAATCCAACTTAGGAAAAATCCATCTCTCTCTCTCTGACTTCCAAATAATACTGCCCCCAGAGCCTATGGCAGAGCTCTGCTATAAAACCTCAGGATCAGGTTTATCCATTACAGGTCCGCCAGTGGGAGGGTTGTCCAGGAATGGATACTCCCCTAATTAGGCTGTTACTGGACCTATTAGTAACCCAAAAAGTGGCCTGGGTTACATGTAATTGTGAAGGATTCCCTGCAGGATCTGAAGGTGGTACTGGTGAACATTTATGCTCCTAATATTCTTTACTCAATTGGTCTCTACACTGTCAATGTGGAGGGGTATTCCATCAATATGAGGGGAGACTTTAATGTCACAGGTAACCCTGTGGTGGACTGCAAGCCATCTAAAATGCTCAAAAAGAATCAGGAAGGTATGGACGTAGTTTTTGTATGCAAAGTTATCCATCTAAATGGCTTTTGAATGTTGACCTCAATATGGTTATTTCCTCATTATTCTTGGTGGCGGGGGGAGGGGAGGAAATGTTTATCACAATGGAAAATGTCTCCGCTTTTATTTGAGGATAGAAAAATCACCTCCTTTCTCAGGGATAAATGTAAAGAGTTTGCAGAGTTTAACACTTTACCAGAAAAGGATGCTATTCTCTTTTGGGATGCAGCTAAGACGGTGCTGAGAGGCCATATGTTAGCAAATCAAGAAAATAAGAAAAGAGAAAGAGACAAAAATATGAAGAGATTGCATGTGAGAGATATGATGTCCTTTAAAGATGAGTTAATGAATATGAGAAAGTAGTTAAATTCTTTATTAACAACTAAGTCACAACAATCTTTAATGTTCTACAAATATGTCATATCAATGGGGGAATAAGACTGGAAAGCTCCTTGCTAGCAGGCCGATACAGTACAATGCGCTCCGGCGGAGCGTACTGTTAACCCACGATTGGATGCGCGTTTTCGACGCGCTAGCTTTACCCCTTATTCAGTAAGGGGTAATAGCGCGTCGAAAACGTGCGTCCAACCCCCCCCCGAACCTAATAGCGCCCGCAACATGTAAATGCATGTTGATGGCCCTATTAGGTATTCCCGCACAATTCAGAAAGCAAAATGTGCAGACAAGCCGCACATTTTACTTTCAGAAATTAGCGCCTACCCAAAGGTAGGCGTTAATTTCTCCGGGCACCGGGAAAGAGCACAGAAAAGCAGTTTTTACTGCTTTTCTGTGCACCCTCCGACTTAATATCATGGCGATATTAAGTCAGAGGTCCCGAAAGTTAAAAAAAGTTTAAAAAAATTTGAAATCGTTTCGCGGCTCGAAAACCGGATGCTCAATTTTGCTGGCATCCGGTTTCCGAACCCATGGGGTTGTCAGCGGGCTCGAGAACCGATGTCAGCAAAATTGAGCGTCAGCTGTCAAACCCTCTGACAGCTGCCGCTCCTGTCCAAAAAGAGACGCTAGGGACGCGCTAGTGTCCCTAGCGCCTCTTTTTACCGCGGACCCTAATTTAAATAAATAAATTTACTGTATCGCGCGCACAGGAGAGTGTCCTGTACGTGCGCCGAGAGAGCAGGCGCTCGCCCGCTCTCCCGCGATTTTTACTGTATCGGCCCATAGGTTAGTAAAACTTGTCACTGAACCTAGAGGTTCATTTGGGAGTCAAGCTTGAGCCAAGTGATCGTACATATACTTTAGACCATTTTTGCTAATTTTGACCAGAACGTGTATGCAGCCGGGCCTACAGCTGATCAGGAGAAACAACTATTTTTTAGAGATTTGGATCTTCCGCAGTTAGAACTGGCTGCTTGGGATTGCCTGGATGCGCCTATTCAGGAACATGAGATTTTCAGGGTCATAAAGTAGTTGAAATTAGGTATAAAACACCAGGACCAGATGGCCTGGACCTGAATTTTATAAATTGTTGGGCGATCTTACCTTTAAATCATTGCAATCTATGTTTCACACTACTCGTGATAGAAGAAATTTTTGAGGTGGGACATAATTTAGCAACGGTAGTACTGTTTTCTAAACCAGGCAAAGACCCTAGTAGTCCTGAGGCATATCGCCCAATTTCATTGTTAAATCAAGATATTAAAATATAGCTGCAGTTTTGGTGGAGCGTTTGAATACAGTCATTCAAGGGTTGGTTTCTCAAGACCAGTCTGGGTTCATTAGAGGCAAGTTATCTAATAATAATGTGCTTAAGGTGATTTTGGCACTTCAGAAGTCCTCATGGGCAAATCAGGAGGGGGATGCTAGTGAGTTTGGACGTGGAAAAGTCCTTCCATTGTGTGGAGTGGTCATATTTAATGTGGTATTGCAACAATTTGGTATGTGGGACCAGTTCATAGGGTGGGTAAAGTTATTATACAATCAGCCACTGGTATAACTGATCATTTTGTCTTAACTAGAGGTACGAAGCAAGGTTGCCCACTGTCTCCCTTATTGATTGTTCTTGCCCTTGAACCTTTCGCCATTAAATTGCGCAAGTTACCATCTTTTAAAGGTATTGAAATTAAGAAGGCAAAGGTCAAACTGGGATTATTTGAAGACAATATGATGTTGTTTGTGGGCAATCCAAATACCTGCTTAAGGGAGATTATATCAGTATTTGAAAATTTTGGAGCAATTGCAGGCTTAAGAATAAATCGGAGATGTTTCCAGTGTCTAAAATGCTGCCCATGTCCTTTAACATGGGCCAAAGAACAAATATGCTATCTTGATGTACAACTGGCGCATACAACCTTGGAACTTGGCTAATTTTGTAGCCATTCTAAATAAGATTAAAGCACAATTGAAGAGATGGAGATCTTTACCTTTATCATTTATGGGGAGATGTGCCCTGGTCAAAATGGTGATCCTACCCAAACTGTAGATGATTTGTGAGTCAAAAGTAAGGATGTACAAGCATTTAGATCTGCTATTGGTTCTTTTGTCTGGGATATTAAAAGAGCATATATCAGAGATGTTACCTTGAGGTGGGGAAATTACAGGGAAGGCTAGTTTTAGCTGATCTACGTTTGCATAATGTGTTATGTCTTCTTTGCTATATACAAGACTGAGTTTCCAATTACATAATATGGGCAGCCAGGACCTCACTCATTCGCAACCGCCCTTTCACATTCCAATAAACACAGCGAACAACAATATGGGTAAATAAGGCCGCAGCTTTATTAACATCATAGTGGCCCGAGCCCACTAATAAGACTTAACATCAAAGTTTCAGCAAACCAACCCCCATCCATCCGCTGCTCCCCGGCAGGATAGTCAATACCAGCCACCGGGCTCGATGTTCCAGCACTCCCACACCAGGTTCAGACTCCCGCCACCTTCCTGCAAGGAGCCAACCAGGGTGGACCCCCGCCGCTAACCTGCAAGGAGTCTGGCCAGGAGACTCCTGCCACTTTCCAGCAAGGAGCCCTTAACCGACAACGGCCCCCAGTTGTCAACCACCATCAACTCCCGCTGAAATCAACCTTAACAGGTAACAAATAATATAACTGTTGTGGCTCGGGCCATCCGCTTAAACCCCCCCCAACCGCTGCGACAAGCGAATCACCTCCCCGACAAACCAATAACCATAAGGGCGGGTGGGAGGGAAGTGAGAAAATTAACCTCACAGCCTCTGGGCAGCCACTGCGGAGTTCCCCTACCCGTGCCGCGCGACCCTGACATACCTCCCGGGCTTGCGCGCGAAATTCCCGCCGGCCAATCAGTGCTTTACAGCGCCATGGCAATGCATCGGTCGCCTCCTATCACAGCCCAACTCTAGCGCCTCGCGGCTTCAACCCCCTCCCTTCACCCCCTGCCCTTTGCCTGACCTAACCGCCGCGCTCAACCACCCCCCCCTACCCCTTCGCGCCACCGTGGACCAGGGCCCACATTATCCTGGCCGACCGGACACTGGGTCCGGTCGGCCTTCCAAGAAATTTGACGCGGACAGTCTTATGTCAGATTGAGCTTTACCTTATAGCCCTTGTAATTTGCTGCATCTTACTGGGACCAAATTTGCTGCAATACTGCCTCTGACTTTTTGGTTAACTGCTCTGAGGATGGCATGGATTTGGTAGAGGAAATGCATAGGTCAAAGCTCTACTATCTTTCCTTTTTTGACTTTAGTTGGGAATAGTGATTTTGTATCGGGATTGTGCAGTGGGATATTTAAATCTTGGTTTGGCAAGGGATTGAATTCTTTAGAGAAATAGGTTGACCCTGAGGTACTACGTTTATACTCTTTTCAGCAAACGCAAGAGACGTGGGTCTTACCGAACACACAATTTTTTTTGCCTACCTGCAAGGTCAGGACAACTGCTTGAAAATTTGCAGAGGGGATTTGCGTTTATTATCCTTAGTGGATGATGAAGAAAGCTTCTTAGAAACAATCCCTAAATTTAATAAAACTGCAATTTGGTCCATGCATTTAAAATCTAAATTGCCATCCAATTACTTGCCTCAGCTGGCTCAACACTGGAATGATGATCTTGGTGTGGAGTTGGAGGCCAAGGACATGCAGGTGACATTTTCCCTGTTATATATAAACATCTTCTTTCAGCCAACTTGCAGGAAATCCAATTCAAAATTGTTCATGGAGTCTGTCTTAGGATTCTAGGAGTCACAATGTATTTATGGGACTCCGAATTATGCTTAAAATGTAATACCCGGGTACCCTGTGTCACATGTTGACAGAAGGCAGCAAGTTGCAACACTACTGGCGCCAAATATGTATGTTGCAGGACCAGACAGTGGGTTGTCAAATTCCCTGGTGAGGCCAGATAATCTATTTGAATCTAATAGATAAAGGTATCTATTTGCCCCAGGAGAGGAAAGACATTTCTTATTGTTTCTTTTTTGTTAGCCATAAAAAGTCTTCTTACTTGGAATAATGATGAGCTGCCCTCTGTCCTAGTGTGTAAGAATCTAATGACACATACGATACAGATGGAGCTTATTAGAAAAAATAATTTGCTGCATCCCAAACAATTGTTTGCACTGTTGGGTTACTTTTGATTGTGAGATAAGGTTTCAAAGATGTTCTAGGGACCTTTTGATTTTCTATGGTCCCGTGGTCTGTCTCTCAAACATAGGGGTATGAGACTGTAATATTAGATTTGGGTGGTCAGCCCGCAAGTATGTGTGAGTGTAGGTTGTATGAGGGGGAGGGGGGTGGGAGGGGTAATTTTGTTATGTCAAACCAAAAAGCAAACATATTGTTAAATTGACAGCTGACCTGTATTGGCATGATGGCTATTATTGTTATTCTGTGTCATAAGTGAATAACGTAGGAAGGGAATAACGTTCCCAAGGGAACGTGCCCTCACTATCGCAGGCCCCTCACGTTGGAATACCCTGCCCTCAGCACTCCATCTTGAATCATGTTCTCTCAAATTTAGGAAGAAACTAAAAACATGGTTATTTAAACAGGCATTTCCTAACTAGCAAACCCCCCTGCTATAACCATCTATCATCTTCTTTTACCATTGTACACCGTGATCTTTATGTTCTAATAATGTATATAATAACTAGCATTCATGATGTTATCCAACATGATGTTATCCAACATGATAAATTCACCCTTCCCCCCAACGGGCTCCCCCGCCGATCGCGAGGCTCTACCCTCCGGCCCTCCGCTCCAACAGGCCCTTCCTTACCTGCGGCAACGTGGGCAGCCAGCCAATCGCAGCACCGGCGCTCCTGTGACCTCACTCGATCGCGAGGCTCTACCCTCCGGCCCTCCGCTCCAACAGGCCCTTCCTTACCTGCGGCAACGTGGGCAGCCAGCCAATCGCAGCACCGGCGCTCCTGTGACCTCACTCGTCGGCGACTCGCTGGGGCTTCATAACTGGATCTCGTCCCGGTTTCTCTCTCTTTCATCGACGGACATCAGGGGCAAGTGGCTGATCGGGCCTGCGCAATCGGCGCTGAAAGCCCGTCGGGGTAAGGCCCTTTAAATTCACCCTTCCCCCCAACGGGCTCCCCCGCCGATCGCGAGGCTCTACCCTCCGGCCCTCCGCTCCAACAGGCCCTTCCTTACCTGCGGCAACGTGGGCAGCCAGCCAATCGCAGCACCGGCGCTCCTGTGACCTCACTCGTCGGCGACTCGCTGGGGATTCATAACTAGAACCCCTCCCCTGGCGTCGCGCGCCAGGCGTCGCGCGCACGAAGGAGCGCGACAAAGGGGCCTGCCCCTTTGTTCGCCCCTTCGTGCGCCCTAACTACTTGGCTAATGTGTTTTACCCTCTTATGTCCATGTTCACTTTGTGATTGCTCCCCCCTCGTCCCCCTGATAGCACCTCCATACAATTAACACCTGTCAGTCCCCAACCCTCCCCCCCTCTGCCCTCCCTCCCCCAATAATAGTAAAACAAACCTAAAAAAAAAAAAAAAAAAAAAATGCCCCCCTACACATGCTGCTGTCCTTTTCCATACCAACAGAGATACCCCTCATATATCTCCCCTTTCAAACCCTACCCTCCTATACACATTCAAAGGAGACTCACACCCATCTTGATTTCCCCCCTTACTCAACTTCTTGGCCTTTCTTTGATATCTATACTCCTCCTCAATGCCCAATCCCTCCAGAAGAAAACACATTTACTCAACGACCTCCTTACTGATCACAACCCCGAAATCTGCGCCATAACAGAAACATGGTTTAAGCTCCATGACACCCCCCTCATTAACCAGCTCCCTACCGAAACATACGACTTTTTTTCTATACCCCGGAAAAAGAAGAGAGGTGGGGGTCTACTCCTGGCTGTAAAGAAAGAATATAAACTCTCCTCCATAAAATGTAACCTCCCCAAACAATATGAAATTGGATTTCTCAGATCCAGCGTCCTCCAAATCTGTCTCATTTACACCCCACCAGGACTGCTAGAAAATGACTCCTCCCCTCTCATCGAATTCTTTGCAGACTCTCTCTCCCCAGACCTTCCTACCATAATTCTTGGTGATTTTAATCTTCATGTCGATGCCACTCCTCTTTCCCCTGCCTGTGATGCTTTCCTCTCCTCCCTTGAAGCCATGGGTTTTAAACAACTCATACACTCCCCTACTCATAAGGCCGGCCACACTCTAGACCTTATCTTCGTCAATAGCCCCCTCACTGTCATCAACTCACCATACTGCACCCCCATCCCATGGTCCGACCACTCTATCATCCAAACCACCCTGGCTGTCCAACAGTCCTCCCCCCCTGCCCCCACCCAGGCGCAATCCTTCAAATACCGTAAATCATGCTCCCTCGACACCCTCACTATGGCCTGCTCGGACGTTTCCAACCAACTTGATATTTCCTCAGCCGACAAGGCCTTCACCTCATGGCACGACATCACCCTCAACATAGCAAACAAGCTCTGCCCCATTACTACAAAAACCATTAAACCTGCCCATCCAAACAGGAAACCATGGTATTCCGCAGAGCTCAAGAACCTCAAAACTCGTCTCAGAACCTTAGAAAGGCAATGGCGCAAACACCCCTCTGCAACATCCAAAACTGCCTATTACCAGCTTATGCACCAATACAGGAATACTACTCTCTCAACTAAACGTGAATACTATGCCAAAAAGATTCACAGTTTCCAATACAATCCGAAAGCACTCTTCACCATGATCTCCAATCTGACCAGCTCAAACCCCACTCAACCTCCTACTCCCACCACAAAAAAACATTGCAATGAACTTGCTCACTTCTTCCAAACCAAAGTGTCCTCTCTCACTGCACGCTTTGCAGCCAACCCTAACACCGTGAAACTGCCTTCTTTCAACCTTACCTCTACCCTCTCATCTTTCGACCTATCCTCTTCCCTTGAAATTGAAAACATCTTAAAAAAAATGAGACCCTCCTCTCACCCCTCTGAAACCATTCCTACTAAACTTCTCCTATCTATTCCCAAAGCTATTGCCAAACCTCTCTCATCCATCTGCAACTGTTCCCTGGAGCAAGGTATAGTTCCTACACTCCTAAAACAGGCAGTGGTGAAACCAATCCTTAAAAAACCCAGCCTTGACCCTTCTACTCTAGCTAACTTCAGACCTATCTCTAATCTCCCTTTCCTATCTAAAATCTTGGAAAAATTAGTCAACTCTCGCCTATCTGATCACCTAGAACAACACAACATCCTTCCTCCCACACAATACGGCTTCCGGAAAAACCTGAGCACTGAAAAACTGCTGCTATCCCTGACGGATACCATCACTAAAGGATTCGACACTGGGAACTCATTTCTCCTTGCTATGTTAGACATATCTGCAGCTTTTGATACTGTTAACCACATCATATTAATCAACATTCTCAGTAACATAGGAATCTCCGGCACTGCCCTCTCTTGGATCAAATCATACTTACAAGATCGTTATTATACAGTATCCACTGGCAACAATGAATCCGACCCAGTTAGCCTTAACCAAGGCGTCCCCCAGGGTTCCTCTCTCTCCTCTACTCTATTTAACATTTATATGCTCCCCCTCACCACCCTCCTTACTAATCTTGGCATCAAACACTTTATCTACGCAGATGATGTCCAAATCCTTTTCCCCTTCACTGACTCCCTCCAAACTGCTCTTCAAAAATGGGAATCCTGCCTGACGGTTATCAACCAGCTACTCACTGACATGCACCTTGCCATTAACCCGCAAAAAACTGAACTCCTCATCATCTCCAACAAACATTCCTCTCTCTCCATTCCCACTGCGTACTCCTCCACGCTCTTCCCCTCCCACACCCGTAGCCTGGGCGTCCTCATTGACAACCAGCTCTCTTTCAAACCCTTCATTAAATCTATCCTAACTGACTGCTACTTCAAACTTCAAACTATCAAAAAAACTCCGGCCCCTCTTATTCTTCACTGACTTTCGCACAGTACTACAGTCTATTATCTTTTCCAAAATAGACTACTGTAATGCACTCTTCCTTGGTCTCCCTGCAACACATACTAAGCCATTACAACTCCTACAGAACGCCTCAGCACGCATCCTCACCAATTCCAGGAAACGTGACCACATTACTCCTACCCTTATCGATCTCCACTGGCTCCCAATACAGTCTCGCATCCTGTTCAAAGTTCTCTCCCTCATTCATAAAAGCATCACCAATGAAAATACTGACTGGATCAACCCCCCCACTGCTTTCTCGCACATCCACTAGACCGACTCGCACTGCCCTCCAAGGGACACTCCGTACCCCCTCTATCAAATCCACCAATCTTATTTCCACAATGAACAGAGCCTTTTCCCTTGCCGGCCCCACCCTGTGGAACTCTATGCCCCCAGACTTGCGCACTGAAACATCCACACCCAAATTCAAAAAAAACCTAAAGACCTGGCTATTCTTACAGGCCTACCCCTCCCTCAGCAATCATCCTCCTGATAACCCCCTAAGCTGTGTATAACGCATTCCCTGTATCACCTTTTACAATGTGCTTCTGCTGTCTTTATCTCTCAATTACCTTCTCCCCTATGACCTCTTGATTTGATTACAATGCTTTCCACGTACTACCGTCACTATGTGCTCTTGTTAATTTTCCCTCATCTGCTTCCAATTGAGGAACCTTCGTTCCCTGTAAATAGTTACCCAGTTACTGTTTGTTGATGTTTATTTCTTGTATGCAAAGTTTACTGTTCTATGTAATGGCAGTGCCAAAAGTTCTGTATAATGACACTGTCAAAAAGTTTTAGTTATCTGTAAACCGATACGATGTGCAAACGGCTATCGGTATATAAAAACCTATAAATAAATAAATAAATAAATAAATAAATAAATAAATGTTCCAATAGTTACCTATGTTAAGAACTCTACACCAGTTGTACTATCTTTCTATGCTGCTTTCCCGCGTTTCTCTTCGCCCACCTGTTTTATTCCCTTGTTAATTGTATTTTCTACTCATTTTGTTATATTGTAAACCGATGTGATGTTCACACCAACACCGGTATAAAAAAGGTTTTAAATAAATAAATAATAAATAAGTTACCTTTTCCCTGGGTACGGGGCTGTTGAACTTTATGTGACTTTAATAAAGAGAATTACATTAAAAAAAAAAAAAGAAAACCTTGTGCCCTATTCAGAGTTTTGCCACAGACACAGAACAGGAGAAAGCCTTGAAAAATGCATTCCCCATCCCGCTCTATATCCCTGTTTGGAAGATTCCCTGCACCAGTGCGCAAACATAAATAAAACTGCTATCGCCATTCCAGCGAGAGTGTTTTATGGATTAGGAACCAGCTATTTAATGAAATTAATTTCTTTGCTGTCATGCTATGGACGGCCTCTTCTGAATCTAACTCTTTATTCCTAGAGGCTCCTTAGATCAAACTAGCGTGAGTGAAACTTCCATTTCCTGCCTCTGGGGTAATCCACAATGCCTCCTTGATTTGCAGCTCCCAGAGCCTCGTTCAGGAGATTCAGATCATTTGTAGCCACTTTTTTGCATGACTGCTTTATTGAATAACAGGATTTTTAGGCCTATTTGCAATAGATATAACGGAGAACCCCAGAGCAAAGCAGGTTGAGACAGTTCATTCTGATGTTTTCTGGGTGGTATTTTGGTCATCCAGGAAAGCCAAAGTGAACATTGTGATCCACGGATCATTTCAGTTTTGCACTTTTCACCCAGTGAGTGATAGACCGTAAATAATGGTTGGGTTACCAAGTTAAAAGGTGAATTTTCCAAAACTGCACGCAGAAACATTAGCAGTTGTTATGACTTGTTGGTGTGTGGGCCCTGGGCTGAGGTGAGAGATGGTACCACCCACAGGGAGGAACCCTTGGAGCCTCACCGTCGGGAGGCGCGGTCTCAACGGACGTCAGACACAGGTGTGGAATAGAGTCTTTATTAGAAAGGTAGAAAGGCACAGCCTGTGGAGCGGGAGGTGCAGGAAAAGTAACAAGGTCTGAGCAGAGGGGAATACCTCAAACGTGGAGATCCGGTAGTGAGCCACAGTGGTGATGCGGTAGTGGCCTGCAGCGCAGGGTACACCGAGGAATTCCTCACACAGAGATGGTATGGTAGAGGCCCGAGGTACGGAAACATGGATGAGGGTCTTGTAGCGAGAATGTAGTAAAAGCTTGCAGCGCAGGGTACACTGGAGTGGTTTCTCACTCAGAGATGACATGGTAGTGGCCCGAGGCACGGGATACACCAGAGAGGATCCCACAATAGGCTGGTATAGGAGTGGTCCGTGGAGTCAAGGTACTTACAGAGCGGTAGTTCCAGGAGAGGTCCTGGGAAACGGGAACAGACAGTAGTCCAAGGCAGAAGGCCCTCCGAGGAGCGGATAGCCAGAGACGAGGAAAGGCCCCCGAGGAGCGGGTACCCAGAGCGTCTCACGCCGAAGTGCAGAAACTGGAACAGGAAGTCCTTAAGAGTGAAGCGGATTAAGCAATGAGGGAACTCCTTGTCAACTCGTCAATAGGCAGGGCCAGCCAGCTTAAGTACAGTAGAGTAAAGACGTCATCCGGAGGGGACGCTCCCAAGGTTCCCACCATGACGTGCTTAAGACTGGCCTGTGCGAGCTCGCGCCTAAGTGACACTCTCCCCAATGATGACAAGCCAGCAAAGAAAGAGGTGGGCATTAGTGGTCGCAGCCGTCTGCGACCGACGGGCATAACAGCAGTTACGTGTGTAAAATAATATATATGTGAGTACGTGCATTTTAAAAACCTCAACATACACACAGAGATCAGGGTCTGCAAGTAAATTTGCGCATGTTAAAGAGGGGCGGGGACAACATTACCGCAAGTAAGTTACTATTTTATAAGCAATTTGGCAGCTTATTCACGTATATTTACTCCTGCCCAATATCTGGAGTAAGTAATTGTACACGTCTTAAAAGTGAAATGCTGACTGGGTGGGGGGACTTCAGACTGAAGAGCCAGGAGGGTCTTGATAAGATGCCGACGGACTGGGTGAACTGGTAGACTAATTGGTAAAACTGGTAATTTAATTGCCGCCTGCATGTTAGAAAATCTCCCAGCTTACAGGGAGAAGGGTGTAAATGCATCTAATTTAAACGTATCACTTTAAAATTACACAGAAAAATATGCAGGTAAACCAGTTGCAGACATTAACCTACTAAATTCTGATTTATCTGGATAAGTTAAGAGTTATCCGGCTAAATAGCACACTTATCTGGACAAGTTCCCATTTATCCAGGTAAGTAGCACTTTTTGACTTATCTATCTGACTTAGCTGGATAAGTAGCGTTTTTAATACTTATTGGGCTAATAAATTCCAATTACCTGGATAAGCCCAAAAACGTATTTGCACGTTTTTTGTTTGGTTTTTTTTACATGCGTGTGCATGTTCCCGCGTACATTTACACATATTTTATAACCTGTGTACATAATACACATGCAGGTTATAAAATCCCAGAATAATTTTGTGAATGCCTAAATATATATATCTGTGTGTATATGGGTGTGTGTGCGCATGTTTTAAAGTTTCCTCCCTGATTGTAAGCTTTCTCTGGGGCAGGGACCTACCTATTATACCTGAATTGTAACTCGCCTTGAGCACAGGAAGACAAGTAAATTAAATCCAAAATCCCAATCCAGAGGATGAATATACCATGATTTGTGCCATCCCTAAATGAAACAGAATCATGCCAGATTGTTGTGGTTTTATAATTTTATGGAGCCAGAATCAAGAGGCACAGTAGCATTGATTAAGCAGTTCTCTACTCATTAGTTGGTATCTCCACAAATGATGTGGTGTATATGCAGTGCCTCTTAAAAAAAAAAAAGAAAGAAAGAAAGAAAGAAAGAAAATATTGTTCTCTAACACTGGCAGAGAGTCATAGCTTTGATACTATGACGTCAGATAAAAGTCTATTTCATCCGCCCCTGAAATACAGACATGAGTGCATGGACTTCTTTGCAACAATCATTTTTACACAAGATGACACTGAAACATGACAGCCAAAACCTCCTAAAATTGTCAGAGGTTAAATTGTTGGATGCTGCTAGATGACCTGCACTGAGTAATTGCCTTATTATACTGTATCCAACTGTAGCTGGTGGTTATTCATAGTCATTATTGATGACTTGCATATCGATCAGCTCCAGCTGAGTAAGAAATGCATGCTTGTTAAAGTAAGTATAGCAGTGGGCCATCATCAGTGTGAGACTGTACTGACAGAAACAAATTAATTGAGTCTCTTGAGCCAAGCAGTGGATAGGTTATAAATCATCAACTAATCAATGCCCTTTAGAATGGACGGCTATGGAGGATGTTGTATCACCTTCAATAATCACTATTTTTCATGGAAGTGCCAAAAAGTTGTAATTTAGTTTTTGTCTATATCTGTCAAACTATCTGAAGAAACAATTGGCCTGTGGTCTCCTGAGTGTAGACTCCAGTGTTTTCTGTCTAAAGTGCTTCTGATGCCTCCAGCTGTTATCTCTTTTTGGTCATTATAATTGTGAACAGAGACTGGTGCACTAAGACTTGTCCTTGGTCTAGGTCAAAGATGGCAAACTCCAGTCCTCGAGTGCCACAAAAAAGGCCAGGTTTTCTGGATATCCACAATGAATATGCATGAGATAGCTTTGCATACAATGGAGGCATTCGAGGACTGGAGTTCGCCATCACGGGTCTAGATACTAGTTTATCAGAGGATTGCAATTTACACATTGAAAGACAGTCTGGCTGATTTGTGCTTTGCACTAATGAAATCTCATAATGTATTTTTGCCATAGATGGTGGAAGCTCATTTGATGACTGTCTCATTACCAACTGATTATCATATTGATAAAAGTTGATTAGATAATAACCACCGCTATTACTAGCAACGGTAACATGGAATAGACTTAGTTTTTGGGTACTTGCCAGGTTCTTATGGCCTGGATTGGCCACTGTTGGAAACAGGATGCTGGGCTTGATGGACCCTCGGTCTGACCCAGTATGCATGTTCTTATGTTCTTAAATGCCGAGAAGCGACAAAGTTCAATGCTCTCCTCACCTGGGGAATAAGTGGCTTGATCAGATTTCCTCAAATTGTTACCTTCATTTTCTAGAATGTCAGCTTTTTCTATACTCGAGAAATTTTACATCTCTGCTGGTCAGAAGTTACTTCATTTCAAGATCATACCAAGTGTTATCCTTTCCTATTTTTTTTTTTTTGCAAAAACCAATGACAATTGTAGGTTTGCTTTTAGCATCTAACTTCTGATATTGCTTGGGAATCCAGGCACATGAGGCATCCAAACACTTTGAAGTATCCCAAGGATTGCCTTTTGCTTGTCCATATTTCTAGAAGCTTTTTTATAACAACAATTGTAGTTTCTGCAATTCCATTTTGGGATGGCGACTATGCCACTGTTTCATGATGCATTCCAAATTCCCTCCTCAAATGCTCACTCAACTCTGCTAAACTCACGCCCATGGTCAGAACAGGACTCGTCAGCTTCTTGTCTGTTTGGCATTCCGAGTATAAAAGAAGGTGAAAAAAAAATTGTGCTGTGAGAGAGAGAGAGAGAGAGAGACTAGCCATAATGCCCTCTCCCTAGATAGGTATTTATATCTCTATGGGAGGCCCACCTAGTAACTTGAGGTGAGGTTTAGGTATTAGTGTAGGGGGTTAGGGGCCACTTTGACATTAAAAGTGAGACGTACGAACAGAACAGTGCTCTCTTGTGAAGATTTGATGACCCTCGGAGTGAGGGTCATCAAATCTTCACAAGAGAGCACTGTTCTGTTCGTACGTCTCACTTTCAATGTCAAAGTAGCCCCTAACCCCTACACTAATACCTAAACCTCACCTCGAGTGACTAGGTGGGCCTCCCATAGAGATATAAATACCTATCTAGGGTGAGGGCACTATGGTCTCTCTCCCTCTCCTGATAGTAAATATGGTCCCCCCCAGTAGTTATAAGTAGGAAAAATGCAAAAAAGTTATCACAATTTGCAGTAACTTAGCTCTTCACATAGGTATTAGCACAAATTGCAATAAACTGCCTATTACCATAAAACACACCCCTTTTCTAGTGCAGGCAATATTTAGTGTATTTTGATAAATCCAGGCCTCAGTTTCCAACTGAGATCTCCGATGACAAATATGCCAGCTCCCTCCAACAGGATCCACTGGCATGGGTCCAAATCAAGCCAGCTGTTTTAGTCCCAGGTTTGTTTTGTTGTTTTTTTAATCTTTGTAAATTGCCTTAAACGGTAGGGATGTGTAGATATTAAAATTTTCATCTTTTGGGGGAAAGGGAATTCTGTTCGTTTAGGAGTAGATTTTAAAACCTACGCGCGGGCGTAAATGTGCACGCGCTACCCAGTGCTCGCACATGGACGCCCGATTTTATAACAAGTGCAAACATGTTATAAAATCGGGGGCCGGTGCGCACAAGGGGGGTGCACATTACTGCAATCTGCGCACGCTGACGTCTGTGGCCTTCCCCCGTTCCCTCCCAGGCCGCTCCAATTTAGGAGCGGCCTGGGAGGGAGCTTCCCTACTCCCTAATCTAATCTTCCTATCCCTTCCCCTAACCTATTCACCCCCTAGCCCTATCCTAACCCCCCCAAAAAGATATCTTACCTTTTGCAACAGGCGCAGGTTGTGCGCGCCGGCACCCTGCTGGCACGCGATCCCTCGGCACAGCGGCAAATGGCCATTGTGCCGGGGACCTCTAGCTCCGTCCTGCCCCCAGGACCGCCCCTTAGAAGTGTCCCGGGGCTTTAGGTCCAGCGCACATAGGGCTTTGAAAATCTGGCCCTTAATGTTTCAGTTTCAATTAACTGAATCACTTTATACCCTCCATTGCCTCAGGTACAAACTTAGGGGGTCATTTATCAAATTGCTTTATGGCGTTTTCACATGCGAAAAGCACCATAATGCATGGTGCAATGCTAATTTGGAAAAGGGGAAGAGTTTGGGGCAGGCTTCACAATTTGCGAAGCCATATCGCACAGTTTTAATGCGGGAAATAACTACACCTTTTTCATTTGCGTTAAGCTGTGAGATATGTCTTTATCGCACTTCGCAAATAGCATTTTCAGTATTTTAAACTGTTGAGAGAGAGAGAGACCATAATGCCCTCACCCTAGTAACTCGAGGTGAGGTTAAAGTAGTAGTGTAGGGGGTTAGGGGTCCCTTTGACATGTAGAATGAGACGTACGAACAGAACAGTACACTCTGGTGAAGATTTGATGACCTTTGGAGTGAGAAAACTCATACAAAGATGAGATTGATGTCATCAAGCTAGATTGAGAGAACATTGTACAAATCTCATCTTTGTATGAGTTTCCACACTCCAAAGGTCATCAAATCTTCACCAGAGTGTACTGTTTTCTTCGTATGTCTCACTCTACATGTCAAAGGGACCCCTAACCCCCTACACTACTACTTCAACCTCACCTCGAGTTACTAGGTGGGCTTCATAAAGAGGTATTAATACCTAAGTACTATAAGGGCCTTTTAGCTAGGCACTCTCTCTCCCCCTCCCCCCCAGTGGTTGTAGGTAGAAATTGCAACAATTATGGTACTTACCGCAAAGTGTGAAAAAGTTATCGCACTCTGCGATAATACCGATGCAAAGAGCTAAGATAGTGCACTTTGCGATAAATAGGCTATTACTATAAAACATACCCCTTTTCCTATCACATGCGATTTTTACTGAATTTTGATAAATCTAGGCCTTAGATTGTAAGCCCTCAGGGGATAGGGAAATACCTACAGTACCTGAATGCTTTGAAGTGCTGAAAAAAGTGTGAAAAGTGGAATATAAAAATCTAAATAAAAAATAAATAAATAAAAATTAAGACTAACTTTTTTTTTTTAAATGCCCCCTGTCCCTGGGGAGGCAACCTCTCTCTATTGTGCCCTGCTGGGTCCTCTTTAAAAATATTCTTTCCCCAGGATCCGTGCAGTCTGATCCTGTCTTGGCCATGGCTCAATTTTCTAGATGGGTTGCAGCCCTTATGCTCCAGCTTCAGTGAAGTTCCCATGCCTCTTTCCGGCCAGCTCTGAAATCAACCAATTATTTTTCTTTTAAGATTACCAAGGTCCCCACTTCCAGATTTGCAGCAATAAAAAAGAAAAATTGCTTTTCCTAGGAATAGACTGCAGTCTGGCATGAAGGAGGCAGAGAAGAGCAGATGGCAGGAGGTGGTGCACAGACCTGCACAGGCTGCACACGTCCCCAGCAATGGGTGTAGGCCAAAACACACGCGGGCACCATGAACCAGTTTTGGACCCTGCGCTATAGTTTGCCCACCTTTGCTCTAGTATGTGAATCATCCACTCCCACTCAGCCAGATACATAACAAATCAAGCTCATTAACAGCACAAGTTAATGGAGGAAATTATTTAGCTCCTTGGTCATGCAGTAATAAATTGGTTTTAATCCAAGACCGTGAACATGATTATTTCAGATTGTGTTATTCATAATTAGTTGACCATTTGGTTATTATGTAACTAGCAAAGAGTGTGTGTTTATTTGCGTGTGTGTAGGTGGGTGGGGTGAAGAATGAAGTTTTCTTTGCAACTTGTGTTGCTTAGTTAGCCATGACTTGCTAAATATTATTTTAGAAACAAGTCATTGAGAACATTACACTCACTGACTGGATTTATTCAGTACAATTCACTGCTCCTTAAAACAGGGCTTTCCAAATCTGCCCTGGAGACTCCACAGCCAGTCAGGTTTTCAGAATATCCACAATGAATATGCATAAGATAAATTTGCATACCATGGAGACTCCGTATATGCAAATTTATCTCCTGTATATTCCTGAAAACTTGACTGGCTGTGGGGTCCCCAGACCAGGTTTGGGAAGCCCTGCCTTAAATAATGGCAAAGATGGGGAGGAGTCTAGCAAGATAACTGATTGTGAACGCTCCCAGTGAGTGCTGCCATGTAAGATCCTAGCATGGGTAGGAAAAGGAGGGGGAAGATGCCTCCTTGCTCCTCCGTACCTTCTGGTTAGCCTTCTTGATTGGCATTTCCAGTGTCTGAGAGCAAATGGAGCTCTGGACGATGGCTCAGCAATTGAGACTCAGAAATTTGACCTCCCCTGCCTCTCCTGTGAGCAGTGGCATCCCCAGAGCACTGAGAGGTGGCCGCTCCGTTCCATGCTCCGTTGCTCGATGCCAGGTCTGCTGTGGTCAATGGATCACCCTCTTCAGTGTGTGAGGGGGACAAATGGCAGTGGAGACCTTCAGCATTGCCCATGTTCCACAATATGTTGCAACCCTGAACCTGAGCTAGGAACAGGATGTTGTGCAGCTACTCACTTCCTGTCCTGGTCAGGTTCTCTCTTCATTACTACATCCACTTCCTGATGTATCTTTGGGCCAGATCTGAGCACTAATAACCAGAATGAAGTGTATTCATTCACTGTGGGAGCTACTAGCAAGCTTTCATCTCAGGATTCGGCCATTAGGAAACAAGATGAATGCTTGGTTAATTTTGAGAAAGAAATATCATCCATACAAGATTCCAGTGTGACCACGGTTAGAGATAAATCAGCGCTTCAGAACAAGTTGGAGACTTTAGCATATGCCTCCAGAAAGAAATTGCATTTTACAAATATTTGTATTTAAAATTTCCCATTGACTGTATTATTCAGTATGGTGGTAATCATGTCTCCTTTTTGACCTGGATCCATTGCTGGTCGGAGATATGAATATTTTTAGTATTGCTAATTTGTTTTATACAGCGATGTTGATTTGCCTTTTGTTTTTCTTGCTTTGTTGCTACCGAGACTCATCCCCTCCTTCTCTTCTTGGCTTTAAAAGCAAAAAGAGGAATATACTCAATCTCCAAGAAATTAAAGGAAATTTTTAAAAAGTTGCTTGCATAAAAAGATCCATAATATGAGAATATATGGACCGAGTGCGAGCAGCTCTTATTTTAAAAGCAGCAAAGTATGCGTCTCTACGCATGTGTGTTAGAGGCGGGGCCAACATTTACACGCATAAATTCTGATTTTAAAATCCGCAAAAGCAGCACATGACAGGCGGCAAACTGCGAATATTTACTTCTGCTCTTGTTATCTGAGTCTTGATGACCTACAGATAGTCCACCAGTTTGCCTGGTCTAAGTGGTCAAGCTGGTTATTTCTTTCACACACGCATGTTTTAAAATGTGTCACTTGAGCGTATAAATGCCAACAAGTTCTAAGAAAAGATACATGATAATGTTTTCTCGCCTAATCACTTAAAATTAGGAGCACACAACGCATAGATGCACTAGGCTTATTTTAAATTGTGGACAATTTAAAATTCCAGTGTATGTGGGCACTCGTGCTTGTTTTAAAATTACTATCTATGGATTTTGCATTTTCAATGTGTATAGCATAACCAAGGGATTTTTGTCAGCATGGTTATGTTGATAGAAAGTTGATTGAAAAATGGAAAAATAAGATTATAAGGACCTTAGACAGGCTGTTTCTCTAATGTCTTTTTTTGATGTTTGGACAAGTCCCAGGAGGAAAGACTATAAAAACAGTGACATGGTAGACTACAGAAAGCTATTGCTTTCACTAGGCATGATTAACAAGACTGCCACTGTCCTAGACAGGATGCTGGGCTCAATGGACTGATCTTACCCAAAATGGCATTTCTGACAAGACTATATCAATTATTCTGCACACAGGATGTCTGACATTTTCCCCCAATAGCTAATATCCCTTTCCCCCCACCCAGTACTCCAAATAACGGAAAGCTCCAAGTATAATGCAAACATACCTCCAATATGCAGATCTATGCAACCAGAAGGCTGCAAGGAAGTATATCATTATTGATATCCTGAAAATCCAACTGCCTGTGGGGCCATTGTGGCAGCCCTGTTAAACCAAAAAAGGCTACAAGTTTCCTTACCATTTGAAAGATTTCTAGTGTTTTTAGGCATGCCTGTTGTGTTAGAGCTCTCAATTTGACTTCCTCCTACAAAGGTGCAAGACCTGCTGACACTGTTCCTTTGCCGCCTGCACACACAAAAAAACGGATGTTCATAGCAGAAAAGGGACCTTCTTTCAGTGTAAGCCAGTTTAGACATTCCCATTACCATCTAAAACATCACAGCTGTTAACAGTCAATTATTTTCATCTGAGCAAGAAACTGAGGCCAGTACACTGTCCTGCAACCTTGTTTGCACCCCTATTGACTCCTAGAAAGCTGCACCTTGTCTGACCCACCTCCCCCAGCCTGCATGTTGCTTCATCAGTGCTGTTGCAAGGATATTAGGCGCCCTAGGCAAACCATGCAGCCTTGTGCGGCTATGTACACAATTATGCAGGATACAGATTTTACCCAAAAGAAAAAGTACAATGATGTAACAAATCCCTTACAACTTAGTAAGGTGAATTTTTAAAAGCCCAGCACATGCATTAATTAGGGGACGTGCAAATAAGTGGGGCTCGCATGCACCAACCGTATTTTAAAAAGCCCCCAGATAGGCACGTAAATGCCATGGCACGCACATCTCAAAACCTCTCTGTTGCGTCCGGTCTCAGACGGCTTCGCCCCATATGCCTCACCTTGTTCTCGGCTCCTCCCGCTTACCTTGGGAAAATGGCTACCGCCACGTCTGCAAGTCGCCCTCTCCGGCATCCCCGGAATGGCCATGGCGTTGCCTCCCGCCATGTTCCTCCCAAGGGCCTACTAGGGTGCGCGCACACGCGCTACCCATGTCTTTATTCCAGCAATGGCGCAAACCTCGGGGGCGTCCCCCTCAAGTGACGTCACGCCATCCGGGCATATAGCCTGTACTTGTTTGCTAGCTCATTGAGTTAGCAAGGATCGAATTTGTCCGGTCTAAGCTACTCTGCCGCTTCCGTGCTGCCGCTGGAAGCTCTCTCTGCCCTTCGGGGTATTGACTAACCTGGGTACCCGCTCCTTGGGGGCCCTCTACTTTATTTCAGGTGCCTTACTGGGATCAGGTACTCGCTCCTCGAGGGCCTGCTCTCCCTGCCTCGGTGCCAGAACCATCTACTTCAGCCTGGTGGAATCGCCAACCTACAGCTACCATCTAGTGAGTAATCTAACTCTCAGTCTGTCTCATCTACAGCATTGCCTTGCTGGGAAACCTACACCGGAATCCCCTATACCAACGTGGTAGGACGGGTTTCCTCTGCTGAGGGTCCTGGGACTGTTACTTCCCATACTAAAACAGCACTAACTGCCAGCACTCAAACAGCAACAACCCTACCTATGATAAAGAATACAGCAAATTACACTAGGTCCTAACACACCAAATACACCTCCTATTATAGATCCCTACACAGAAACTACACTAGCAGAATATTTCATTTTGTTACACAGTCAGACCCTCAGAAACAGAAAAGACCATAAATAATAAAGAGAAACATGTTGCAAACTGAAATGGAAACTGCAACAAGCCATGAAAAATAAAATCAATATCAATATCAATAGTAAAACCATAATACATATTTCATGAAATTTGATGAATAGAGTATCCACTTATTTAAAAAGCCATTAAAATATCTTTAAGTAAAAAAATGTAAATCATGTTTTATTCATTGCTTCCCTCCCCCCTTTTGTGTTTTCTTCACTGGTCAGCATGTTTCTTCTCTTCTCCCCACCCCCCAATCCACAACTGCTTCTGCTCAGACTCCTTTACACTTTCTCCAGTCTCACCTGTCACACCTCCTCTCGTTTCTTCTCCACCCCTTTTCTTACCCAGAGACAAATCCTGTGATAGGGGGAGAGAAGAGGGGTGTATTGTAAACAGGACAGACCATAACTGGGTGTGGCATCCAAGACAAGTCAGCCAGTGCAGCACCCTACCCCCTGCTGGTAGGAGATGAGTAACTCTTACCTGTATCTCCCTCTGCTTGAATGGGCAAGATCTGCTGGCACCATGCAATCAGATTAAAGCCAGCAGGAGTCTGTGGCAGGCATAGGTAAGAAGTGTTTCTCTTCTGCCTGCAAGAGGGAGGGGATAGGAAGTAACATAAGTGCTTCATTGATGGGAGGAGCCCTGCCAAGCCAATTTGTCCTGGGCAGAGAGAGAGAGAGAGAGAGAGCGCCTCTGGGGTGGCACATATAGTAGCCAACTCTTTAATTTACAATAGGAGGGCCAGCTAGTAACTCGAGGTGATGTTTTGGTGGTGTTCCATGCACAGTGAGACGTACGAACAGCAAAGTACACATCAGTGAAGATTTGACGTGATTTAGAGTTAGGAAAGTCACACAAAGATGAGATTTCTACAATGTTCTCCCACCCTAGCTTGGTACACTATCTACCAGGGTACTATCAAACTGGGGGGGGGGGGTGTTTAAGGAAATCTCCATGCACAGCTTTAGTAAGAGTCTTGGCTACAGGATGTCAGCATTGATCCTCAGAACAAGAATTCAAAGTTCAGCCAGTAAAAGCCTCCACATCGATCATGCAAGTCAATCCTTATTGCTAAAAGGACTCCCCTAAGCAACTTCTTGCAGCATGGAAGGGTCACTTCCTCTGAAGTATTAACCAGCGCTAGTCAGTTCCTCACCACTTATCTATGCAATGTCAGGGCCTCTTGCAATTTGAGGTATCAAAGTGAGATTAGGTTGGTGGTGTTCCTTTAACAAACTGTTGCGTCTGTCGGTGCTAGACGGCTTCGCCCCATTTGCCTCACCTTGTTCACGGCTCCTCCCGCTTCCCTTGGGAAAATGGCTGCCATCGCGTCTAGAAGCCGACCTCTCCGGCGTCTCCAGAACGGCTATGGTGCTGCCTCCCACCATGCTCCTCCCAAGGGCCTACTAGGGTGAGCGCGCACACGCCACCCACGTCTTTATTCCAGCATTGGCGCGAACCTCGGGGGCGTTCCCCTCTATTGATGTCACGCCATCTGGGTATATAGCCTGTACTAAGTTGCTAGCTCGTCAAGTTAGCAAAGGATTAGTCTTGGCCAGTCTATGCTACTCTGCCGCTTCCGTGCTGCCGCTGGAAGCTCTCTCTCTGCCCTTCGGGGTATTGCTAACCTGGATACTGCTCCTCGGGGGCCCTCTGCTTTATTTCAGGTGCCTTACAGGGATCAGGTACTCGCTCCTCGAGGGCCTGCTCTCCCTGCCTCAGTGCCGCTACCAACTTCTTCAACCTGGTGGAATCGCATACCAACAGCAACCATCTAGTGAGTAATCTAACTCTCAGTCTATCTCATCCACAGTACTGCTTTGTTGGGAAACCAACACCGGAATTCCCCTATACCTACGGGGTGAGAAGGGTCCCCTCTGTCGAGGGTCCTGAGACTGCTACATCCAGACTACCTCACTATTGCCACCTCTGGTGGTACACTTCAAGCTGTTAAATAAAAGAACTAACTCTGTGTTTGTGTGTCCTGCGTTTAGCCCAGTACTGTGGCACCTCACAGGGCTCCTCCCCGTGGGCGTGGTCATCTGCCTCAGTACCCAAGAATTCACCCAAACATCGCTTAACCATAACACAAACCTATTGCTTCATTTAAAAGAAATGCAATTAGAAGGCAATGGAGACATACCAAAATAATTTAAGCACTGAGTGGAAATGTCAAGTTAGATGGGAGGATTTGCTGCTTTTGTTTTCACAGCTTCAGCGACTTACATAAGACTGCAGAGGAACCTTACCTAAAATAGCTTTACTAAAACTTTCCCGAGAATTAGAACAAGATAAAACTAACCTGCTGTATTCTTATTACTGCATTCCTCACATACAAAAAAGTAGTAAGAAATCTCCCCATTCCCTGCATGTTGTAGCCAACCAATAGCCAGATGTTAAAGCTTAACATCTATCCTGGATGAGATGTACTAGAAACTAAGTATGCTCTAGGTCTTCCAACATGCTGGGAGAAAGTAGGGTGGGAGAAGAGCAAAAGCAAAACATACGACGTGCCATGCTGGGTCAGACTGGATGTCCTTCAGGCCCTGCATCAAGCCTCGGACATTTGCCAAACTCATTAAGAAATACCCAGCAGACCCCCCCAAATAGAAGATCCAATTTCATGTTGCTTACTTCCAGTGATAAGTAATGGCTTCACCGCCCTCCCACCCCTCTACCAGGTCCACCTGGCTAAGAATGTTTTATGGACTTGTCCTCCAGACCTAGTCCAAAGCCCTTATAAACCTAGCTATGCTAAATGTCTTGAATATATCTTCCAGCAACAAATTACAAAGGTTGATTATTCACTCCTTGCACTAACTCTAATTTGCTTTACATCAGTTAACTGCTAGTTTCATGGAGTATCCACCAATCCTAGTACAATTTGAAAGGCTAAATAACTCTTCCCTGTTTACCTCTTCCTCCCCACTCACGATTTTATCATAACCCCTCTGTCACCTCTTCTCCAAGCTGAAAAGCCCTAACCTGTTCAGCATCTCTTCAAAAGGGAGCTATTCAATCTCCTTTATCATTTCTTGCTCTTCTCTATATTTTCCCCGCTAGGTTTCTCTCCTCATCTTCAGCCATGGGCAGGATGGACTTTGCTCAAGACCTCTACAGATGTCTCTCTATTTCCGGCAGGCAGCTTGCGCTGGTGATGTTGCTGCCCCTTGTGGGCTGGTGGTCTGGGTGACTGCCAAGTTCACCTAATGAAAGCTCCGGCCCTGGTTGCCAGCTCACCCCAAGTCTACCAAACAGGTTGATCCAAACCTGATTGTAGCTCATTATATGCATGGAGTTGTATTTCTGATGTTTCACTTTAATGTTTGCCTTATCATAGCTTTTGCTGTCAGGAGGCTTGGATAATCCAGTAAATGCCAATAAGACAAATGACAAAATACTTCAGTCAGTTTTTATTAAAAACTGTCTACACAGATACAAACCCCATTATTAGAAACAAGTGATCAACTTAATTAGTTTCAGAGAAACTGGTTAAATACTAGAGAATCAATTTTTGTATCTTGTGTGCAGAACCAAACAGTTTCCACTGGAAACTTTGTTAAACTGCTTCTAATTTATTTCTGTAATTATTAAAAAAAACAAAACAAAAAACAACTCAGGACACTAGCAAGGTTCCTCTTATGGGAGCAATTTTTAAAACTCTGTGTTCTGATGCAAAGAGTCCACCAGTACTTTTACCCCTGGGCTTCGTACCAGGGCTCAGATGGAACGCACATGTGCATTTTTCCCCTTTCAAAATGACCTAGGGAAAAGGTTACCCGCACAGATCTGCACCCACTATTTCCCCTGGATACTTGTCCCCTGGAAGAGACACCTAGATAGGAAAATGCAAAACTAAGCACATCATTGCCTTCCATGCCCCCAGAACATCTCTGCGTGTACTTTTACCTGTATACAGGATGGCCAATTTCCAAAAAGCCCTTTTTCCTAAGTAAATAGACGTTTACATGAGTAAATGGCTTTTGAAGGCTGCCCTGCGTATGCCCTTAGAACACAAGTTGGACATCTTCCCGTTTCTGCTGTGGAAACGTAATGCTGGGAATGCAAAACATTTGATGGGAATGAAGACGTTATCCGGAAGCATAACTGCAATAGTGAAAGCTAGAAGATTGCACCGAATCTAAAATTAACGTAGCCTACCACCCACAGGTCCAGAAATAACAATAGAATACGTTCGCTTCCCACCAACATTTCTACGGGCGCTGAACAAAAAAACAGCTTCGTGAACTCTTAGCACTTTTCCCATACAGAACACAGGCTCTAAATGGCAGTGCCCATTTTTTCCCTGAGGGCACAACCTAGCGCTGCTTTTAAGATCTTGTAGAAAGTGATGATTGTTGATCTGCTCTTAGAGAATGAATACATGAATGAAATTACTGACACCAGTAATACAAGGCATAAGCAAGGCTGCTTTATAATAAACCCAGGGAACAAAACTTCCTGACTGTATTTCCTCTTTCGGTAGAGTTAAGTGTCTTGCAATACCAGGAAGCCCAGTGGAGATCAATATTCTAGATTATTTTAAATCTTAGGCTAGAAATGTGTTAATTTGATCGTCTAAGGAATCGAAAACACTCACTTTCAAGAGACACTATCAGAGTTATTCAAATGAAATTTGGAAATTCTAAAGGCCAGTGTGGTAAACTGCACTAACATTGGCTGCTGTGTGTTAATGCAGTATTATTTAACATATAAGTCAATGGCCAATGGTAATGAGAAGCAAATGAGGCAAATGTTAACACACGTGGTAAAGCATGCATGTTAATGTGGACAGTAAAGGAAAACTTAACTACATCTCATGGAGGTATACTTAAGTTATTTTGCATTAATTCATCTGTGTTACATTTTTCACAAATTACTTTTCAGTGTGCTAACAGGCAATGAACTATTTCGCTTAAATTTTGCATCTCATTAGCACAGATTTTGCATTATCACTAAGCATCTCGGTTTTATGGGCATTATTTATTTATTTTTTTTTATTTAAGATTGCTTATATTCCGCCACTTCCTAAAAAAATGTGTTCAGCATGGATTACAATAAAAAGATTCAGAAATTAACACAATATAATAAGATTAGAACACAAAAATAATAATTAAGATTTAAATAAGTATAAAATTTTACATTCTTACATAAACAATCACAGGAAGAAAGCCGAGTCAATCTGCTCACCGAATGCTCCCTCAATAAACACCGTCCTCAGGGCCTTTCTGAACAACTTTACATCCCGCTGCTGCCGAAGCTCAGCGGACGTTTGTTCCATTCAAGGGCAGCCACCGAGGAAAAAGCTCTAGTTTGCACCCATCTGTATTTTTTAACTGGAGGGATGACTAATAAGCAAGAATTCTCTGACCTTAATGGTCGCCATGGGATACACAACTCAATGGAATCTCTTAAAACACAAGGGAAAGCATTCCTCAAAAGCTTGAAAGCTTAATGGTCACCAATCTGAATTTTACCATCCATTTAACAGGGAGCCAATGTAACTTCCTCAAAACTGGGCTGACGTGCTTTTTTCGGTAACCCAGTTAGGGCTCTAACAGTTGCATTCTGTACCAACTACTGTAATACATGCATCAATTTATCCGGAAGCCCAATGTATAATGTCCCACAATAGACTAGGTAACTTAGGAACAAGGCTTGTACCACTGAACAAAAATAAGCAGGGGGTAACAAGCTTTTTAGCGGACGTACCAACTTAAGTTTCTAGAAAGCAACTTTAGTAATATGAGAGATTTGTTGCTTCATTGATAATTGTGAGTGTTACGATCGTGGACCCTTGGGCCGGCTGAGACAGTGGATGGTATGCTGTGGAGGCCCACAGAGAGCGTCACAGCCGGGAGGCGGCACGGAAGAGATTCAGAGAGGTTTCACCACTGGAAATCCGAGGTCCCCACAGGAGGAGCCCTTAGGGACCCGGACCTCTTGGACTTAGGTGGGACCCTATGCGACCAAGGATCTTGGCTGAGGCCGAAGAGATGGATGGAGGATGGCTAGGCCCAGGTAGATGAAGAGTCTTCACCCTTGGAAGCCCGCGGTTCCCCCGAGAGGAGCCCATGAGAGCCCAAGCCGCTGGGACTTAGGAGAATCCTCTGAGCCAACAAGTACCAGATACCTGAGATGATGGAAGAAGCCGAAGTCGGAGTCCAAGAGCGAAGCTGGGTCAGAAGCCAGAAGTCAGAGATCCAAACCAAAGCCAGGGACGAAAGCTGAAGACGGAGTCATGGGACGGAGCTGGGTCAAAAGCCAGAAGTCAGAGGCTGAACCAAAACCAGGAGCGGAAGCTGAAGGCGAAGTCAGGAGATGAAGCAGGGTCAGAAGCCAGGAGTCAAGAGTCAGCGGAGGCGAACCGAAGTCCAACGCAGCAACTAGAGACACAGAAGACTGTGAAACCTCATTGCAAGGCAAGGATGGAGCCTGGCTACAGGACTTAAGTAGGGCTGAACATCTGATGTCATCTGGAGGCAGTCCTGTGGTTTCCCGCGCTGGCCCCTTTAAATCCCCAGCTCCTGCGCGCGCATCTAGGGGCTGGGCCAGCCACAAAAGGAACACCGGCATCTCTCTTGAGGAGGGAGAGCCGCGGCAGAGGCCTGGACAGGCCGAATTGGGCCGTGGCAGAGGCCTGGACAGGTCGAATTGGACCACGGCGACCCAGGCCAGCCTCGAGGTAGGTGGGGGACCCGGGGCCGTAACAGTGAGTCCAAGTAGATTCCCAAACTTTTTATTTCAGATTGGACAGGAACAGCTAGGTCTTCAGACAACCAAACCTCTTCCTGGTTTTAATCCCACAATCTTTCCCTACCCAGATAATCTTGGTATTGCATAGGAGGTGGATCCTTGGGCTGAGGTGGGCTTGACGCAACCTGTAGGCGAGGGCCTACGGGTCCCCACCGTCAGCAGGTGGAGTGGGCTGAAGCTGGAGGCCACTAGAGCTTCACCTATACCAGCCCACATTCCCCTCGGGTTGAGCCTTTGAGTGCTGGGGCATGGAGAAGGCAGGCAAGGTCAAAGGTAGAAATAGTCAAGGCACGGAGAAGGCAGGCATGGTCAGGCGTAGCAGTGGTCAAGGCACGGAGAAGGCAGGCGTGGTCAGGCGTAGCGATGGTCAGAACCAGGAAGTTAATCAGCACACAGACGAGACGAACATGGAACTGGAACCAGGAACTTGGAGAAACAGGAACACGAAGCAAGGCTCACGGAGAAGCAATGAGTACGAGGAAATCTGGAACAGGAGACCAAGGAGACCTGGTGCAAAGGTCACGCTTCAGTACAAGGCCTGAGCATTTAAGCGCTGAGGAAACTGACGTCAGCATCCGGGTCCGCGGCCAGGTTCCCGCCGCGGGCCCTTTAAAGGTTTCACTGGTGTGCGAGCGCGCGCCTAGGGAGGGGTGCGGTGCCGCCGACAGCATCTCTCCACGAACCCTGCGGAGAGGCCCGACGGATGGAGGCATCCTGGCTGGAGGTCCCAGGAAGCGGAGCAGGGCTGGAGGTCCGGGGTTGGGACTGGCGGCCCACCGCTGCCAGCGATGAGGAGCTGGAGCTTGAAGCTTGTATAGAGAGGTGAGAGGGCCGCACCGCAGGGCTGCTGCGGGCGGCGAGCGTAACATTTGGTCTTCTTCATGTTTAAGAACAATCAATGGCTTAACAGCTTAACTCCTGCAATCTTAACATTACATCCTGCAATCTTTCCTCTGGGATAACTCCACTGGAATTACATGGCAGAAAGAGCTGAATGTCATCAGCATACATAAAATATCTAACATTCACTGACTGTAATAAAGCTCCTATTGGTGCCAAATATATATTGAAAAGTGCAGAGCTGAAGCCTGTGGGACACCCACTGACTCTTGTGCCAGGCAGAATGTATTTGACCTATCTGGGCTCTTTGCTCCCTATCTGTTAAATATGATCAAAACCAATTCCACACAGTGCCACCTATACCATAGGCATGCAAGCTCTGTAGCAAGGTCTCATGATATATGTTATCAAAAGCTGCAGATAAATCTAATTGTATCGATACCCGACGTACCCTGATCCAAACAACTTAACATTGTGTCCATTAAGCTCAACAATACATAGAACGGTGCCTACGAAATCCAAACTGGTTCACGTTAAGGATCTCTCAATCGTTCATAATCTTCCAATTGTTCCAATACAATTTTTTCCAGCACTTTTCCTATAGTTGGTAAATTTGAAATTGGGCAGTAATTTGCTAACTCAGTTGAGGACAGATTTGTGTCCTTCTTTATGGGCCTGACAGTCGCCTTTTTCCAGGCCTCTGGAACCTCATCCTCACTCAGGGACCTATTGATCATCTTTCTTATAGTGTCAAAAGTGACATCTTTTAAATTTTTAACAAGATAAAAAGGATAATCCAGTGTGGAAAAAGAGAAAAAGGATAATCCAGTATGGAAAAAATTGATTTCAGCCCTGAAACCTTAGCACCCACTTCCTTTTTTGAGATCAAATCAAACTCTACCCAGCCACTCTGCACAGAATTATCATGCACGCAGACTAAAGCATTCTGAATTGGCCAAATTTGTTGCTGTAGACTTTGAATTTTACTTTCGAAGAAATCAGCCATTAAATCACAAGTAGGACGCTGAGTCTCCACTGCAACAGATCTTGTGGTCAAGCATTTAACTATAGTAAAGATTTTTGAAGGTATATTTAATGATTGCCCTATTTGCGGCATATAATGGTCACTTTTAGCTTTCAGGCAGCTGGCACAATAATCTTTCAGCGCCACTTTATAAACCTCTAAACACTCCACATCCTTCACCGTTCTCCAATGTTTCTCTAACCTAACAATCTGCTTGGCCTCCGTGACACATTTATCCTTTTCATGCACTTTGGCTTCATATAAAGGAGCCACTTGATATTAAACTTGCGTCAGGAAGGACTGCCATTTATCAGCCATTGCATCAAGGGACAGATCGTCCCACGATTATACATCTATTTTGCCTAGTCCACACTCCTTACATTTCTCGGCATCTAGTTTAGGTCACTTGTATCTCTTTTCCTTTACTGCTCCCCAATTAACCCCTTCCGCACACATTTCAAGGGCAAATAGAATCAGACAATGATCAGACCAAACAACCTCTCACTTAATGTCCTTTAAAAGGTGTTGATCACAATCCCTTCACAGTAAAAGATCCAATGTTTACTAGGGATATGAATCGGGCTTCGGACGATATTTTCAAAATCGTCAGAAATCGGGGGCTCCCCCAAAACGATAGGAAAACCCCACGATATTGATCGTGGGGGTTCTCTTATTGTTTTGGGGGAGGGCGGGAAAAACGGCACACAAAAATAACCCCTAAACCCACCCCGACCCTTTAAAACTAATACCTTAGCTTCCCCCACCCTCCCGACCCCCCCAAAAAACTTTTTACAGGTACCTGGTGGTCCAGTGGGGGTCCCTGGAGCGATCTCCCGCTCCCGTGCCGTCGGCTGCCACTTATCAAAATGGCGCCGATGGCCCTTTGCCCTTACCATGTGACAGGGTATCTGTGCCATTGGCCGGACCCTGTCCCATGGTAGGAGCACTGGTTGGCCAGCGCCATCTTGTGCTCCTACCATGCGACAGGGGCTGACCAATGGCACCGGGCCATCCAGTGCTCCAACCATGGGACAGGGTCCGGCCAATGGCACGGATACCCTGTCACATGGTAAGGGCATGTCTGATTCTATTTGCCCTTGAAATGTGTGCGGAAGGGGTTAATTGGGGAGCAGTAAAGGAAAAGAGATACAAGTGACCTAAACTAGATGCCGAGAAATTTAAGGAGTGTGGACTAGGCAAAATAGATGTATAATCGTTGGGGTGGGTTTTTTGTTTATCGGCTCGGGCGCAGCCGATAAACAAAACCGCGATCGGGCCCAATGAAAAAAAAAATCACATGTGAATTGGAACCGGAATCCGAACCGATTCCGGTTCCGATTCACATCTCTATTGTTTACCTGGCTTGTGGGTCATAGATAAAGCTTGTAATAAGGGTAGAAATTTCTGCAACCCAAAAGAGGCGCAATCCTCAAAATGTAGGTTAAAATCACCAATGATGATTAGCTTCTCGAATCTCAAGACTAAGGCCTGGATTCTCTAAGGTCGCAGAGAGAATCCGGCGGTAACGGGGGGCGAAGCGGGGGCGGTCCTGCGATAGCCGGCAGCAATCGCACCTCCGCAGTGCGATCGCTGCCGGCTTTCGCGCTGAATAACTACACCATAAAAGGTGTAGATATTCGGCACGAAACTGGCTGCGATAAGGAATCTTACCTTTCGCCACCAGCGATGTGACCGCAGCATCGGCCCTGGTACCGCCTCGACTCCTCCTCTTCTGGGGCTGACTCCGCCCCGAGCTAGCTATCGCGTGCGAAAAGTCCCTTTTCGCGTGCAATCACTAAATGGGGGCGGAGTTGGGGCGGCGTCAAGACCGGAACAGGAGGAGTCGGGGCGGACGCCGCGAAGACATCGCGGACAGCGAAAAGGTAAGAACCCTTTTCGCTGCCAATTTCGCGCCCAATAACACCACCTTTTATGATGGCACTATTGGGTGCAAAAGCCGGCAGCGATCGCACCACAGAGGTGCGATTGCTGCTGGCTTTCACAGACCTGCCCCCTGCTTCACCCCCCACCCCCCTGTACCGCGCGATTCAAAGAGCCCGGCGGTATTAGAGAATCCAGGCCTAAGATACTTATAAAATCACATAAATGTCTTAAAGTATCTAAATTACACACTGGGGGGGGGGGGGGGGGCCAGTATATAGTGCAAATAACCCAATTATAAACTTTAATCAATAATCCTTCAAAGGGCAATTCTACCTCATGGGCTATTCTAGTTACCACATATGATTTTTTTTAAAAAAAACATCATTATCCCACCCCTTTTCTTTCATTAACTGGTTGCATTGGATAATGCACGTGTTTAGTGCTCATTAAAGCAGTTTACATCTTCCCACAGCATCATCCCATTGTTACTTAGTAGCTGTTTAAATACACCTTCTGTTTCTTTTAGCATTTTGCTGTTCCTTTTGGATTGTTTGTCGGATGTGATAGCTTTTCTTGGACCATCATAAGAATGATCCAAACATAATGTCACCAAGAAGGCACCTAAAATATTTTATTTCTGAAACAGATTTTAGGAGTGTGTTACGACTGTGGCTGCCCGACGTCTCCACTCTGCCCTCCTTACCTCTTTGGCGACTCCTCCCGCGGTTGATGGACGTCTGCCTGCCGTCCTCTCCGGCGTCCCCGGTCCGGCTTGGGCGCTGCATCCAGCTGACATAGGGTGCGTGCGCCGCGCGGCCCTGCTTCTTATTCTCTCTTTGGCGCGATCCTCAGGGGCGTCCCCCTGTGATGACGTCACACATCCCGGATAGAAAAGCCTACTCTGTTTGCTAGCTATTCAAGTTAGCAAGGGACTCCTTACGGATGGGATTCGCTCTCCGTACCTAGCTACTCTGCCTCTCCTTAATTGGACTTACACTATCGAGGTACCCGCTCCTCGGGGGCCTCTCTCTCTTTTCTTTCAGGTCGCTGTCTGGAACCAGTACTCACTCCTCGAGGGCCCATGTTCCCGGACTCGCTGCCTGAGCTCACTTCTGCTTGGAAAAACCCGCTGCTTACATCATCAGTGAGTTACCATCTATTTCTCTCAGAGCTGTTCCCTGGAACCAGGTACTCGCTCCTCGAGGGCCTGCCTCTATTCCAGCTTCTGTGTTACCTTCCGGGAGAGATCGCTGTGTGAGTAATCAGCCAACAAGGCTCTATACCAGAACCCTGTGTATGCTCCACTGTACTCACTATCTCAGTTTCTCTCCACTACAGCACAGCCATAGAGGGAATCGCTGTTCCAGTGTCCTGAGGCTTCATCTCTACTCACTACTGCCACCTCTGGTGGCTTCTCAACTCTGTTTAATAAAAGATAATTCTGTGTTGTGTGTCCAAAGCTGAGCCTGACCTGTGGCCCCTCACGGGACTTCTCCCCCCGTGGGCGTGGTCATCTGCTACAGTGTCCAAGGGTCCACCCCAAACCTTAAAACAATATCAGAGTGTAGCTCATTGGTATTAAATGCCCTCGATTACTGTAATTCTATTTAGGATTGCCCACGTATACATTTTACAAATGCTAGGCTAATAACAGGATCATATTTTAATGAGAGAATTTTTCCTAGATGGAAAGACCTAAATTGGTTGCCAATTTCCCAATGGAGTCAGTTTAAAAATTTTATTTTGCTTTTTATGGCTATACCTGTTTGGCAGAAAGGTGTCCTCATGTTTTATCATGCCATTTACATTCATCTTGTCAAAACATCATCAATACTCTCCTTCCACAAAACAGACTTCAGGAAACATAAATCTTTAATTGTAGGACTCACAATTTGGAATTCCTCACCACTTGAATTCTGTAAGAAGCAGTATTATTTGAGTTTTAAGAAAAAGATAAAAACCTAGTTGTTTGCACAGGTATATAATTGAAGGCTTTTAAAATTACTGTATTTTTGTTAAACTGCTGATTTCATGCCTATATATTTTATGTGTGTTATGTTTTTATATGCAGGTTATAAACAATGTCGTCCATGAACTAATTAGGTTTGTCATCTTGAGAGCTCATCTACATCATCTTTGGCCAGGTTTTTGTGTTGGTCAGAAAGGACTTCATTTTATTTATTACTATCTTGCCAATCCAAGGTACTTGGCGAGGTACATCAAAACATTCATATTAACATTTAAGAGTAATGATCATTGCGCAAAGCAATATCAAAGTTTCCTATTACGTCTAGAAGGCACTGAAAAACGAGTTGATCTTATGTAATCATTTACAGTGACCTCCAGCAAACCAAGGGAGAGCTGCTGAATCTAGCTCTCACCTCCAAAAGGTGAGTGAAGAGATTAATCTTTCAATAATTTATCGAAAGATTTGACACTGGTTCCATATGGATGTTGTCAGGTAAGGTATTCCATATCTTAGGGCTAGCTATTGAAAATGTTAGATCTTGCACTTCATCTAAATGAATTAGTCATGGCAAGGAGACATTAACAAATTGCAACCAACAGATCACAAGTTTCTTTGCAATCTATAGGATGCATTGCACAGCATCATGATACAATGCTTTTTGAATAAGCAATAGAATCTTACATTTGATTTCTTCGAAGCTAACAATGAATATCCAGTTTTCTCCAGGACCACTTGGCTAACAGAGCCCAGCACTACAAGACAGCTGTTTCTTTTATCATTCCGCCCCCCCGGCACAAAAAAAACCCAAAATGCAACTGTACCCACACATGCTGTCATTCAACAATGACTTCTTGCCAGAGCTGATACAATAGGTAGGTTGAAATCCTTGCAATGTCTCTCCAAATAAATATCATATGAAAGGCAGTTATTTAAAAAGTATGAACTGAGAGGGAGAAACAAGTCAATAAAATGGAATTGTAAGATGCTAGAACAGACGTGATGCTAATCTCTTTCTTTGGGATCTGGATACAGTACTGCAGCTGTTTTTCTGTTCCCCATACCCTAAGCCTCAACACAGTGGATCCTGAAAACAATTTTCAAAGCTGTTTCCAGGGTAAAATACAATTTTATGAGTACAAACTGACTACTTGAAAACTGCCTTTCCTTAAAAAAAAAAAAAAAAAAAAAAAAAAAAGTCATGCATTGCTCCACAACCCACAATATTTTAGCCACATTCAGGGGAGACGTTCAAGGGGACAGGTTTTGGGTGCATAGGCACTGGAATCGGGTGGGCCAAAGAGGCCACAATCTGGCTTTTCCCACAGAATTGCTGCAGGAGATCTGGGACTGGGTTGGGCAGGCTGCAGCTGCTTGATGGTAGGAGCAGAAGGACAGCAGTTGTGTATCGGCCACATCCTCCTCTTCTGCGACTCTGGGTCCTGCTGCTGCTTTGAATCGCAAGGGACTCTGTACAGCGCAAGAGGCAGGAAGGGCAATCATTGTGTGTGGTGGGGGGGGGGGGGGGGGGGGGGGGGGAGAAAAAGAGAGAATGAGAGAGGGGAGGAGAGAGAGGGAGTTGGACAGGGAAAGTGGAAGGGGAGGGGGAGCTTGGTTGGCTTGCCTCCTCCAACCAAAAAGCATTCACTGTCATGATTGGATGAGATTGGAAAATAATGGGGCAATTTTTAAAAAGCATTCACATGCTTAAAATTGGGTTTTACATGGGTAAATTCTCTTTACCCATGTAAATGTGTTTTAGAAACTTGCTACAATAAATGCCATTGAATTGTGCATAGGATTTATCTGTGTAAGTGCATTTTATGTGAATACATGACTTTTGAAAATTGCTACAATGTAAATCCTTTTTGAAAATTACTCCCATTATGAGTAGATTGCATTTTCAAGTCTGTGTCTTATTTTCCATAGAAAATCTACCTGCACAAAAAGTGCGTACAAAAGTTGAAGGGAAAGTACGCACATACTTTCTCTCTGATTAATTTTTAACATGTCGATCCAAGGTTCTTGGAGTGAAACTTGGCACAAAGACCCCAGATAAAATGTACCCACAGACTTTGTCCCAAAGTGTACAGCTCATGTTTCAACCAATAACTGGCTAGGCTATTCCATTAAACTCCCAATACAAGGGTTTTCAGCTCCAGTCATTGAGGTCCATTAACATGTCTGGTATTCTGGATAACAACATTGCATAATCAGACACACACGTGTCATAGTTGGTCTAAGAACCAGGTCATTTTTATACTTTGATTATGTTGAAAAATATCATTTGAGGATAAATATTGAGTACCTCTACCTTAACAGATTTTTTTTTATACAATCTGCTGCCTTGTCTCCAACCACCCACTCATCTCCTGTGCTTTGTTGGAGCTTTTCTCATATTCCTTTCTTTTTTAAATTGTATTTATTTTGATTTCTCTCTCACCATTCCAGAGCTCGTTCGCTGCCAGGTGGGATGAGGTGAGAGGAAGTGAATACAGTGCATTTCTCTCACCAAGATGGTAACTTTATAGCAAGCATGCGGGTGCCCATATGCACACAGATGGGCATGCAAACAAATATACACTAGAATTTTAAATCATGTGCAATTTTACGTGTATAAGATTTAAAATATGCTTAAAAGGCGAATTTTAGAAGCCCAGGGCATCCATTAATTAGGGGATGTGCAAATAAATCGGGCTCATGTGCGCTGAGCGGATTTTAAAAGCCGCCGGGATATGCGTGCATCTCCTGCACGCACACATCTCCAAAGTTTTCAAAGAGAGTCAGGGCAGGGCATGAAGCAGAGATGTGCGCATAAATACATATGCACCTGGGCATGCCCCGGGGCCCCCTGCTGCGTAAGTTTACCTCTGCCATGGTTGAGGTTTGAGATTTAAAATAAAGAAAACTTGTCAGATCTGCAGGGTTTTTAATTGTTGAGGCTAACTGGAGGGAGTGAAGGCTATTAAACTAGGGGGATTTGGAGGACCTCTCCCTTAACTGGGCAAACTGGGAATGAACTGGTAAAACTGGGAGTGGCATTGGTGTGCGCCCCTTTTAAAATCCCTGACTAATGCAGTAGAAGCGGGATTTGCACATGCGCCAGGCTATTTTATAACCCTCACGCATACATGCGCACAAATTATAAAACAGCTGCATCCCTGGCTGTGGGCCAACGTACGTGTGCAAATGTGTGCCCACATGCCAATTTGAAAGTTACCGTCTTAGCGCACATATATGTGCTCCTAATTTTAAGCTGCTACTCGAGGAAACGTACTTCGCACATCTTCCTTAGGACGTTTTAGGCTTTAATGCACGCAGGTAAGCGGATTTTAAAACCTGCTTGCATGAAGGATATAGCCAATTGGTCCATCAGTTTGCTAATCTCTCTCAACGTCATCCAGACCCCTCTGGTCTTCATGCTGCACTCTTTCCAGCTGACCCAAACCCCTCACCCTGGCGTTCGACCTAAACAGCGATTTCTCTAGACTTACACCTCATTAGGAGCAGCAGTAAACGTACGAAGCTAACAGCCCGCCAGTTTTAAAATATGGAGTTATACACGTAACTGTTGGCCCTGCCCCAGAATACCCATGCCCCACCGCCAACTCCATCGCTTTTCCAACCCTCACCCTTCTTTTTTTTTCACTCACGCACACGTATATATGCATGTAATTTCCGGCTTTTAAAATGCACATTGCTTGAGCAAATGGCCTTTTTAGCAAGAGCAATGCTTTTAAAATTGACCCCCATGTGCTGAACTCATTGTAAAATATCTTAACCACAACTCAGGCAAGGTGACCACTGCTACCGAAGAATTGAAGGAAGGTCTCCACTAGCTAAATTGCCCGGCCTTTATTCCCTATTTGGGATATGGAGAGAGAATTTGCAGACCATCCATAGAGGCTTGTCTGGTCAGCAGTTTCCTATCAAAGGCAGTTCTGCACGAGGGTTGGCAATGCTTGAGGGATTTGGATTCCCATCTTTTTGAGTTGCAGGAGTGTTGTCAGAATGGTCCCCATTGTTGGGCCCCCAGCCTGATACCAGGGGAAGCAGCAGAGAGAAGCAAAGGTGTTGGAGATTTTCCACTTCTAGGCACCCAGCCTGGTTTCAGGGAAGAGGAAGTTTGGTAGGCCAGTACCTCCACGGTCTGGAAGGAGATGTCTGTGCAGAGTGAAGGAGAAGAAGAAGTTGCAAGCAGTGCTGAGAAAAGCTGTTTTGCATTTTTTCCCTAGGAGTTTTCTTTTCGGAATGCCATTCTTGCCCAAAGAGATCTGTTACTTCTGCTTTGGGAGGTCAGGAAGGTGCTAGGACTCCTTTTGCCCAGCCAAGAAGGGTCAGCAGTGATCTGACAGAGAAAAGCAGAGAGTATTTTTGCAGAGTTTTGTTCTAGTTGTTTTGGGAGGGATTTTCTGCCACCAGTGCCTGCCCACTGAGGAGGAGGAAAGCTTTTTGATTGTATTCATTTTTTGAGACTTTCTACCACTAGAAGTCCAAGCTTTTACCGTCAGAGGAGATCCCAGCCCTACTAGGAATCCACTCTCTACAATCAGGCAGTGTTGGGTCTTTCCCTGGTGACTGCCATCTAAAGGGAGACTGACTCAGCCAGTAAAACTGAGAAAAAGGCACTTTTTTTAGACTGTTTATATTTTTTTTGAAGATTACCTGGAGAATATTTTGAGAACTGGAATTTCAGTATTTTTGGTAGCAGTAAATTGTTGTTGCCCACAAGAATGTTCAGCCTGTTTCTTTTTTTGGTCAAAATCATTTTTATTAAGAATGCATGAATACAACTACAGCAGCCTCAATAAAAGGTAACCAATATTAGCCCAAAGCAGGAACAAAACATAGACATGTCATAAAACAGTTGGGCTAAAAACGATGCAAGTGCTGCAACTGCATACACGTCCCCATTTTCCAATTTGTATACATCTCCCCTCACTCAACCCTCCTACCAACCATCCCAATCACATGCAAACATTCACCCAGGCAACCCCACTATAATTCCCCCCCCCCCCTTCCCCGGGAGATGGTGCATTGAAAACAGATAACGAATGAACTGAATATTCAAATGAACAACTATTCAAAAAAATAATATGTCCCAGTTCAGGTGTGCCAGTTGAGATGACGCAATCAGTTCCATGTGGAACTATATCCAGTGTTTAAAAGTTGAGTTTGTATATCCAAAGGTAGTAGTGCAAAACAGGCAGCCCAGTAGGCCACATAGGAGATGTTCAAAGTGCGTCCTGTTGAAAGAGCATCTAGACGTTCCAGTTGCATGGTGGACGCCAGTCTATAATACCAGGCTTGCATAGTGGGTTGCGTCATGTTGAACGCGCCCTCAAGCAAAGACATTCCAAGCATGAGCACTCATGTACATGAAGAGTTTAAAGGAAGTGAGAGGCCGTGTGTGGGTTCCCATTTCTATGAGTCTAGGGCCCTGGAGGTTTATCCTCCTGCCTGCTGGCATAAACCCCAGCAGCCCGGTGGCCTACTGTGAACTGTGCTGGTGTGAACTGAGAGGAGACAGAGTTGGGAGCAGATGTGGCCCTGGAGAAAGCAGTGTGCCCCTACATTCTGGGAGGTCTCTGAAAGGGGGGGGGGGAGGGGGGGAGGTTACATTGTCGTTTGTCACACATCACCCAGAATAAAAAGGTGCCCATCCCTGGCTTTAGCACTAGGGTTAATGATGGCGGTAGCAATAGTGCAGACCCTTTAAGTGAAGACAAGATCCCTGGTACAGCTGAAGGCCATGGTGACTGCTCATGGACCCACTGTAGCAGGATTAGACGCCAAAGGATGTCCGATTAGAAGCTTTTATTTATGGAGACTTGTTCTTTTTAAAGTGAGCCCGACTCAGGCCGCGTTTCGCCCCCACATTGGGGCTGCCTCAGGGGCTAAAATACACAAATAGCAAATATAACTGAACAATACAGGACATACAAAATCATATTATGAAATCATAATGATTCATGAATACATGTATAATGGTAACATGTATAATGAAACAGACTTTCTGGGGTCACATATAGCTGAAGCAATAATAGAACATTATAAAGCAGAAAAAAAAAGAAAAGAATGACTTTGTCTGATTTTACCTGTATGCAGTAAATCTTTTAATGTATATGAGTACAATCTCATAACAAAGGTTTTTCTGTGAAAGTGTGCATAAGAAATAAAAATTTAAGTATACAATTAAAAATAATGACGATACCATTAATCATGTATTCATGAATCATTATGATTTCATAATATGATTTTGTATGTCCTGTATTGTTCAGTTATATTTGCTATTTGTGTATTTTAGCCCCTGAGGCAGCCCCAATGTGGGGGTGAAACTCGGCCTGAGTCGGGCTCACCTTAAAAAGAACATGTCTCCATAAATAAAAGTTTCTAATCGGATATCCTTTGGTGTCTAATCCACTTTATTGCCCTCATGGCTTTTTTAGCTCGCCTGCCCTCCTGCTTTGTTGGTCCCACTGTAGCAGGAGACAGACCACAGCAGCTAATGAAAAAACTAAGAGGAAGAGATAAAGTTACTTGGAACCCTGAAGATAAAAAGGGGATAATGTACTGCTATTTTTATGCCACACACCCTACATTTAAATCAAGCGGGATTATAAAGAGCATGCCAAAAATTGAAAGAAAGGAACAATATTCAGGTAGCACTCCAGAAGGAAGTTCTTCCTGACACAATGTAAGTACTGAGTACTTTAATATCCATTGGTAGAGTGCTTTTTATTGTAACTCACCTTGATGCTAATGGGAAAGGAGTGAAATCAAGTTCTGAATAATAGATAAACTGAGAAGAACACTAGCATTACATCTGAGAGATTGAGATCATAGCCACTATATTCTTGCTTATGAGTGAGACTCATAAGCATGCAAAACAAAGCCATCTGGCGACACAATTCAAGTTACCATAAAACAACATATTAAGAAAGGGATAGTGTTTGCTTTTAAAAATGATGTACATTGTTATCATTGTAGAAGTTAGGAGAGGAGCTTGTCAACAATAGGCAATAATAATGCAGGGGGACAGCAGTATTTTCTATTTAAAAATATTTATGAATCACTTTACAGATTTCAATAAACAGCCCAAAGTGATGTACAATATAAAATCATAATACAAAACATAAAACCAATCCACAGCACAAGGCAAACAAAATTAATCTTCCTATCCAAACCCTAATTTAAACCATTCCTCCGAGGAAAAACAGGGCCAAAATCCAATGGTCTTTAATATACTAAACCTCCAATACCCACCCTGTATCATCTTGATAAACTCTTACCTCCCATATCTCAGTCTCCACACATTATCAACCAGCTCTTTAATTTCCTACAAAACTTCATCAGATCCCTCTCAGCTCTTATATTGATAGGTAACCCATTCCAGAGTAATGGGGACTGCAGAGGAAAAAACTCGATTCTGCAATCTCACATGGCGGATAGAATTCACATCAGGCAAGTGCTGATTAGACCTTAAAGGCCACCTTGCAGTTCTCCAACTCAGTTGATTCATCAATTGCTGTGAACAATTCCCCCTCAGTGTCTTAAATGCTAAAACTAAACATTTAAACAGACAATGTGACTTAATAGGTAGCCAATGCAATCTCATCAATAACTGGGCAGTAGCCTTCCACTTAGCCCTCGCACATAGAATTCATGCTGCTGTATTCTGAATGACTTGCAGTTTCCCATGAAGTTAGCATGGGGCACATTTAAAACTAATCGGAGAAAGTTCTTTTTTACTCAACGCACAATTAAACTCTGGAATTTGTTGCCAGAGGATGTGGTTAGTGCAGTTAGTATAGCGGTGTTTAAAAAAGGATTGGATAAGTTCTTGGAGGAGAAGTCCATTACCTGCTATTAAGTTTACTTAGGGGCGGATTTTAAAAGGCCCGCGCGCCTGGTGCGCGAACAAAAGTACGCGCTCGCATATTTTTTAAAAATCTGCCCCTTAGAGAATAGCCACTGCCATTAGCAATGGTAACATGGAATAGACTTAGTTTTTGGGTACTTGTCAGGTTCTTATGGCCTGGATTGGCCACTGTTGGAAACAGGATGCTGGGCTTGATGGACCCTTGGTCTGACCCAGTATGGCATTTTCTTATGTTCTTATGTTCCCAAGCATCCTCCCAGGTAATATCTGGTAATGCACATTGCAATAATCGATTTGAGCTAGTACCAATACAAACATCACAGATTTCAATGCACTAAACTCCACAAATGGCTTTAATTGTCTAACCCACTTCAGACTAAAATAGGCATTTTGAGCCACCTACAATATCTGCATTTCAACAAATTAAACTACCATCTAATATAGATTTGACTTTTTCCACAGCTTCCAACTTCACTTTCTCAATTCTCAATCTACAATTGTCCTCCAACAAAGCCAATCTACAAACATCTCAGTTTTCTTAAATTTTAGCAACAACATACTTTTCTTCAACCAAACTCCTATAGCATCTAAACATCATTCAGTCATCCCATCGCTTCCTCCTCATCTGCTCTCAAAGGAGCTATGACCTGAATATCATCAACATATATATAAAAGGGATATAAAACCAAAAGAGTGAACAAACTTCCCTAAAGGGGCTAAAAAAATACATTAAAAAGAAAATAGGTGCAAACTCCTTGGAAATGAATGGCTTAAGATTGCTTCTTTTTTTATAGGGGCAATCTATTTCATAACCAAGCCATCAAGACCCAATCCTTGACAGCGGGACAACAAAATTCTGTGGTCTACTAAGTCAAAAGCACTAGAAAGGTCCAGCAATATTTATTTATTTATTTTTAGATTTTTTTTTTATACCGTGTTTCCTGTATGAAATACAGATCCACCATCGGTTTACATTGAAACTGAACATAAATTTTTGCCTAGAGCAGAGCTTTCCAAACTTTTCATGTTGGTGACACACTTTTTAGACAAACATAATTTCACGACACGGTAATTCAGTCTACTAGTAAACCAGAGGTTAAAGGTTAAACGAACGAAACATATTTCGACAATTTATGTATGTTTCCTAAATATATACATAAATAAAATGTTTCACGACACAACCTATCTCATGAAAACCTTAAATTTATATTAAAAATATATATTCCAAGATTCATGTTATTGTTATAATTTATGAGAAAACAATAATAAAACAAATTGTCTGTCCCCCACACACTCATCTCTCTCCTCCCCCCAGCACATGTCTGGCCCCCACACACTCATATCTCTCCCCATCAAGCACATGTCTGTCCCCCCAGCACGTTTGTCCCCCACTCACTCATCTCTCTCTCCCCAGCACATGTCTGGCCCCCACACTCATGTACCTCGTCTTTTTGATTGTTGCCCGTTAAGTGCTTCACTCCCTTCCATGATCACCAGACACTGCTGCTTGCAGTCAGTACTCCTCATGGCCAGGCCTCATCGGCAGCAGCAGCCAATGCAAGGATGGCTGGGCTCGTTCCACCCACCAAGCCCCCCAAAAAAACACGATTGACAGCAAAAATCACCCAATAATAAGCAACCCATAAACTGAAAAAAAAAAGTGAATCTCTAGGAAAAAAAAAAGCCCAAACTCGCATCAGAGTTGACCGGGCTTGCGCGACACACCTGCACACTGCAGGCGACACACTAATGTGTCCCGACACACAGTTTGGAAAGCTCTGGCCTAGAGGCATTACATAGAACAAGGTTGTGGAACTTGGAAAAGGGTAAACTAGATCAAAATTAACATTGTAATGTAAACATAATAGCTAACAAGTCTCATTGAGCAGTATAAACAAAAACAAAAACATAAAAGCAAAACAGTAAATGTCACATGAGACCTGCAGCAAGAGAATGGATACAGAGTCGAGTAGAAGTATAGAACCTGGGGAATGTGATGATGAGGAACTCTTGCTGGCTGTAGGGGAAAAAAGTGCTTATGGTCCTGTAAAAGCTTGTTTAAAGAGCCAGGTTTTAAGTTTCTTTTTGAATGTAGAGTGGCAGATCTCTAGACGGATATCTGGCGGGAGCGCGTTCCATTGAATGGGGCCAGAAGTAGATATGGTACGTTTCTGAAGCGAGGATTTTGTTGAGGGAACATGGAGAGTGCCTTTATATGCTCCTCTGATGGGTCTAGCTGAAGAGTGAGGATGTAGTTGGGTGCTTAAATGAAGTGGGGATATATTGTGAATTGATTTATGAATTACTGTGAGCACTTTATAAAGAATCCTTTGCTTAATTGGAAGCCAATGGAGGAGTTTGAGAATGGGGGTGATGTGATCTCTTTTATTCGTAATTGTAAGGATTCTGGCTGCAGAGTTTTGTAACATTTGGAGGGGTTTGAAGGATGAGATTGGGAGGCCGAAGAGAAGCGAAATGCAATAGTCGATTTTTGATAGTATAATGGCTTGAAGAACCAACCGGAAATCATTGAAATGAAGAAGAGGTTTCAGCTTTCTCAGGACTTGTAGCTTGTAGAAACAGTCTTTAGTGGTGGTGCTGATAAATTTTTTAAGGTTAAGCTGATCGTCTAGAATGACACCTAGGTCTCGAACTTGCGGTGAGTGATTTAATAAAGGAATGGTTGCAGTGAGTGGGTTAGCTGGGTTTAGCAACTTGTTGTTGATGTCCTGATTGATGATTAGGATCTCGGTTTTGTTGTTGTTAAGAATAAGGTTAAGGCTAGCAAGAAGATGATTGATTTGTTGCAAGCAATTGTTCCAATGAATCAGGGTTTTGTGTAGAGATTCTGTGATTGGGATGAGTATTTGGATGTCATCCGCGTATAGGTAGTGGGTTAGATTTAGTTTAGAAAGAAGTCAACAGAGAGGTAAGAGGTAAATGTTAAAAAGGGTTGGGGTGAGTGAGGAACCTTGAGGGACCCCCTGGTTGGATGGGACCGGATGAGATTCTTTGTTGTTTATTTTTACCTTAAAATGTCTATTTGCCAGGAAGGACTTGAACCAGCTGAGAACTGTACCCTTAATGCCTATGTCTGCCAGACCTGTTAATAGAGATGAGTGGATGACAGTGTCAAAGGCCGCAGAGAGATCTAAAAGTATCAAGAGATGTGGTTGTTTTTTGTCCATGTTAGCTAGAATAGTGTCGGTAAGAGAGATAAGTAGGGATTCCGTACTCAATGATTTACGAAAACCGTATTGGGAAGGTGCAAGAATGGAGTTTTCTTCCAGGTACTTGGATAGCTGTTTATTGACTATCTTACCATAAGTTTGGCGATCATTGGCAGATTAGCTATTGGACGGAAGTTGATTGGATCTGTGGTCGGTAGGTTTGGTTTTTTTTAGTAAAGGTTTGAGAATAGCTAGTTTAAGTTGGTCAGGAACTAGACCTTGGGAAAGAGAACAATTAATGATGTCTGCAATTGGCTTTGATATGGTGTTCCTTATTGCGATGAGGAGGTTGGTTGGAATTGTGTCTAATGGATGAGAGGACGGTTTCATTTTCTTGAGAATGTTTTCTATCTCAAGAGCTGATATAGTCTCAAAAGATTCCAGAGTCGTATTTAATTGAGGTGGGGTAGAGAGCGGGAGTGGGGGAGAGGAACTAGAAGATGAGAAGGGGCCAATCAATTTATCAATTTTTTCCTTGAAATAATCAGCTAGTTCAGAGGCTTTGTTGAGCGCTTGATCATCAGGGATAGTAGGAGGGGATGGTTTAGTGAGGGCTGAAACGTAGGAGAATAGTGCTTTTGAATCAAAAATGAAATTATGTATTTTTTGAATAAAAAATGAAATGATGTATTTTTACTACTAAAACAGGTTGACCCACACCCAACCGAGGTAATACTCTTCCATCAAGGCAACCATTAACGTTTCTGTGCTACAGCCCCTTCTAAAATCTACCTATGCCATATCCAATTTCTGATTTTCTTCTAAAAAGTGGAGTTACAATCTTTTCCAACAATTTTGCCACAAAAGGTAAATTGGATCCTAGTCTACAAACTGTTACAATCTCTTGGATCCAATTTATCGTCCTTTAAAACAGGAGTAACAATCAGCACCTTCCAAACTCTTGGTACGAAACCCTCACTTAAACATGAGTTAGGCCCTATCAATACCACATCTGATAGCCCACCCAACAAATAAGAAGGGCAGGGATCTAATACAAAAATTTGATTTCCTAACTGCTTTCAAATAAGATTTAAACTGCAAAAAAAAGAAACTTGCTCAGATTCCTCCAACTTTACTCCACTGTTGTGGAAACAAGATTAATTAATTTATTTTATTTCTTTACAGTAATTTCTAACCCACCCAGTTACCAGACATCTGTTCTGGGTGGTTTACAGCACAACGTACACAATATAAACACAATAACATATAGCATAAAATAATCCTAGGACAACGAATTGGGGCCTACTTTAAACGAAGTGGATTGCAAGTTTACATTGTACAAAAATTCTCCTATCAAATAGTCAACCTATTGTGTGTTGCAGTGGTTTTCATTGCATGCAAATAATTTCACACACAAGGCAATACTGAATTAAAATATACAAATATACTGTATAGCAGGGGTTTCAAACTCCTGTCCTTGAGAGCTGCAAACCCATCTGGTTATCAGGATATCCCTAATGAATACGCATGAGAGAGATTTGTTTGCACTGCCTCACCTGTATGCAAATAAGGGAAATTTTCAAAAGGTATTTACCCAGGTAAAATGGCCTTGCTGAAAATTGCTCGCCTCAAACGTGGCTAAAAGAGTGTGTGTGGGTTTCATAGCCACTGAAAAAGGAAGCTCCTGTGAACCGTGTTTAAGTCGGGGAGGAATACGGCATGCATACGTTCAATGTAGGCACATCAGTTTTCTCTCCTTCCCCCCCCCATCGCCCGCACGAAGCACGAGGACGCTTTTAGTGTGCGCAATTTGCGCCCGATAAATGTCAACAAGAAACAACCCTAGTAGTTTCCCTTAGAAAATCTGCATAAAGCATATATATTAAAAGCATCCATGTGACTTTGCAACTGCGTGGCCTAGTTGAAAATTAGCCCCATCTCTCATGAATATTTATTAAGTGGATCCTGAAAACCAGACTGGATGGTCGGCCCTGCAGGTTTGACAGCCCCCCCCCCCCCCCCATGAACAGGCTGGCTGTATCCACCAAATGCCATCCTGTTTGCCAGGCTCCCTGCACTCATTAAATTACATTGCACTGCCTTTTTATCTTTCTGGTCTAAGAACCTCCTTGATGGCAGCACAAGAGAAGGCATACATGAACATGGTGCTCACTATTTGAATTGAATCGCAGCAGCCGGTGCCATTAGCCAGCATTTTCACGGTTTAATTATGTTTTTATTTTCCCTCTGAGATTAATACAGGATTTTAACCTTGCCGTGGGGGCAGGGAGGGGCGTGAATGCTGCTGCCAATGCACACGGATTCAGCAGCAGATTAGGTGCAGGAGGGTACACATTGATTTTTTTTTTTTTTTTTTTTTTTAACACAAATGAAGATGCTCATGGACAACCATTTAAAAACAAAAATCCTGGTAATTTTCAGAGGGATGAACAGAAAGTCAAATACTAGAATAGCTCTGTGCTCTGCAATTCATTTCAAGTGTTTAGAATGGCAGAATGTCAGGAAGGATATGAATGACGTTTCCTACATGCTCCGTAGGCAACAGCCTAATGCCTTTTAATGACTATAAGTGCCTTTTGAGTACTAATTTCTGGCTTAATAGAAAGAACAGAATAGTACTGTACAAAAGGGCAACTTTCTGATATATAGTCAAAAGAGAAATCCTGACATGAAACCATCTCGCTGTGACGTTCGTTGCATGCACACACATATTTGTTGTTGCAACTGTGCAGGTAGCAATATGGGAGAATAATTCTTGTAGTAACGTGAGAACATTGGGGGTTCTTGAGCACTCTCTGTGCACATTATAGCAAGGGAGCTCAGGCATGACTTAGAGCTTTGGGGTAGAGGTGTGTAGAAAATTCTAATTCTAGCCGGATTTGAGTTCAATGGAATATTTAAAATTGAAGTTCATCAAAATTTTCCCACTGCATTTAAGGCAAATCCAAAACAGACTGGAGGAGGAATCAGTGGTTTGTAGACATCTCGTATCATATCTGCTCACAAATTTGCAGATTCAAGGAATCTGCATTGGATTTTTTTTTTTCCTTTTAAGTTAACAGAATTAATTTGACAAACCCTCAAAACCTTTTGTAGGTCTGTCAAACTTGCTCACAAAATTGTTTTTAGTTTTTAAGTTTGCACATCTCTACTACTGAATTCAAAAGGAGCATCAACGTTGTTTAGTTTATCTTAATATACTGCCTCTCACAAATAAATCAAACTGGTTTACACGAATTACATCATAATTAAATGTAACATTTTATTTATGTATTATTTGTTGAGTTTTATATACCGTCATTCAGTGAAGCCATCACAACGGTTTACAAGATTCAAAAGGTAGTATCTTAACATAAGCGAATTAAGGGTATAACAGGATATATATTATATTCGAAAATGAGTGGATAAAGGGGATCGGAGTGGGTAAGGATTAGAGGGAATAGGAGGGGGGTGGAAGTGCTACGGGGGGGGGGGGGAAGGAAAGAGTGGGGAAAGGAGGGTTACAAGGGTGGGGAAATTAGTTAAACGGAAAGTTATTCTTTTTATAGTCAGACATAAAATAATTTTTGAATGAAAAGGGTTTGCTTGGTGCTGGTTGATGTCTTGTTTTTGAGTGGTTCAGTTGGTAATTCTGTTGGGTGTTTGGATATTGTAATTCTTGATTGTCAATTTAGCCTTTGTAAAACAGCCATGTTTTTAGATCCTTTTTGAATGTTTTGAGATTAGGTTGGTTCTCAAAACATAAAAATCATAAGCAAACAATATATCATATCAAATGTCCCAGCTAATATTTGAAATACAAATCAACCAATCAGAAAGCAACTACTGTCCACATTCACCAATTGGACGGCTGCTTTCATCATGTTTGCTTCCTGGTTGGTTGGCATTTTTCTCACTGAAAAGCTGGAAGTAAGTCAACAGGCTAGAAGTAAGTCAACAGGTCAATTCTAATAAACCAACAAGTCTGGCTTTCCAGCTATGCAAAAGAGGCAAGTTAGCTCAATTCACAAACCAAATGCATACAAAAATATCTCCTAAATAACATCTTTGCATATACTGAAACAAGATCTATAGTGGCTTACTGGCTCATGATATCCAAGAGCTGGACACCACTGGGGTAAAGGAAATATGTGAAAATATGTAGTTTCGGATCCTTTCAATTTTTTATTCCAAAATTTAGCATTTGATGCATTTCAAGGTGCCCAACAGGAACCAGCAGCACTCCCCACACCTGCTTTCCACAGACTGTGGCCTTAAACTAATGTTTAGGAAATCAACATATATTCCAGTTTCCCTTCATATCAAATAAAATAGAATGATACTCTTGACCTCTTTCTGACTGGCATCCAAGCTCAGGGTCTCAGCTATGAGCCAAGGATAGCCTTTTGGCGGAGATTGCAAACCTGTATAATGAGGGGGAAGGGGTGTTAATGCCATGCCTGCTGATCTCGTTGGGCACAAAATGAGGTCATTCTCATTGCCAAAACTGGGAGGATTAAACCTCTTACAAAACAAATTACAAAATCACAAGAGGCTCTAGTCTAGAAGGTATAAACATCTACAGTCTGGACACTTTGTACATGGGATTAATAGGATATGAGTGAGTTTTTCATTAAAATATAACCAACATATGTTTTTAAAAAAGCAAAAACTTGAAAAGAACATAAAATTTTGCTTTTAAAAAGGTTCTTTATTTTTTTTTTTTTAAACTTGACAGCAGAGGAGCACAACTTGGTGGAGAAGGGTCTGATTCAAAAGTGGCCAATGAATACAGCTGTAAAACATAGGGCTAAGGTCTGCAGTGTTATGTAGACAAAGTTCATACCTTTTATCGTCAGAATTGCAGGCAGTGGATGCTGTGTAAGAAAGACTGCCTTGGTGTATTTTCAGAATAAACAGAGCAACAGGCATAGCTTTTCTAAGTAGTCCCACTCTTCTTTTCAAAATACGTTTTTACCAGTTCTATGGGAATGTGAGAGACTGGGAACGTTATGAGCCAGACCGGCACACCACATCATCTGTGAAGAAACTCTCTGCAATAAATTATGTATTTAGGGTCAGTTTGGGAGGGAGGGATTTACTACTTTTAAGGTTTAGTCTCCTCCTGGATCCCCTTCATTTTGAGATTCCATAGTCTTCTAGCTGTAATCGGTAGTTGGCTTGCGCATCAATTCCATTGTGATATGAACAAATAGGGTACCTATATATCTACTGCTATTGGCTAGAAATAATAAAAAAAAAAAGGTTTGGACAAATTTCTGGAGGACAGATTTATTAACAATTATTAGCCTGGCAGACATGGAGATGGCCAATTCTTATTTCTGAGCAACAGGGAAGGGATCTTCCTATTAAAATCTGCTGGATGCTTCCAAGTGAGCGGATTGGCAACTGTTGAAGAAGAGATGCTGAGCTCGATGGAGCGCTGGGCCTGATCCAGCACAGCACTTCCTATGTTCACTTATTTCGGGTTAGGTGAATCAGACACGGCTCATTATGTAAAGTCTATTTTTTCTCACCTGTGCTAGAAATGTACATAGGCGTAACAAAACAGGAATCCACCCAATGAGGGGAATTTTTTTTTTTTTTTTTTTACTAACAAAGGTTTTGTGACTTCACAAATCATGTGACTGTAAAAGTAAAGACACAGATTTCTTAAAAGTTTTTCCAAAGACAAAGTAGTACTCAAAACTATTCAATTAAGAATGGTAATCCTGAATGTTGTCCCAGCCCCTGGGAGGTACATTCTAATGAGGTGTGAAGATAAGCCAAGGAGAAGGAGACCTTTTCAATACATCTTCCAGATAAACCACTATGCTCCAGATAACCTTTTCATAACTTTGTGACTTATCCTCTTACCTCCTTGAGTTAATCAAGCTCTCAGCAATTTAATGCTAAATAATGTATCTTTACACAGCTCATGAGCTGTCCTCTTTATTGTGCGATTATATAACAGTTTAAGAATACTACCCTAGAAAAGCATATCACAAAATGTGACCAATTACTGAATGCCTTTGAATTAAGAACTTATTATCGCCAGACGCCTAAGCAATTAGGCTTTCATGTAGATTTTTTTTTGCACTTATCAAAGTGGTAAATGATGGCTCTGGATAAAGTATTGAAAGACATATGCTGATTTGAGAAAGCTTTCGATATGGTTAGCTGCAGACTGATAATTAAGGAACGTGTGATATAGTACAATTATAAATCTCACATTAAATTTCAAAATTTAGAACAGCGTGTCCTGCTGCGCATCATCCATACAGAAAAGCACCATTAGTGTGTAGGCTGTAGCACTAAACTCGCTTTGCTCCTCTTCCTAGTGGAGTGAAAGAGGAGCCCTAGTGGTTAGAGGAGTGGGCTGAGGTCAGCGTTTGCATCCACTGATGCTCCTTGTGACCTTGGGCACATCACTTTATCTTCAATTGCCCCAGATACCAGCTTTGGGCAAGCCATCTATGCATTTCTACTTGAAATGTAAGATAGTACTGATAAATGATTGCACTACATGCTGTCATGCCAGTGTTTTGTTTTTTTTTTTAAAGTGTGGGAGTTTGCTGGGCAGACTGGATGGGCCAATTGGTCTTTTTCTGCCGTCATTTCTCTGTTTCTCTGTTTATTGTTATAGTAAGCATATTATATGATACCAGATCTGTAGTGGGATTATGAAACAGTAACTTCTTTATCTACTCCTCTGTGCATTACTTATTAATACAGTATATTTTATTGGACCAGGAGAGATAATAAAGCACAGATATTAGCTTTTGGGACCTCGCAGGGAACGTCTATCCATCCTATTCTATATTAAACACACAGCCTTCCTCACCAGCATAGGAAGCAGTTTGTTCAAACAATTTTACAGTTTCCAGTGTACTCCTGGCACTGTTACCATCAACTCTCCCCCACAGGTTAGGGCTGCCCCCAGTGGTCATTTAGGACAGACGTAACCCACATCGGAGAGATCCAACCGAATGTATGCTGATAATACTGCCTTGCCATTTACCTGACTATCAAAAGGAAGCTAAATGCCTGAGCTGGCGGCTTAAAGGTTTAGTGAAATATCAAATGTGCTTAGGCACCTGTTAGGCTGAAACCTGGTCAAACAGGAACCTAAAAGGGAGGCTCTACATCAAGACCTGCTATGTCTCACCTAACTGTTGGCACCTGGCTGACTTTCCCCACCGCTGACCCTGCCTAGTAAAAAGAAGAGATGCCTTAATTAAAGCACACAGCAGGAAGACATTTTTCTTTATGCAAATCTAGCTAAGTCCTCCAGTTAGGTGCCTAGATCTTTTGAATATTAGCCTCATAGCTTACACTTTAACCTATGACAACACCATGCAGCTGCTACATTATGAGTTGGCCTGTGATGCTTACAGCTCTACACTTCCTATGTCCCCTCTAAGAAATTGTTCTCAGTTACTTTCCAACCAGTGAGGACTGACTGGCTCTGACAAGCAGATATTTGGGGTTGGCCACTTAATAGCCTCATGCTTCCTACCAGAGCAGGAGGGTGGGCATCCCCAGGCACACGGCTGACTCCACCTCGTGGTAGATCTTACCTGGCCCTTCCATCTATAGCCAGTGGGCGCATGGTAGCTCTCTCCTGGTTTCTCCTCCCATTCTCCCAATCTTATCAACTGAAACTGTATTATTATACATGAAGGAATAGATGAAGAGAGAGCCTGTAGAGATGGAAACGGAGACCTGATTATGTTAGTCCAGAGTTTGCGTAAACAGACACCAAAAGAAATAGTGGCTGAGAGTGAAGATAGTCGTTATTATGTGGATCTATGGGTGGATAGGTTCTTTATCTTCCAGAGATATGAATGTAGCCCGCCAGTGTATTAGAGGTCCTTATGGGGATCCTGATTGGGATGATCAATATATGAGTGCTGGCTTAATGGTATGGATACAAATCTGAATTCCAGGTAGAGAAAAGGAAGAATTAGGAGATGAAATCTTAGCTCCTATTATCAAGTAGCATGAAGCATTCAGCCAATCAAATTGCCCGACTGAGTGACATTATCCTGCCTCCCTATTACTTACCGTGTCAGCGCATACAGTGGAGCGGCATTTCTAGACTTCATTTAGCTGTTGCATCCGTCGGTCTCAGACGGCTTCGACCCTTGTTCCTCACCTTTTTCTCTGCTCTCCCCGCTAGCCTTGGGAAGATGGCTGCCGCCGCGTCTGCAAGTTGCGTTCTCCGGCGTCCCCGGAAGGGCTATGGCAACGCCTCACACCACGTTTCTCCTAAGGGCCTCCTAGGGTGCGCGTGCGCACGCCACCCACATCTTTATCCACGTCATGGCGGGAACCTCAGGGGCGTCCCCCTCGAGTGACGTCACGCCATCCGGGTATTTAGTCTACGCTTGTTTGCTAGCTCGTTGAGTTAGCAAGGATTGGACTCGTCTTAAGCTACTCTGCAGCTTCCTTGCTGCTGCTGGAAGCTCTCTCTCTGCCCTTTGGGGTATTCTCTAACCTGGGTACCTGCTCCTCGGGGGCCCTCTGCTTTATTTCAGGTGCCTTACTGGGATCAGGTACTCGCTCCTCGAGGGCCTGCTCTCCCTGCCTAGGTGCCTGTTACCATCTACTTCTGCCTGGTGGAATCATCAACCTTACAGCTACCATCTAGTGAGTAATCTAACTCTCAGTCTGTCTCATCTATAGCTCTGCCTTGCTGGGAAACCTACACCTGGATCTCCCTATACCATCTTGGTGAGACGAGTTCTCTCCGCCGAGGGTCTCTGGACTGCTACCTCTGGATCAACTCACTACTGCCACCTCTGGTGGTATACATCAGCTGTACAATAAAAGACAAAACTGTGTTTGTGCGTCCTGAGTCTAGCCCAGTACTGTGGCTCCCCACGGGGCTCTTCCCCGTGGGCGTGGTCATCTCCCACAGTACCCAAGAATCCACTCAAACACCTTGAAACCATAACATTAGCAAAAGGACTGTGATAAAATTGCTGTGTTCTTAGCATTACATTGAACTATATTGCACTATATTTCACTACATTGAATAGAGATACAATAAAGCTTTTGACTTCATCAACAGCATATGCTATAATTTAGTAAATAAGAGGATAACCTTCAAACAACTCCATGTGGCCCCCTATTATGTGCGTATATGGCCACACGGAGATCTACTACAGTATTTTATAACCTGCACTTATCACGTACACACAGGTTATAAAACACGTGAAAATACCTGCAATGCATTGAAAACACATAGTTTTCCTACCTATTTTATAACATACACGTTCATATTTTATGCTTGGAAAAAAAATCTAACTTGAACATTTTAAATCCTGATTTACATGTAGAAGTCAATATATTTTAAAACATGTAGGTGTAATTGAAATAACCAGTTTGCTGCTACCAGTTCACCCAGTCCTTCTCCAGCTCAGAGACCCTCCTAGTTCTTCATTGACCTCCCCCCAGTTCACCCAGACCTCCCACCCAACCAACAGCAGACAACGGACAATATCAATTGGGTGAGATTATTAGCAGATGGAAAATTGCCCTAATAAGCTGCCAACTGTACTTGAGTAATAATCTTATAAAATGATTTGCTTTTTCAAGTTTATTTTGAGATGTATTATGAAAATGTATAAATGAAAAGTTTTAAAAAATGTCATAAGCCCATTTTCATACATGAATTTTTACAGGAGTTGCACACGTAAAAGTAGTATGTGTGGAAGGTCCATTTATGCGCGCAACTCCTTTGAAAATTACCTTCATAGTGTGCAAGTTTTAAAATGTGTGTGCATGCCACATTGTAGAGTATTAGAGCACAGGAAGTGATAAAAGCTATCTAGCTGAGTAGTTTTTTTCTCATTGAACCCACTAGCAATGCCCAACACCCAGGGCTGGTGCAACCCACTGTGCAAGCCATGCAGTTGCACGGGGCGGCTGCCTGAAAGAGGCAGCGACCTGGGGTGGGGGTGGGCCCACAGTCAGTCCCGAGATGAAGACAATGTGGACCCCACCAGGAGGCCAAAAACTGTAAAAGGCTGCGTGGCTGAGAGGAAGGAGCTGTTGGGGGGGGGGGGTCGCCCAGCGCTTCCAACCCGCCGTGTAGCTGAAAGGAAGGAGCTGCGGGGCCACCCGGTGTGCCCAACCTGCTGCCTGACGTCACGGGTGCTTTCTTACGGTGCGCTCAGTCGTTCCAGGTGTGAGGCGAGTTCCACGGTGGGGCCCTCGGCGGATTTTCCTGGCTGGGTGGGGGGGGGTGGGGTATGAAGGTGGGGCCTGGGAACGAGCACAGCCGCCCTGTCGCTCAGATCTGAGCCTGTGCCTGCCCTGGCTGCAACATGTCACTTCCAAAGGTAGAAGATGAAGCATCAGTTCTCTCTTTTGCAGGTTCCTTGCAGTAACTTCCTCTAGTTAGTATTTCCCGCATGGGCTTTACGTGCGCCCTTTCCTTCCTCTCTTCCCCAGCTGCAAACTTGGGTTTTGCTCTTTATCGTCTACGTTGCGTTGCTTGTAGTTATCTTTTCCAGCAGCCAGGGAGCGCATGGATTCCTGCATTCAAACTAAAATGTTTCACTGTGCCAGACTGCATTCTTTGCCGGTTGTGATGCCATCCATGTGACCAGCATAAGAATTGATTGCTGATAAAATGCTCTCTTTAGAAGTAAGCGATCATTGGAATGCATGTTATATGTAACTGCTTTTCTGCACTTTTGTTCAAATTGTAAAGTCTTATTATTATTGCACCCCTGTTTCTTGTGAACCAGCATGATGGGACTATCGTCCTGAATGTTGGTATATAAAAAAACTTAAATAAATAAAATAAATAAATAAATGTAAGGGATCGTGTGTGTGTCAGCATGCATGTGGTAGGTGAAAGAGAGGCTGTATGTGTGTGTTTGAGCATGCATGTATGTGTCTGAGCATGTAGATGTGTGAGAGAGATCTTATGTGTGTGTGTGTTTGTGAGGGAGCATGTGTGTTCATGAAAGGGAGTGTGAGCATGAGAGGGAACATATGTTTGTATGTTTTTGTGTGTGTGTGTGTATGTATAAATATCTATCTATATCTCTGAGAGAGAGAAGAGAAAGCTTGAACATCCCTCTCCTACTAATCTACGACAATCTCAGGGTGACTGGAAATAAAAACATCCCAGGTTCCCAGTATGAATCTTTATCCTTATTAGTTTTTCATTTTAATTTTTGGATATTATTTAATATTTTGAAATATTTTATTGGCATTTGGCCAACTGAAAACAAATTTTATATGAGTTTTTAATTATTGGATCTTCCATTCATCAGCTGTTTTGAAAAATGTTTATTAGTATGTTTATACTATTATGATTAATATATTTATTATATTTTTTTATTTTATTGTTTAATGGCTGAGGATTGGTGATGGTTCTGTTTTTCCATTGATGCACTGCACACAGAGTCTGACTTGTGGTTTCCAATTCAGTTTCTGCCTGCATGTTTCTATTTATACTTTATTGTTTCTTTTTTCTGTATTTTGTGAGGGTCTGCCTAGTTCTGCATGTGTGACCAAGGAGAGGTATTCTGCTAGCATTTAGGGATCTATAGCAACTTGATTTGTTCTGTTTTCCTAATAGGTGGTGTATTGGTGTTTTAGGCCTGGTGTTATTATTTAGGAGAGTTGTGGGTGGATCCTTGGACCGGTGGCAGATGACCACGCCCCCGGGGGAAGAACTCTCTCCAGCTACTGAGCCTTCGTATCATCTACTTCTGGTTATGTATCCAGCATACCCTGTCTACTCACTATCTATGAGTCTCTCTCTACAGCTCAGCAAACCTGGAGATTGCAGTTCCAGGATCTGAGGGACTTCAGCCCTGCCAGGCACATCAGCTCACTACTTCCACCTCTGGTGGTTCTACTACCTGTCTAATAAAGAACTATTTGTGTCTGTCTCCATACTCCAGCCTAGTCGGTGGTCCCTCTCTTGATATCCTCTTGAGGGCGCTGTCATCTGCCATCGACCCAAGGATTCACCATTCTACATTAGAGTGCTCATCTCTCACACTTCAAGAGCTGAGTACAACAAACTGCTACCTTGCAGTCTACCTTCAACTGTTGCTAACATCTCCTTCCTCAGGAACTGTATCATAACTAATTGCTACTTCTTAGCAGGAACATACAGATGGCCAACACCTTCCTTCAGGGGAACTCTTGTATATCAGGTTGCCACTCTGTGCGGAGATCCATAACAGATACTAACTCCTCCTCTCTGGAAGAACAGATCTTAGATGGTTGCTGACCTCTCCTCTCTGGGGAGCAATTCCATAGCAGCTTCTACAACAGATTGCTACGCAGCAGTCCTAACCTATAACAGACTTAACTCCTAGCAGACACTCTAACAGATTGCTAACTCCTCCCTTCTTGAGGAGTAAAGCATAACAGATTGCTAACTCCTCCCTTCTTGAGGAGCAGAAGCACAACACTAGGGCATCTAGTACTCTTGCACTGGTCATGGGTTCTGGCGGAGGGGGTGAAGACCCAGAGGTGGGGGTTGACAGTTTTTAAAGTTTAGGTTGCCGGAAGGAGCTGGGCTGTTTTTGTTGGGCCCAAGACAGAGACTAAATGAAAATGCGGTGGTGGGGAGAAGAGGGCAGCACAATAAATGTTCGCACAGGGCAGCAAAAAAGCTAGCACTGGCCCTGCCAACACCTTTTACAGTTTGCCCAAGCCTAGCCTGCCTTGCTTAATTCAATTACACTGCAGCAGACAACTCCTTACTTTAGGTAGGTACTGTGCAGCTACCAATCATTGCAGCCCCTTAAGAAAAATTGCATAGTATTTGAGATTTGGCATGTGCAATGGTTCATCAGTGACCAGTATTGATTTATCTCTGGGAGGTTACAGAAAAAACAAAAAAAAAAGACACGTCATAAACGTGTTATACCTAATTTATTTACTCATCTTGAAAAATGAGATGTCTAGCAGAATGACCATTCTGCTACATGAGGCACCTGTAATTAATCCCAAGCTGCTTTGTGAACAAGGATTTCCGTGGTCTTCATTTTTATATAGCAGAAGCAGCTGCCAAGAGAAGGCTAGGGAGGGGGATGGACAGCGAGAAGAAGCTACAGAGCAGCCAGAAAGTAAATAGGAGGTAAAATAAAGCTCAGGACAGATTGTTTCTTATCAAAATGGGGAAATGGGAGGTTAATAGAGAGATGATGATTTTGTGCTACAGACAAGAACTAATTCTTATGAGAAAAAGGATTACAACAGTGAATAAAGTCTTTATTTCAAATACCACAAAGAGTCTTATCTTCCACTTCTCTAACACTGCTCCCAAATTTACCAGCCACACACACGAACAGGCGCATTAGATTTATTCCTGATCAGTCTTACTGACCTCAAGTCCTCTGGCAGAAAGCGTGTTTGCTTAACAAAATAGCTCAAGAAAAAGAAAGTTTTTTTTGTGTTTGTAACAGACGCCCGTTTTCAGTCTCCAGCGCAACGCTTGACGCACCTGTGGGATGGGCCCCACTCGCTCCAGGACACCGCCGACGCTGCTGAGGTCTGGATGCTGCTATGTTCCCCTCTAGGTGCGTGCACCGCTTCCTGGAGGCTCTGCAGTGGGAAGAGAGGGGCAGTGCCGAGAGAGGACGTCAGCTTGGGATGGAGATTTAAACCCCAGCCACGCTCCAAGCCGGCACCTCTGCAGCAGGTCCCTCCTGTCCTGCAGTGCCTCGCCTCGTTCCTGTCTTACCTCATCCCTGCTTGCCTTGGTCCTGCTTTGCCCAGCCTTGCTTGACTCCAGCCTATCCTTGACTTGTCTTGGCCTGGCCTTGCTTGTCCTAGCTTGCTCCTGTCTCTCCTGGCCCAGTCCTGTCCCTCTTCGGACTGTTCTCTCGTGCCCTGACCTTTGCCTGCATCTCGATGCTGCTGTCTGCCACCCTCCTGGACCTTGGCCTACGCTTCTCCACGGGACCCTTTCCTGTCAGCCCTCAAATCCAAGGGTTCAACCAGCAGAGCAGAGCAATGGTAACATGGAATAGACTTAGTTTTTGAGTACTTGCCAGGTTCTTATGGTCTGGATTGGCCACTGTTGGAAACAGGATGCTGGGCTTGATGGACCCTTGGTCTGACCCAGTATGGCATGTTCTTATGTTCAGAGGAAGGCGCCCTTATAGGTGAAGCCCAGACGTGGTCCCATGTGAGTCTGCCTACTGTTGGTGGGCAGGGCCAATCTCACCGCAGTGCAAGGGCTCACACACCGTGACAACACAGCTTAGAGATTTCACTCTACCATTAGCAACGTGCTTTTTATAGGAATTTCTGTTATGCCTACTGGGTTTTAGGAACCACCTGTCTCAATGCCTGAAGTAATTGTCTGAGGGGTGAGATGTAGCCGATAGAGAAGAACATTCTGCTTAACTTTCTCCACTGGAGTTGTGGTAGCTAGATCAAAAGAAAGGTATGCCTAATTGCCCATTATAAGTTGTACAATAAAATGTTCTCTTTTTCAAGAAAAGGTAAGTAAAAATTAATTGATACTATCTCATAGCCTCTAGTACTCTACTCTTCCACCCTACATCTGCCAAATGAAAAGCATCGGGAGACGATTAACTCTTTTCACCAAATTATAGTTATATAAGCAGGTCACAAATGGTTTTAGAAAGAGTAGCAAATGGATTTTCTGGAGATTTGCCCAACATCAACAGGATTGGCACGTACTGAAAGGTATTAGCATCTCATATCATCGTATATTAACATAACACCACGGCAATGTTAGGAATTCTAAGCTGAAATGAAAGCAGCAAATACTTTTCTCGGTTTTACTTTAAGATCAGCTGAATTCTAGCGATTATTAGTATTCCTTTTTCTTCTTTGAAATTCATCCAGGCCCTAGGATCAATAAAGGGGAGAGAGCAAGAAAACATGGACAACCTGTCCTCTAACACTTCGAATGCTACAGAATTCAAAAGATATATAGTTAAATTATAAACAAGAGTATATCTCCAAGGGAGAAAGTGGAGTATCTCATGAGCTGATCCAGGAATCTTGTGCAGCCTGGAAATAAAAAAAATAAAAATAAAATAATAATAAAAAAAAAAAACATAGGCCAAATGCCTGCAGTTATTTGCTCACTTATGCAGCTCAGGAATTCTGCAGAACTGAGGCTGTATTGTATTGACCCTTACACTACATGAATGTACTAATTTTACCAGAAATAAAAAAAATACCTGTTTCTTTTGGGTAACAAAATGGAAAAAAGTTCAAAAGGGAATCATACTGAATTTGGAATAGGTGCATTTGCGATATACATTATGCCTATTGCAATATTAATTCAGTTTGTAAATCTACTTCTAGTTCGAACATGCGCAAGCTGCCCCATGTTTGGAGAAACATTTCAGCTTTTCTTATTTCATTTCAGGCGCAAGTTGCCCAGTACCACTCAAAAGTTCCAGCCCGGTTCATTGGATTTCACAGAATTAGTGCAAATCAATTACAAGTCCCTTGGGGGCTATTACAGAGGCAGGGTGCTTTATCCTTTTTATTGATAATCTGGGATAAGTCACATTAAGAGGGTTGATATTCTTTTCTATGAATGGAGAAAACATAAATATATGGCTTTTGTGTCTGGATACTGGGTTAGGCGGCATATAAAAAATTTTTTTTATAACTTTATTTAGAAAACATTTCAGGCATACAACATAGGAAGCAGCATCAGAACAAATCATTATACATTATAGCAATATCAACCAATAAGCATAATAACACAGAACTCTATACACCCAGCAGACATTATTTGCATTATTCTAAGTAAGGGCCCCAAATGTGCTCGTATTTAGAGGGATTATTTTGGAAATCATGATGCAATATTTCAACATCAGAAATTTCACACACCTGACAATGCCCGTAATCCAACGAGGGATTCATTTACCAAAAGGTAGCAATAGTGAATCTGGCTGCCAATAACAACTTCCCCATCAGAGCTCAAGATTTAACCGGTACCAAAGACCCTGCCCAACAGCCCAATAAACCCAATTTTGGGACTAGAAAAATTGGAAATCCCATAATGTCAATAATTTCCAGAGCAACCAGGGACCAAAAATGCCGGGTAACTTGTCAATACCATCACATACGTCCCTGTTTTGCCACAACACCTTCAGTAAGCATCATTTGAACTTGTGAAAATATTTGCAAAATATACAGGGGTTCTGTAAGTTCTATGTAATAAGCAAATCAAAGCAACTCACCTAGCACATTATTGTACTGCAGCGGGCCAAAGCCCACATAGATTTCCAATCTCTATTAACCAGGAACAATCCCAAATCATTGTTCTAAGCATCTATCAAAGACTGAGGGATGGCCACCTCAAATTTACTTTCTGAAATACCACGATAAATTAAGGCAACACCCCACACATATGCTGCTGGGTCGCTAAGAAATTTCTCCATTCCTGTTAGAGTCCGCAAGGAGCTTTCAACATCTAATTGACTCCTCAAAGCCTGATGCAGCTGCAAGTAATGGGCGTGTGACTCAGGACTAAGTTCAAAATCTTCCATCAGAGTCTGGCAGGTATACACTCCAGAATCCTCGTCCCATAGTTGAGCTAAGATTACCTAGCCCTGCCTCTTCCAGTCGTTAAACACTGGGGAGAAGGTACAACCAGATAAGATAGAATTACTATATATAGGAGATATAGGAGAAATAGGAGATACCTCTTCTTTAGATAACCCTAGAAATCTTTTAACCTGCCGCCATATCCATACTGCATGAGCCATCAGTGGGATATGCCTACAAACCCTATGGCATACACAATTTTTAAAATAAATAAAATAATAAATATTGTAATATTTAGGGAGCAATTTTCAAAGGGAAAGTAAGCAGGGACTTTCACTTTGAAAATGGAAGGTACAAAGTAACTGCAGGTATAATTTAGCTGAAATGCTACGGTAGAGCTTGTGGATGAGATTAAGGATAATAGGATTAGCAAATAAGAACAGGATAAGGCAGGCCAGGATACCTGGTTTGGTTCTCCTTGCATCTGAAGCCTGAAGAGGTAGGCCTCAAGAAGAATATTAAAAGGGACATTCCTATGGGATTTTCCACAGCAAGCAGCAGATAAGCTCTGATTAGTTAGTCCTTTATCTGGAGTTCGGCCTAACAGCCATTCGTAAATTGCCAGCACCTTTCAGCATTGCACATACATGGGTGAGGCAGGGGCCACAAACTCCAGTAGATGCAGATGTGGGACTCAGGATAACAGACATTTCACCCTGGTACCAGAAGTGCCCACCAATCATGAAGAAGTCAATAAGGTACCACTTACAGGCTACCAAAATACTGTATCTACCAGTGAACCAAGAGACAGCCTAGCCTATGGAACAAAGCTCTATAAAATAAGGGGATTTTGGGAATCAACCAGTTCTTCAACTAGTTCCTGAAAATGGCATCTACGTACATACTTTTTCTTCCCAGACCTACACATTCCCCAGGGAATGCCTCTGTTTAATTTGGATAAAAGCTCACATGTGGAACGTTTGGACTTTAAGCTACAGTGAGAGTTTTTCAGACAGCCGATTAATGTGGATAAAATGCTTTTGCCCTCTCAATATATAGCATGTAACCTAAATAGACAAAAGGTTTATTGGAAAAATAGCAATGATGTTTGATGAACCTTGACTTATCCCAGAGTAATCTGGTGGGACCTACCAATGTATTTCATTTCTATGACATCTTTTAATTTTCTCCATAAAGAGTAGATAGCAAGTGATAGATTTGGCCTTCTGCTGCCCCTAGACATCAACAGTGCTGGGTGTGTACCAACCTCCCATCCCTGTAACTCTGGTTTTCTGAGGCTTTCCTCTCACAGCAGATTTCTGACCCCTGAGACTTGCAATTTTCTCCCCCACCCCCTTCCTCTTGGCTGGTCCTCAGATTCTTTGCTCCCTTCCCCCCCCCCCCAACTCCTTAACCATTTCTCAGAGCTCTGATGCTACTGTTATCACAAAGCAGCAAGCAGGGCATAATCCCATGGCCCCCATGCTCACAGGCCCCACCACCTGCCAGGGCACAGTCCTGAACACAGGGCTGCGGGCTTATTCAGTCCCTGCCTGCTGCCTTGTAATCACAGCAGCATCAGATCTGGAGTGCTGAGGTGAGGGGTGGCAGTAGCAGTGGGACTGGAGGCCTGCAGGATGACAGGAAATTTTCTGCTCCTTAAATCTGCTCTCCTACCACAGGCCTAGTAGTGCCTGTGCGTAAATCCAAGCCTGCGTATACTGTATCTTTATCTTTGATACACATGGGTATCTCCAGTATCCATGTTATGGAATCAACTGTTAAGTCAAGAATGCTACAGTTGAGATTTCTACTTCACGTAACACAGATTTGAGCTTATAATTAAGACATCTGAATCAATTCAGTTTCGAGTTTTGGAAAGATGCTTTTTTTTTTTTAACCTCTTTCAACTAAAATGAATTCATATTTACAGATGGATTTGCCTTCATTTGGAAAAATGTATTCAGTGTCACTAGTGAATTTCATAATTAAGAAATTATACACAGTAGATAATTTCTGAAATTTCTCCTCTATGGTATATTTTATCTTGGTTTGTTTAGTCAAACACAAATTTTTAACTCTGCTGAATCATGCCTGATTGGTATACAGGACCTCAGCGAAATGAAGAAGAGAAACCAGGAAATTGTGCCCACCCGGGTGAGGAGTGGCAGTAGTTACAGCATCAGGAGATCAGAGGTCAGGCTGGGAGACAAAGAGGTCAATGTACTAAGCTGCAATGGCTTCACAAACCTGACAATGTCACCAATATGAGCATTTGGACTATGGCATGATTGACACAGCCTAGCAGGCGAACCTGCTAGGCCCATGCCGACAGCTGGTGGACTCGCTCTTACTGGGACTGGAGTTGAAGCTTCACCTATACACCAGTCCTGTTCCCCGCAGCTTGGGCCCTTAGGTTCCAGAGGTCAACAGGGTGTAGGCAAAAGTCCCATAAGGAGCGGTCAGATGAAGTCAAAGTGCAGGCAGTGGTCAGGGCTGGCGGCAGGCAGGCAGGCAAGGGTAAATGGTTGCAGGCCTAGGTCAAGGCAAACAGCGAACAAACAGTACTCTGGTCCAAGCAGGAGTCACGGCAGGCGGTAATCCTGAAGAATAGTCAGTGTCTATAGCAGAGGTTAGAACCAGGAATCAGGCCAAGACAGACAAGACAAGGCAAGACCGGATGCTGCTGAGGCATCTGCTGAAGGTCTGGCGGCACTTCAAATAGGGAGATTTGATGACATCACTCAGAGGCACTGTGGCCCTTTTCCCACCACGAGGCCTTTTTAGAGGCAGGAACTGGCACGTGCATTAGGGATTCCCGATTCAGCACAGGAATGGCAGCGTCCTGCCACAAAGAGGCAGACCACGATGCAGGGGTAAATGAGACCGACCACAGCACAAGCCGCAAACGGCCAAATGTTACAGACAGAGGGTGCAACAGCAGCAAATAGTGCTATTGTGTTTGTGAAAACACGTGCCGTGTCTTTTTTTGCATATGTTACTTTTTGCTTGTGAAGCTATTTGCAGAAATTACACAAACTTGCTAATGAACTGAAAAATCATGCAAATCATTTCTCTAGCTAATTTGAAAAACCGAAAAATGCACAATTGCACAATTTCCTATGAAATACCTCAGGGAGGTGTAGTAAAGGGTTTTGTTTTTTTGCAAAATAATTGGCAGTTTCTTGCAAACATTTTCACAAGAAAATTGGCACAGGAATGATTTCCATTTTATGCAAATAGTCGGGCGACACAAAAACAAAAATCTCGCAGCATCCGGTCGTTTCCACAGAAATATTCTCCACTTAGTCCATCCGTCTTATAGTTGGATCTTGCTTACCATTACAAGCCCAATTTATCAAGGTCTTTTCCCATAGACACAGGGCATGAGAAAAGCCATAATAAACCAGGTACTAACTCTCCCCCAGACGGCAGGCTCGGGTGACTTGGAACCCTGTGTGCAGGAGCAAAGTCCCATCTGAGAAGATCCCTCATTGGCACCCACAGTAGTGTCAGAGGCCTCCCTTAATTCCTGGGCTGAAGAACATCCACCTGTGCCGCATAACCAAGCATAGCAGACTCGAGCGCGAGTCCCCTTAGCCATAGCTCTACAGATGGCCCTACCTACACTACTTTACCTCTAACAGGATCATGCCAGTATTAGCATTGCTCCTCTCCCCCCTCCCCTTGGAGGTATTTTATGTTTAATTATTATTCTTGCACTGGATATGAGGTATACCAGTACTATATTAATAATGCATGCAAACTTGATGAAGTTCTTTAATTTGATAAATCACAAAAGCTGTTACCAACATGACTCAAACAGGTTCAGAAACATAGAAACATAGAAATGACGGCAGAAAAGGACCAAATGGTCCAGCCAGTCTGCCCAGCAAGCTTATGGTAGCACCAGCTGTGCCATACAGGTTTCTATCATAAAGGTATCATCAGGGGATGGCATTTCTCTTGCAAGTTACCCCCCAGACTTATTTTTCCAAACCGTTAAAATCAGGGCCCTTGTTGGTTGCTGTCTGAGTCCAATTCCCCTTTATCTCTTGCCTTTGAAGCAGAGAGCAATGTAGGAGTTACAACACAAGTATAAGGCTTATTGGTTAAGGGTAGTAATAGCTGCATCAGCAAGTTACCCCATGCTTATTTGTTTTCCCAGACCGTAAAATTCATGTTTTTGTTGATTCCTGTGTGAAATTAATTCTCCTTTTCCTCTTTCCCCCAGCCATTAAAGCAGAAAGCAACAGTTTATCAACACTATGAAGGCTTGATGGTTAAGGGTAGTAACCGCCACTCCGCAAGTTACCCCCATGTGCTCTTTTCCTCATTTCCATCCTCTAGCCTTTAGAGATCCACAGTGTTTATCCCATGCCCCTTTGAAATCTTTCACTGTTTTTGTTTTCACCACCTCCTCCGGAAGGGCATTCCTGGCATCCACCACCCTCTCCGTGAAGAAATATTTCCTGACGTTGGTTCTGAGCCATCATCCCTGGAGTTTCATGATGTGACCCCTTGTTCTACTGATTTATTGCCAATGGAAAAGGTTTGTCGAATGTGTACCATTAAAACCGTTCAGGTATCTGAAGGTCTGTATCATATCTCCCCTGCACCTCCTCTCCTCCAGTGTATACGTATTTAGTTCCTTCAACCTCTCCTCATAAGTCATTAGATGGAGACCCCCCACCATTTTGTCGCCCTTCTCCGGACCGCCTACATCCTGTCTCTGTCCCTTTTGAGATACGGTCTTCAGAACTGAACACAATACTCCAGGTGAGGTCTCACCAAGGACCTGTACAAGGGGACAATCACCTCCTTTATCTTACTGGATATTCCTCTCTCTATGCAGCCCAGCATTCTTCTGACTGCATAGAGAGAGGAATATTCATCTTTAGATCACTAGACACTATCACTCCAAGGTCCCTCTCTTGCTCCATGCACAACAGCATGCACAACAGCTCTTCACCCCCCAAGACATATAGCTCTTTCGGGTTACTACACCCCAGATGCATGACTCTGCACTTCTTGGCATTGAATCCCAGCCTCCATATCTTCGACCACCGTTCAAACTTCCTTAAATCAAGTCTCATTCACTTGACTCCTTCCGGCATGTCCACTTGTTGCAGATCTTAGTATCATCTGCAAAAAAGACAAACTTTACCTTCTATCCCTTCCGCAAAGTCACTCACAAAGATATTGAACAGGACCAGTCCTAACACCGATCCTTGCGGCACTCCGCTCAACACTGCTGTCTCTTCAGAATAGGTTCCATTTACCATTACATGCTGTCTTCTATCCATCAACCAGTTTGTAATCCATGCCACCACCTTGGTACTCACTCCCAATCTTCTTATTTTATTCACAAGCCTCCTATGCGGGACCATATCAGAAGCTTTGCTGAAATCCAAGTACATCACAATGAGCGCTCTTCCTTTATCTAATTCTTTAGTCACCCAATCAAAAAAGTCAATCAGATTTCTCTGACAGGACCTTCCCCTGGTGAATCCATGCTGCCTCAGGTCCAGCAATCCTCCTGACTGTAGATAGTTTACTAACCTTTCCTTCAGCAGAGTCTCCATTAATTTTCCCACTACCAAAGTGAGGCTAACTGGCCTGTAGTTTCCAGCCTCCTCTCTGCTCTTCTCCAATCATTCGGCACCTCTCCCATTTCCAGGGATCTATTGAACAGGTCACTCAGCGGACCCACCAGCACATCTCTGAGCTCCCTCAGTATCCTGGGATGAACCTCATCAGGCCCCATGGCTTTGTCCACTTTCAGTTTTCCTAGCTCTTTCCATACATTCTTTTCTGTAAACGAGATTAGTCTACTCCACCCCCATCCACAGTCTTGTTAACTAGCGACGGTCCTTCTCCAGGATCTTCTTTAGTGAACACCAAACTGAAGTATTTGTTTAATATTTTTGCCATGTTTTCGTCTCTCTCCACACATTGATCCTTGTCATCTTTAAATTTCACAATACCACTTTGGACCTTTCTTCTTTCTCTGATATATCTGAAAAATGTTTTGTCATCTCTGTTTACCTCATTGGAAATTAATTCTTCTGCTTCACTTTTTGCTTTCTTGATGACTTTCTTTATCTCCCTCTGTTTCACTAGATATTCTTCCTTCTGTTCCTCATCTTGGGATTTTTTATATTTCTTGAACGCTGTTCTTTTTGCTTTTATTGTCAGCCACCTCCTATGAGAACCAGATCGGTTTCTTATTTCTCTTACTTTTGTTTACTTTTCTAACATATAGATTTGTTACTTTTGTGATTGCAACTTTTGGTTTGGTCCACTGTTGTTCCACCTCTCCCAATCTTCTATTTCTACCTCCAGGTACGTCCTGATTTCGACAAAGTCTGTATTTTTGAAATGCAAAACTCAGGTCTTTGTGTGACTTCTCCTTATCCCATTTGCAATGTCAAAACATACAGTTTGATGATCACTGGTGCTGAGGTGGGCACCTACCTGGACATTAAAGACATTATCCCCGTTAGTGAGCACTAGGTAGAGTATTTGAATACACATTTTCCAAAGATGGTATTTGCAGTAATCTACTGTACATGTTCACGTTTAGTTGACTTATTAGCATTTAGCATGTATGTTAAATTATTGAAATGTTTACAGCTTGCCAACATCTTCCCATTCATGAATAATCCATGCATTAAATCTGTGATTGTGTCAGCCTGTAGCGAAAATAAGTTTAATATTGTACATGTAATGAAAGTATTAATGTATTCAATGCACGTAAAGTAATAAACCATTCAGCAAGCTTTATAAATTCATGTAGACATTGTCAGAGTGCTTTATGCATTTATAAATATGTTATATGCTCTTCATGCAATTTTTTTTTTCATGCTCAAAGTTAGCTATGTACCACTGAATACTAAATACTTGTCTTATTTCAGGGCTTCCCAAACCTGTGCTATTGATCCCATAAAACAGTCAGTTTTGCAGGATGTCCTCAAATATGCAAATGGTAAAGATGCCTATAATGGGTTTCCAATGTATGCAAATTTGTCTCATGCATATTCATTATGGATATTCCTGAAAACCAAGTGGCTGTGAGGTCTCCAAGATGGGTCTGGAAAGCCTGCCATATGTTGATTTGCTTTATTTATTTATTTTTGTGGGGGTGGAATGGGGGGAGGCGGTTGGCTAGGCAGTTTCCTCTTACTTCTATGGGTTTCCAGCTCAACTGGAACCAGGGTTGGGATCTGGCACCATTCATAACTTCCCAGGAATTTTCTATCCTCCTCCCACTTCAGCACAGCCATCGTCCTCAAACAAGGGCCACAAACCATAGTTCCCTTCAGAACCTGGCCAATGTAGACCCAATATCTTGCTACTAGGTGTTAACACTGAGCGATGGTTGAGATGCCCCTCCCCCAAGAACTGAGAACTGCCTCTTGCTGCATTCACAGTCTGGTATTTTGGGCTTTTTGGAACTATGGAAATATCACCTCTGCCTGGCAGGGCAAGGTAACTGGAAAACCATCCTGAAAAATTATGTGTCCATGAGATACTATCGTTTCTACTGAAGCAATCATTATTCAAAATGGCCTCTGTTGAGCGACATTCAGAGTTGGGGAACAAGAGTAAAATCGCTGTAGGACAGAGACAGATATCACACTGATGACACAAATAGCTTTTTCAGCCCGGGAAATATTCATCCATTTGCGTTTTAAGTGCTTGCTTCATATGCAGCTATTGATTATTTAACTTTATTTATTTATTTCGTTTATAAGCCACTTATGCAAATGCCCTAAGCAGCTTTCAATAAAACATTCACAATATTATACATATTAAAGCACACAATATAACAATATTACATAACAAAACGAATGCCTAAAGTAGTCTGGCCTAGACGGACCTCAACATGTAAAAAAACTTAAAACTGCAGGGAGTGGGAGCCCGGAAATAGACAGAGGAAGCTGAAGAAACATTAATCACAACAGGCAGAGCATGCAAATCTCTCTCATCTATATTTGTTATGGATATCCTTAGAACCTGACTGGCTAAGGTGTGTCCCAGGGACTGGGTTGAGAACCACTGTAGTAGATAACAGACAATAAAGTCTAATGCTCGGTTGGCCCAGTTGTCTTCCTTTCTGGTCCACCACCACTTTCAGTAGGCGAGCATAAAAATTCCCATACTTAAACCAAAACCAGTTCCTTCCCCTATGACTTTTACCCAGTCTCTCAACCATGCTCCTACCACTGCCTTCTACATCTGTCCCCAGCATGTGTAAATTCTGTCTCCAGAGTGACCTTCACCATGTCCACTGGCATCCACCACACATTAAGGGAAGTAGTAGCACCTCACACTTCCTCTAGGCCTAACAAATCACACATCTATAATTGAATAGGTCTGTTCCACACTGTAAAAAGGCATAAGTTTTCCTTGGATTTAAAAGGGGCAAGGGTGTACCGTTTTTCTCACTTGTATCCAAAAATGTAAACCTGCCCATTCAGTTTCCTCTCTTTTAGGTTTTGTGCAGTCTTCTTTAATCCAAAAGTCAAAATAATGTCTCTGTTTTTGCAGAATTGTCCTAGGTCCCTTCACTAGCCACAATACAGATACCTCCTAGTACTAGCCAGATAAACTTTTAATTCAAAAGTTTATCCAAAAATCATGACCATCAAACAGGCTTAGTAATCATGGTAACCAAAATAAGGAATTGTGTTCTTAATGGAGATATCCTGAAATGTAGTCCTGAATGGGGGCCTATAAGGACTGACATTGAAAATTGCGGATATACATGTACAGGTGAGGGTATGGGAAAGTCCAGTGGTTTCTAACCTTGTCTTGTAGGCATACATAATTGGTCTATTTTTCTGAATATTTGGTAATGAATATTCATGTGATATATTTGCATACATTGCAGACCCAATGCATGCAAATCAATCATGTGTATTGTAACGACTCACCGGATGGAGTTCCACAGCTGGGGCTTCTCCCGCTGGTTCCTCACTGCAGTATCCCAACGTCTCTTGGTGTCTGAATGTGACTTTAAGCAAAGATGAGTCCCCGCACACTTGGGTTGTAAGCAAAACTGTTCAGAAAAGCCACGGGTTTTCCCAAAACAAAGTCCAGCCAGGGTGTGCACACTCCTGCACCCCGGCCTATGGTAGCACCGGCCGTGAACACAGTCCCAGGAGTTTGGCCTTATCTGGAACCAACAGCTCCTTCACATTCGAGCCATCTGGTTGTGCCTGTCTCCGCAGTACAGCCTACGCCAGAAAAAGCTTTTCAACTCGGGCGCTAAAGCCAGGGACTCTCCTAGCCCCACGGTTCCTCCAAACCAGAGTTCAGTTTCAGCTGCGCCCGTCCCAGCTTCACTGCTCAGAGTAGCCAAACCCTTAAATGTAGTTCCCTGAAGCTTGGCCCACTTTCAGGGGCTTAATTCAGGCACAAACCCCACAGTGTCCTTCCCTTCCCCCGCTCGGGCTTCTTCCCAGAGATGAGGCAGATTGCCTCCTTCCCTTCTGTAGGAAAATCCCAAAAGCTGGAGAAACACTCTTTAAAGAAAACACCTGGACCTCTGTGTTTTCCTGCTCTGTCGCAACCATCCACACGGGCTTACTGCTGCTGTTGGCTATCAGTTGCTTCCACCTTCACTATTATCTTCCTCCTGCCATTCCCACCAGTCTCGTGTCTCTGTCTCCTCTCTTTTAATCCCCTCCACACCTGGTTCCCAGCCATGCTCAACTTCCTCTTCCTTCAGGTGCTCAACTTTCTCTTCCTTGGCCCTCTGGGAGTTGTAGTCCTCCCCTCCCCTGACTGAGCTTTTGGTGCATTCAGCCCTAGCTTGCATTTCCCTCCTGTTCAGCTGTCGTAATGGGATGTATCTCCCATTACAATATTCATTGCAGCAATCCAGAAAACCAGACTGCTTAGGTATGCCTTCAGAACTAGGTTGGGAAACACTGCATAGTCAAGAGATCTGACTAGTTGGTGTTTTATAGCTAAAAATTTGCTGAGGTTCATTCTTCACCTTCTGCAATTTTACAGATAACAAAAATCCATATTAACATACATTCTAGGTAAAGGCCATGTGACCCACCCAATTTCTTACCTTTCTTTGACTGCTTTCTCTACACATACAAGTTTGACTGCTGACACTGCTCTAAATCAGTGCCCATCACCATTTGTTATACCCTTACTACCAACCTCGCATAAAGCATATCTCCCATGCAAGCCATGTTGCAGGAGATCAGGCCGTCATCTTTTTTGTCCCTAGCTGGAAAGCGTAGCCAAATCAGCCTGCAGCCCATGCTAGGAAAAGTGTATCAAAGCTCTGATGTTTCTGCATGGTAGCTGATCTTGTTTCCTCTTCTTGAGAGCTTGGGATGCAGCTGCACCACTGTTTTGTGCAAGGTGGCTTTGTCACCACCCCAGCCATTATCTGTCCCAAGAATGCATACCAATCCTTAATATTTTGTAATTGCAGGTTTTGTAATACCCAGTGCCCCAAAGTTATGTTTAATACATGTGTGGTTGCTGTAAACATTACATTTTCTAAGCTGTGTACTACTGTAATTCTTTAAAGCCAAACTTTTCCAGGCCCTAATTAAAAGGATCAAAACAAGTTGCTAAGACTGTTCATGTTTTATCATGTGCCGAGATAAAATCATCTGAATTAGGCCCAAATTCTCTGGGGTAATCTGAAAAGCTACAGTAGCATATTGTATTTCTTAAGATGAACAAATGTGCAGAAAAACAGAGAAACCTCATGAATTTTTTAAAGAGCCGATACAAATCTATGGATGCAGCTCTGTGGCATGAAGTACAGTACGGAGAATATCAGCCTTCCCTGTACTTTTCATCATCCCTCTAATCCTTTAATCCTCTTGCTTTCAGCCTTAATCCACATGCGTTTTCATGCCCCTACTCTAGATCATAACCAAAACCATATCAACAAACTGAAAAATTAATAATTATTCCAAAAGCTGTTTTAGTCTGAGCCAGGAAGCAATGGTGTAAAGCAGCTTCTTTTATTGCTTCAGCTAGCCACAGGAAGGATAAATTTCAAACTCTGCTTGGCCCCAGGTATGCACAGATTCTAAAATACATGCGTGTGTGCTCCCTAACCTATGGGTGCATGTTTCCTTATGCGAGAATATCTGCAGTGCATTGAAAGTGCATGCTTTTCTTACCTCTTTCTAAAACATATGTGTGCATTTTACGCGCAAAGAAAAAGTGACTTGCTCGCAAAAAACCCTACTTATTTTAAAACATGTGTAAGTAACTGAAATCATCAGTTTGCCGAAACCTCTACCACTTCACCCAATCCTTCTCCAAGTCATCAAGGCCCTTCTAGTTCTTCATTCTTGAACTCCACATTCACCCACATGCTCCACCCAACCTAAGGTAGACAATCCATGAGGCTATCAATTGTGCAAGATAATTAGCAGGTGTAAAATTACACGAATATGTTGCCAGCTGTATGCAGGGAACTCTTATAAAATAGCAAATTGCGCAGGTACCTCTTGGTTCCACCCCAGAATGCATGAGACCGAAAATACACGCACAGTTTTGATGTTTATAAAATAGCATGTACATGTAGATATGCTTATTTTATACTCAGAAATGTTTTGAAGATTGGCGCCTCGATGTAGATCAGGTTTTTTTTTCTGTCTTTATCTCTCCTCCTCCTCCATATCTATGATGTGTGAAGCAGAGGCCTAAGTCATTACAATCGCTCAGTGGAAGGGCTGCCTGGTCCTGAAACCAGCCCCCTGCACTCTCCCACTTTGATATTCTTCCTGGTGAGTTATTTGTCACTTCTGCTGGAAGTTTGTCTTTGATCTCGCCCTTGGGTTTTGCCATTGGATCATCGGGAGCCAATCCTCATTGCCTGGCAGAGTTAACTTCCTCCTTGAGTTGTGTTTCTGGATGGTACAACGGCTGTCACCGGAGGGGAAGAACGTAAGGTTTTCCCCCTTTCTGGTGTGTCTCATCTTAACACTTCCAGGCAGAGGATGAGCGGGAGAGAGAGACGGTAGAGATGAAGGAGAAACGGGTGGTAGTATAGGTAGGGAGGTTCAACATCAAGCAGAGGACAGAAAGACAGAAACTGTAGGAAAGGACAGAAGCCTTTTTTTTTTTTAACCACCTGCATGACAGACAATAAAATCAAATTGAATTTAGGAAGTTGTAGAACTTACTTCCCTACTGCTGTGTTTTAAATTGTTTTTAGTTACACTGTGATAAAGAGCAATATCCTATATTAAACTTCTATGGCTAGCAGCTGGGATATGTCCTTAGCAGTGTGGACTAGCATAAGTGCATAGACCGGAATAGGGCAATTGATCTTTACTTGTTGTCATCTACAATGTTAACAATACCTAATAGCCTTGCTTGCTTGGTTAGCCATTTCCATTCTGGCATTAGGATACTCTTCCTTTGAAAATTATTTTTCAGGCATATTTAGCATAAGGATTACACTTTCAAACTGAAACATAGTCAGATGGCATAGAAAAAAGTATTGCTTCTGATGGGCAGCCACAGTCAGGGAAAGTAAAAGGCTTAGGAAAAACATGGGAGAATAGGAGGAAAGAAAGAAAAATCAGTAGCCTCATAGTGTATAACTATTTATTTATTTATTTGTACAGTTTTTATATATACCGTTGAACTATTTAAATTCTTTTAGGATCTTATTTATTTTACATATGCCTTTTAATTCATGTCGAATAAATAGAGCTTTCTGGATCTACAACCAAACAATGAAAATGAAATATCCAACCTAATTTGCACAATTGGACAACAGAATGTATTCCTGAGGACAGAAATAAAAATTCAAATAGTTTAGAGATGAAATATCTATGCATAAACTCAAGGCAATGAAAGTAGATTGAATTAGACCAGTCCAGCTGTTGAGAAAAGTGTATTTACATTTAGGTCCAGATGTACTTCGCGCTTTTCTCTCTTTTTGTGTTTATGGGGGAAAATGCTCAGAACATCTGATCCTTAATTCTCCTAGAAGAATTTACAGAGAGGACTTCCCTCCCACCCTACAGACTTAAACCATCATTTCACGTTTCCTATTGAATCAATTACAAAAAAGCTAGGACATGCGAGGCATTATCCCCAGGAGAATATTTTATGTCACATGTGAGCTACGATAGTTTGTGTGCCTCTTGGGGACAGTGTCAAAATATTCATTGCCTGCTGTACCTGGTGATAAATAGATGAACCAATCAAAATATGCAAATCCAGCAGATGAGATGCAAGATATACTGCCTCAAAATGACTATTACTACCCTCGCTTTCTCTCTGCCAATCTCTGCAGTTTCCCTATTCCTACTTTCCTTAGTACCACTTTGCTGTCACATTCATGTATACAATGTAGAAGCAATAAGCCATTTATTAACTTATTGTACACTGAATTATTGTGTCAATACTCTGAACCTGCAGGACATAGGATAGTATGCATACAGGTGGCTTACCATACATCTTGTCTGCATTGTGGGGACTGGGGGCTTAATTGGGGTACCCATCTACCATTTATGAAATACGCAACATATTGTGCCTTATCAAACACTGAGGATTTATTGGTCTCATGACTTTTAATTAACATATATAATAATAATAATTTAAAAAAAAATCTATGAACAGCCATTTCAGAAGGCTAAAAACTTGCATGTGGCTTGATCGAAGGAACAAATTCAGGGAACAGTCATAATTTTGTTTATGTAGTCAGTATACTGTTTTGTACAGTAACAATATCGTTAAAAGCCAGAGCTGGAAGGAACAAAGCCAGCTTCCCACCTTCGGTCAAAATGAACAGACACTATACAGAAGAACAAATGCACTTCAGTTTCCCTCTACCTTTGAAGAAACTCCCTGGTAATTCTAACTCATTATCTAATTGACAAAATCCAATACATTGTCTACATTGTCTAATACTGTGGGGAAGGTGCTTCTATGCCACTCTTCCCACTTTGGCACAGTAACGCCTCACTCACAGAGATAAATGCTTAAAAGCAATGGAATATCCTCTTCCTTCTTGGCTTTGCATCCATTCTGTTAGCACACAAACAATGAGCATGACTCTTCTTCAACAGGAGACTCCTTCCCAGTGAACATGTTCCTATTGGATATCAATTAACTCAATTCTGATAGCTAGCTCCATGCGAAACGAATGGGCATCAAATTCTCCTCCAATGATGACATCATTTTCAGAGTTGTGGTGAGATCCTGGGACACTTTTGCCATCTAATATGGTTGGAAATCTTTCTTTGTGACAACTTTCACTTAACATGAATCACTGCCCCATGTTACAGTATACTGTGTCAGTAAATGCAGGTGTTTTAAACACCAACCATTCAATCAATATGAATATGAGAGGGACAGAGCTTTGCTATGCAACTGTATTTACTTCATATTCATACAGTATACTATGTACCATGTTACTGTATTTATTCATCTGTTCTCAGTATACTCAATCTGTGATAGGAAAAACATTTAGTGGGCCTTATTCAATAAAGATTTTTTCCAAAGACACAGATGGAGAAAAAGTCCGTTTAGAGTAAAGCCGAGTGTCTGTTTACCATTGTAGAGGTAGATGGTTGCCTACATAAAGCATTGTGGGATAGATTTTAAAAGAGTTACGTGCATAAGGTACGCGCGTAACACTTTTAAAATGCCCCTGCGTGCGCCGAGCCTATTTTGCATAGGCTTGGCGGCGCGTGCAAGCCCCGGGACGTGCGTAAGTCCCAGGGCTTCGCTAGGCGGGCGTGTCGGGTGGGCGGCGTGACATTCGGGGCGTGTAGGGGGCGTGGTGCCGGCCTGGGGGCATTCTGGAGGTGCGGCCGAGGCCTCCAGAACAGCCCCGCGCCTGGTGCGCAAACAAAAGTACGCGTGGGCGTAGATTTATAAAATCTACCCCACTGTGTCTCTCAAGCTGATCAGATATAAATGAAATCAAAAGTGGCATGCTGGATCAGACCAATAGTTCATCGAGCCCCGCATCAATTCTCCAACATTGGCCAAACTGGGTCACTTGGAAGTTGCTGGCAGATGCCAATTGATGTTACTTGCTCTCAGAAGAGAGATAGCAAACCTCAAGTCTGCTTGATTAATAATTGTTAATGGACCCATTCTCCAGCCATTTGTCCAAACCTTGTTATAACAGGTACATTTTCAGTGGCGTGCCAACCTCAAACATAAGGTACCCATGGAAATTGTGTTTTAGTGTTAAGTTATGTGATTAAATTTATGGGCATAAACTTCTATCTGCTTAAGAATGATGGTGTAAGTTATGTGTCTTACTGGCATATTGGTTACATACAAACCTTTTTTTGAAAACTACATGTATGTGTGTAGATGTTGCGGTCTCCACCGCTTCCCCCTTACTGGCTGTAATCGGGGCTCACCTCCGAGGCCGGGAACGCCGCCTCCGCAGCTCTGCTGAGTGTTCAGGGCGTCCGCCATTGCTGGGCCGTCTCGCTGCCGCCCCGCGCGCACGCGGGGACGCGAATTATGGACGTACGCTCACCGGAAGCCTGACCCCGCCTGAGCTGGCCACGCCACGCCCCGAGCCCGATATAACTGGCGTTCTTCAGTCCTCTCATTGCCTTGCAACGAGGGTCGCTACAGTGTGTAGTTCTTAGTTGCACTTCCGTTGTTCTGCTTCAGCTACCGACCTCTGCTTGTTCCTGACTCTGCTTCTGCCTGCCGCCAGCCACCGACCTCTGCTCGTTCCTGACTCTGCTTCTGCCTGCCGCCAGCCATTGACCTCTGCTCGTTCCTGACTCTGCCGCTGCCTGCCGCCTGCCACAGTCCACGGCTTCCCAGCCGCAGCTGCTGAGCTCCTGTCCTCCGGACAGCGCCCTACGCAGGCCTGGGCTGGAACTGCTGCCAGACTGTCTTGGGTCCTGATACCTTCTACTTCCTGCCAGGCTCTGGCCTACTCGCTGCTGGCTCCCATATTGCACCTTGCAAGTTCCATTCAAGACTTTACTGACTCTGACCCTGCTCCCGCTTGCTCTGTGCTCCCTGGCCTATTGGCTCTTGCTGCTGGACTCTGTGCCTACTCCTTGCCCGGGCCTTCCTAGAGAGACTGACACTGTGCATAAGTCCCAAGGGACTGGGACCCTACGGGCTCCTCCCGGGGGGTTCCGGTTCCCGGGTGAAGAGCTTATCAGCACTCCCAAGTCCCAAGGTTCTGGGACCTTACGGGCTCCTCTTGGGGGGTTCCCAGTTCCCGGGTGAAGGTCCTCCGTGTGTCTCCTAAGTCCCAAGGCTCCAGGACCCTACAGGCTCCTCCTGGGGGGTTCCTGGTTCCCGGGTGAAGATCTGTGCCTGTGGCTCCGCCTCCCGAGCTACTCTACCCAGGGTGGTTCGGCTCAAGGGTCCACTCTCGAACCGCAGCTTCCCAGACTGCAACAGTAGATTCATAATAAACCTCAAAACGCTTTTTTTTTCTGCAGCCAAATTTTCGAGCATTATGAAAATATGAGGTGAATTTCAAGCGATACGCATGTAAAATAGCATGTGCGCCTGTATAGGCTATTTTAAAAACCATAACATATGCACTTATATCCGGGACCATGAGTAAACTTACATGTGTAAGAAAGGGGCAGGGCAGGAGTGTTGGAGGGAAGGGCCAACGTTTACATGCATAAATTGCTATTTTACAACCTGCCAAAGTGACGCGCGAAAGCCTTTTACTTGCGGATAATTTACTGCTGCTCAATATTTATTTATTTAATTAGTTGATGAGTTTTATATACCGTTATTCGGGTGAGCCATCATAACGGTTTACAAAAGTGTACAATATCTTGTAACTGAGGATTAGTAAGAACAGTAAACAGATTCTTAAATGGGTAATAGTATAGAAACATTTTTAACCATTAAACAGAATCAGGGAATTGGATATCGAGTCCAGGAAGAAACAATATAAGGATAGAGGGTCTGGGTGCAATGGGGGGACTTCTGGCTGAAGAACCAGGAGGGTCTTCACAAGCTGCAGAGGGACTGGGCGAATGGGTAGACTAATTGGTAAAACTGGTAAATTCATTGCCTCATGCATGTTAAAAAAAAAATCCCCTGACTTACGTGTGTAAAAGCCAATTTATGGGGGAGGGGGTGGAGTAAATGCATTTAAGTTACGCGAGTAAAATCCATTCACATATCTCCTTGAAATTCAAAGTACAAATACGCAGGCATATCATTTGTGCACATTTATCCGGCTAAATTCGGACTTATCTGGCTATGTGGCGCCTTTGCCGCTACTTAGATGGACAAATGCGAACTTATCCAGATAAACAGTGCTTTTGTTTCAGACTGATCCGGCCATCTTACATAACCAGATAAGTTGGAAAAGTGCTAAATGGACAGAGGAGAAGCCGCTACTTTTCTGGATAAGTCCAAACTTGCTCAGCTGGCAGTTTTTACATACCAGAGCAGGTATGTGCACATCTGTACTTGTATTTTATAACCTGCGCATATCATTTGCATGCAGGTTATAGAGTAGAGTAAGAAATGTGTGTGCACCCATATAAATGCGAATTTGGGCGCATGCAAACAATTTTGAAAGTTGTTATCCCTGCGCGTAGTTTTAGGTGTACAAAAATCCACTTCAACCAGTTGAAGCACGTAACTGTTTTACAGGCAGCGATCCTGACTGAGCTAGTGAAAGCTTAGCTCCACATTTCTAGCTGATGTTTTAAAATCCAAGAAAGCATGGGATAAATGCGACGGATGGGCAGACTAGATGTGCCATATGGTCTTTTTCTGCCATCATGTTTCTAAGCTGTGATGCAGTATAATAAAATGCCTAAGCATGGCAGAAGTTAGATGCCTATAGGGAAGATTCTGTAACTTCAGACCCTGGGGAAATGGGCTGCCAGGCAGAAAGGTTAAACCCCAAGCAACCGGAATCAGTCGGGTTATGGAAAATATGAGCAGTTTGGTTTTCAGGATTTCTACAACAAATATGCATAAGATATGTTTGCATATGATGGAGGCACGACATGCAAATAAAATCAAAGCCATATTCATTGTGAAAGTCCTGAGAACCGATCCAGTTTCCCACCCTCACAGGACTGGATTTGGGGACCTCTGCTCCAGAGAAAGGCATGGCACAGCAGAGTGAGGAGCTGTGTCTCAGGGATGGAGCTCAGCACGAATCTCTCAAATAATTGTACATTAAATAATAAATTACAAATCACAAAATGGGCTTCTGAAAATTGTCATAGGTAAGCACTGTGGTTTGTCTTGGAAGTTTCATTTTCAAAAACTCTGTTGCTTCCTTATTGTTGCAAAGAGCACCCAGCCAGATCCTTTAGGCCAGTGGTAGACAACTCTGGGCCTCAAAAGGCACAAACAGGCCTAAGATACCCGCAATGAATATGCAATGGGACATATTTGCATACATTGGTGATCGTGCATGCAGAGCTGTTTTCATGCATAATTATTATGGATATTCTGAAAACCAGGCCTGTTTGTGGCTCTTAGACTGGAGTCTGCCATTCTATTTTAGGTGTTTCAAATATATGGCTAGTGCTCCATAGGCACTAAGTTTAGTATTTTGGGAGGATTAACTTTGTACACAGTAAAACAAGCTGGTGTCAACAAAAGCACTTCAACCCTGTAAACCAGTGCTTCAGCCTTCAACTATCTGGGAATTCCTGTTTACGAAACTCATTTGCTATACCCAGTTTTAACAAGCTAGCAGTAAAACCACTTCTGAAGGTAATGGATTCGGCAGCACAGATACAGATTCCCTGATTTAAACTGCTGTTAGTGATTCATCACTTACAGAAATGAACAGGAGGGACCCAAGCATATTAAGCCAAAATTGAATTTAAAAATGTCACAGTAAGCCAAATGGGAAAAAAAAAGTGATCTTCATAAACATTTTTATATTTATTTCAGAACAGCACTTCCTGTCTTCCAAACAAAACCCCAAACCCAAAAGTCACCCACTGAATAAGCCTCGACTGCACATGGTCATGGTGCCCTGAGGCCCTGCTCTTTTCTATGGTCTTAATTGAAAACCTTTGCTGGGTCCATTGCCTTGAAGTCACTCAGAAGCATTTTGCTTTGTAGTAGTCCTTTTCACGCTAGCCAATGGCCCTGCAGCATACTTGACTATCACAGAGGAGGCAGCAAGTCCCTTACTCACTCTAGCCATATGGAAGGAAAAATGACATTTTGCTTTTGTATTCCAGGCTCTTTTACACAGAAGTATTCTTAGAAATAATATAAAAGGAACATAAGAAATGCCATAGTGGATCAGAGCAAAGGTCCATCAAGCCCAGCCTCCTGTCTCCAACAGTGCCCAATCCAGTGGCCATAAGTTCCTAGCAGGATCCCAAAGACCAGATTCAATCCTTCTCGCTTAATACCAGGGTTAAGCAGTGACTTTCCCAAGTTTAACTGGCTAATAATTATTTCTGATCTTTTCCTCCAGGAACTTGTGCAAACCCCTTTTAAACCCAGATACACTAACAGCCTTTACCACATCCACAATTCCATAGCTTAATTGTGCACTGAGTGAAAAACAATAAATGTTGCTGAATATTAGATAAAAAGAAAGAGATGGAATGCAATGTGCATGACCCAGTTTTGAACCTCTGGAACACAAATACTGCAATTCTGATTTAAGGGTATTCAATGAACCTTACTCACGACCATATCTTGCATCAGCACGTACCCAGATCCAGAAATCTGACCAGGAAACTTGAATCTGATGATGTGCCATGGATATAAGCCTCCTGCTCACATTCATTAACATAGAGAGGCAAGACAGGCGTCTCGCTTCCTGCTCTCCCCCCCCCCACTTCTGCACAAATGACAGTACAATTCCCATGGTTTACAAAAGGCCGCAGATTATTTCCTTAACTGAACCCTAGCCCTACCAAGCTTAATACACAATCCAGAAAAATCACAACCCGTCCCCACCTCCTCCATCACAAAGGCACCTACCACCATACCCCAGTGGTAAGGCTAAGCAGTTCCACCCCACCTCTTCCCAGCAAGGGAAAGCACACAGCCTGAGCATCGCCCCCCCCCCCTTGCTCATTGGCCGCAAACTACACAAGATTCCCCCCCCCCCCCCCAAATGCCCCTTTAGGATACAATAATAACAACTTTGGGCTCGGGTTTTCCGCCACCATTGCAACAATGCATATCAACCAAAACCACCATAGCCCACCAGTACATGACACACAATTGGGAGGGAGGGAGAGAGGGAAAGCACCGCTGCTGCCTCTGCTGTTCCCCGGGCTGACTGAAGCAAAATGCCTCACAAGAGGATCCCGTCAAGGTGAAAACAACCAATGGCGAGGCAGCATTTGAAATTGTTGCCATCGTCAACGGTTGTCACCTCTCAGCCCCCCCCCAACCCCTCCCATTCGCTCCCCGCGCTCTTCTAATGTTAATGTCGGCAGCGCAAGACTAGCTCGCAGCGCCTTAACATATTAAGGTCTTGGGAACACGAGTTTGAATCCTAGTATAGATTAGGGATAAGCTTTCACGGTAGCTGTATGCTTATGCTGGCGGGTGGCAAAGTCCTATTTTTTATTTTTTAATGTAGATATGATAAAAACTGAAATGTTATTGCTGTTTCTGGGATGTCCCAATTCTGTTTGTATGTATTGTGAGCTCTGCTTAAACCACATGTAATGGTGGCTTTGTACATTACTAATAGTCTCCTTCCTTGCCTCTGGTGGGAGTGGTTTGGAATTCTGGGACCGTTCCCCCTGCTTTGGGATTGGTCAGGGCTTCCCATTATATTCCGGGGTACAGCATGCACAACTCAAGTTCCTGGTTTGTGGTTGCCAAGTTCTGGAGTTGAGTTCTTGTTGCTGGTTCAAAGTTTAGAGCTGGTTCTTCTTTGTTTTTGGAGTGGTGATTGCGACTAGCCCCAAGCTTGGTTTTTCTTGGTGCAGAAGAGTGAAGAGATTTTTGGCTTCCAGTTGTGGACCTGTCTTTGCAATGTTTTACCCGGCCTTGGTGGGAGAGCCCCTCTAGGGTTGGAAGGACGTCTACTCAACAGCTAAGTGGGCATTGCAGGTTTTCAAGAGAGTTTTGGGCCTTGAAATAGATTTTGAAGTTGCTGGATATTTTGATATTTTGAGAAGCTGTTTTTTCTCTTTTCCCAAATCAAGGAAGGACACTAGTTCAGAATGAAGATGGTCAAGGAGACAGTAGTGTTAAGCGTGGTAATTTTACTAATGTTGATGATGATTTTTGCTTTAAACTTCAGTAAACTCCCCTTTTATTTTAAACACCACTCTGCTGTCTCTGCCTGAGTTTTTGGAGTGTCTTCTGTGCAGCAACTGGAGGATATGAGAGAGCAAGAGATTATCCTCAGTTACTATTTTAGGAATGATGAAGGGTGGAGAGACAGTGTGAAAATGCCACTAGCACTGAAGGCCCTGGAGATTTAATCTACCCACCTGCTGGAGTGGAACTCAGCCTCCCTATGGCTAGTTCCTGTAGTGGTTGTGAGAACAGTGAAAGAGCAATGGTCTGGGATATGGAGTATGGCCCTGGGGATTGCTGTGACCCCTGTATCAAGGACTGTAAAACCAGCAGGGAGTTACACAAACGTTTGCTACATGTCATTAAATTTAAGTCTGCACGTTACAGAGAGCATGTTTGTGAACGTCTGAGCATGTGTGTGTGAGAAGGAGCACTGAGACAGATGCAAGCTCTAGGAATGATGGAATAAGAGGTCTAAATAGTAGTAAGTTCCTTTTGAGAGGTAAATTCTGCAGTTTATATCAGGAAAGGTTGAGCATGGAAGCATAGGATGTTCTCTGTGTGTGTGTGTGTGTGTCTGAGCATGTGTGTGAGAGGGAGCATATGTGTGAGCGTGTGTCTGAGCATGTATTTGTGAGAGCGAGAGATCTTGTGTATGTGAGTATGTAAGAGGAAACATATGCGAGTCTCAGTGACCCAGGTGAGAGACCTTGGCGTTATTCTGGATAACTGACTGAACTTAAAAAAATTTGTCAACAACACCACAAAATAATGTTTCTATAAATTACAAATTCTGAAAAAGCTCAGACCCCTCCTGCACTTACACGATTTCCGCACGGTCCTCCAAGCCACCCTATTCTCAAAAATCAACTACTGTAACTCCCTCCTCCTTGGCCTCCCCACAACTTCCACTAAACCTTTGCAGATGCTCCAGAATGCCGCCACAAGGATCCTAACCAATTCGAGCCGAGGAGACCATATCACGCCCATCCTCAAGAATCTACATTGGCTTCCCATCAACTTCAGAATCCTTCATAAGTCCCTCACCATTATGCACAAGACCATCCACAATTAGTCCTCACTTCAGCTAAAAATCCCGCTTCACCTACACACCTCCATCAGACCGATCAGAGCTGCCTGCATAGATACTCTCCACGCTCCCCCCACCAAGTCCACCCGCCACTCCTCCATAAGGAAACGTGCCTTCTCCACAGCCGGACCTTCTCAGTGGAACGTATTACCCCCAGATCTACGCCAAGAACAATGCCCGCTTACTTTTAGGAAGAAACTAAAGACTTGGCTATTCAAACAAGCCTTTCCTTAAACTGTCGCGGTACACTCTCGGACTCACGATGTAGTTATGGGTCCAGAATCTTGTTGTAATCACTACTCCCTTGTTCGATGTAACTCACCCATGTTTGATGTAAACCAGTGTGATATGATCTTGTCATGAATGTCGGTATAGAACAGAAGTAAATAAATACATAAATAAATATGTGTATGTAGGAGGGAGCATGTGTGAGCCTGAGAATGTGGATGTGAGAAGGAGTATGTGAGCTTGTGTATATAAGAGGGAGCATGTGTGTGTATGAAGGAGAGAGTATATGATTGTATGTGTTTGTATAGATATATATCTATGAGATAGAGAGGAGAAGGTTTATGCATCCCTCTCACTAATCCATGATAATCTCAGAGTGACTGGAAATCATTCTTATCTGGTTATGTTAATCAGATAAACTAGGCCAGTTATCTGGTCTAACAATAGCCAGATATAACTTATCCGGCTAAGTAGCAATTTGATGAGGGTCTGTCTCATCTACTAGCGTGTAGGAATTTATAGCAGCTTGGTTTTTTTTGTTTTCCTAAGAAGAGGTGTATTGGTGTTTTAGGGTCTGGTGTAATATTTGCAGTGTTGCCTTTTGGTAAGGAAGGTTTATCATATTTTAATTGTAAATTTACTCATGGCTTTCTGAGGGCCAAGCCCACACCCAACACGCATTATAATAGTCCTAATGCCATATGGTTTACAAGCGTCTTTTTTTTTTTTTTTTTTTGTGAGTTTTCTGGTTGGCACCAGAAAAGTGCAAACAAATACATGATGTGATTGGGTTTTTTTTTACCTCAGAAGACTGTACTTTGAATATTCTTTTTCATGTAAAATCTATTATAAATGCATAATTTCTAACTGTGTATATGGAGAGGGCAGAAGGCGGGGGGGGGGGGGTGCGAGGGTATAAGGTTTGCCTAGGGCACCTAATACTCTTGCGTCAGCCATGGGTTCCGGGCGAGGGGGTGAAGACGCAGAGGGTATAGAGTGGTGACAGTTTTTAAAGTTTAGGTCGCTGAAAGGAGCTGGGCCTTTTTATTTTGGGTGAATGAAAAGGGTGGGGGGGGGGGGGGCAGCATAAAAGCTAGCGCTGGCCCCGAGCTTTGAAAAGATCTGCCCTGCACATCCCACGTTTTCAGAACGAAATTTACAGGATTTTTTCGATCACCAATGGAATAGCACATACTGTTTCTTTCTAGACTTATCTTTGTGGTTTTTCCACCTGAGTATTTCTCCTTTAGCTTTATCTCATTTTCTGATAGGAGCAGGAGGGCTGAAGTCTTTCCTCCCAAATGTACAAAAAAACCCATCTCTACAGAATGATTCACAAAGAGTGGAAACCAGCGACTGCCATTTCAAATCTGCGGCAACACACAGAACCCTCCGTGGAAGTGGATAGCGTCTACAGCTAGAGCCCGTGCCAATCCTTACAGATTAGGTTTGGGGACATCTGTCCAACTTCCATAAAATCCAGAGGTGGGGGATTTTACTTGCAAGTCTAATATTTCTTAAAAAATAAGGTGGGGGGTGCAGTAAAACTTACCACAGATCAGCAGAAAACTACACAGATGCAGAAAAAATGTGGATGATTTCTCTTCACACCACAAAGTGGGAGCATCATGCTCTCTCGTTCTTTTTTTTTTTTTTGCCATGATCCAAGTGCAGGATCTGAGCTGTGAGCTGTGGACAGTCTGGTCTTAGCTTTTGGATGAGACTGGGAATCTGTAAAATAGCATGTGGGGGACGGGGGAGCAGGAAAGGGAGTTAACTACCTTTGCCACTTGACTCTGCTAGGAACACACAATGATTTAATTACCATTTACAAAATACAGGAGGTTTAAATCACCCGTTGATGCCTTCCTTCTAAAAAACCCCAAACAACTTTTGCCGTTAATTGACAGGTTTTGCTGGTCTGCCCGTATTTTGAAAGTGGAGTTCTGTCACACACTGTGGTAAACATGCAGGCTTGATTCTATGATGAATCAATTTGCACACTAGCACCTGCCGTGGAAGCCCACAGCAAGCTCGTGGATCTGCTTCAGGATTCCATTATCCTTTACCAGATGGCTCTGTCCATCATAGGCCCAGCCATACTGAACGCGGAGCCGCAGAGTGGAGTAATTACACATTACTTTTTCATGTTCCTCAACAAAAGCTGTGTTCCTGTTGCCACAGGCAAACCCTTCATCTTCCTTATCCCATACCAGTGAGAGACATTTCAGGCTAATGGGTCTTTTACCTACTGAAATCTATAGTTGCTGTCATACTGGCTCTCCTGCGCACTGGCACGGCTCTCTGAGTAACTGAATCAGAAAGCTGATGATGTGCAGCAAATATGTCGTATGCTACAAAGCACATTTCCAGGCTACGGACCCAGTGCAAAAAACATGGGCTTTGTGTAACCAGCAAAATCCTGGTTTATATATAGTATTGTGCAAATATGCCTTGCTGTGAAGTAATGCTCATCTGCGGTCTTGGGCTCAGAACAGGGAAGGCTGTTTTCAGAGCAATTTGGGTGAAATGAACTGGTTGGGAATTGGTCTCTCTCTGCTTCCGTAACAGGACGCGCACGCTTCCATAGCGGGCTATTAGTGTTCCCATGCGCGTGACTAGGTCAGGATGGACAACTGGTCACAGGCCTGGGATCCTCACCTTTGCACGTGCTACTTCACCCTCTTTGAGCTGCCAGCACAAATAGGTGGATGCAAAAGTGTGCGGGTGATTGTGGCCCATGCACTTTGTGCCTGCTAATCTTCAAAGGGAAAATGATGCGCATATGCTGAAAAGGAAATGAAGATCAGCCGCACTTCAGCATCCTCTTCTGACAAAGCTGATATCATAGTAGTAATGACATCCAGCTTAGGTGTCTTTAGTGGGTTCATGACCGAGGGATTGAGGCTGCAGTCGGACTCATCCCAGGACTTTGTCTGTTAGAGAATACTGACTTGGCCAGTTGGGTTGGCAGATTGACTTTCTCCAACAAATACATTCTGAATGTCTGCAGCTATGAATGGATCTGAATTCAATCCTGAGGTTATTAAAAATCCCAGTGTCACATGCTGCCTTGAAACTTCAGCTCCCCCAGCTATTATTCACAGAAGTCAACCATACTTCATATTATTTATTTATTTATTTATTTATTTATTTATTTAAATTAATTTATATACCGGAGGTTCCTGTATAATATACATATCACCCCGGTTCACAAAGAACAGTAACTATCGCTACAAATAGCGGTTTACATAGAACAGAATAAAAGAAGTTTTACATTGAACAAAAACAAAGTAATAAGTTTTACATTGAAGTCAGCATGTGTAAATTTCTGATTAACAAAGGAAGAAAAAAATAGATCTGAATAACTCGTTGTGGGCTTGAAAAGACTTTTCTTCGTGTTCTTGGCTCTAGGGGAAAGCTTGTTTGAAAAGCCAAGTCTTAAGTTTCCCTTTAAATGTAGAGTGGCATGGTTCTAAACGAAGGTCTGGAGGGAGCGAGTTCCAAAGTGAAGGGCCTGCTGTGGATAATGCACGTTTCCTCAGAACGGATTTCACAGGTTGTGTGATTAGTCTGTTCTGATAGGCGCTTCTGGTTGGTTTCACAGATGTGTGTAATTGAATTTGGAATGTTAGGTTGAGAGGTGCGATGTTGTGTAAGGCCTTATGTATCATCATTAAAGACTTGAACTGGATCCTGTATTTAATTGGAAGCCAGTGGAGATGGTGGAGAATTGGGGTGATATGATCTCTCTTTTTGGCATTTGATAGAATTCTTGCAGAGGCGTTCAGGACCATCTGAAGTGGTTTGATGGTGCATGCTGGAAGGCCTAGGAGGAGAGAGTTACAATAATCCAGCTTTGGGAGTATGATGGCTTGTAAAACCATGCGGAAGTCTCTGTATAGGAGGAGAGGTTTGAGTTTCTTTAATGTTTGAAGTTTAAAGAAACATTCTTTTGTTGTGTTGTTGACGAATTTGTTGAGACTGAGTCTGTTGTCTATGATGACTCCCAGATCTCTAACTTGTTGTGTGGTGGAGAGCCCTGTGGTGACCGGATGTTGATTAGTGTTAGAATGTGAGGAAGGGGTATAGTTTTCCGGAGTTATAATGAGGATTTCAGTTTTGTTTTTATTTAGAACCAAGTTGAGGCTGGTGAGTAGATTGTTGATAGCTGACAGACATTTATTCCAGAATGATATGGCTTTGTATATGGAATCTTCTATAGGGATGAGGATTTGAATATCATCCGCGTATAGGTAATGTCTTAGCTTAAGGTTAGTGAGAAGTTGACAAAGTGGGAGTAGATAAATATTGAAAAGAGTCGGGGAGAGGGATGATCCTTGTGGTACCCCCCTTTTGGATTCGATGGTGTGGGACTCTTTGTTATTTATCTTGACCTTGTATGTTCTGTTCTCCAAAAATGATTTGAACCAGTTAAAAACTACTCCTGTAATGCCAATGTCTATCCTAATAGACATTGGCATTACAGGAGTAGTTTTGCAGGAGGCATGAGTGGTTAACGGTATCAAACGCTGATGAAAGATCAAGGAGAGCGAGGAGGCAAGGTTGGCCCTTTTCCAGGTTGAAAATGATAGTGTCTGATAATGATGTTAATAATGATTCGGTATTCATAGACTTGCGAAAGCCAAATTGGTTTGAGGTGAGGATGTTGTTTTCGTCAAGATATTCTGTAAGTTGTTTGTTTACAACTTTCTCCATAACTCTGGCAATCAACGGGAGGTTTGCTATGGGTCTAAAGTTTGCTGGGTCTGAGGTGGGTAAGTTAGGTTTTTTGAGGAGCGGCTTGAGCATGGCTAACTTGAGTTGGTTCGGGACATGTCCTTGAGAGAAGGAGCAGTTAATAATGTCTGCTAAAGGTTTGGCTATGGTGTTGGAGATCAGACACAGTTTGTTGTATGGAATATGGTCTGATGGATGAGAGGATGGTTTTATCTTCTTGAGAATATTCTCTATTTCTAGAGTGGATGTGAGCTCAAAAGTGTTGAGTAGTGTTAGTGAAGTGTTAGGTTGTTTGACATTTGGGTGCGATGGTTGTTGATCTGTTGGGAGTGGTGGTTGAGCGGTTGAATGAGGTGTTTGTTGAGCGGGTGATTGCGAAGATTGGGGGGTGAGGTTGATTACGTGTTTTGGATGTGTAGATGGTCCCTTGAGGGGAGCTAGAAGTGAAGTGATTTTGTTGTCGAAAAAGTCTGCTAGTTCGTTCGCTTTAGTGAGTGCTTGATCGTCTGGAATGGTCGGTGCCGGGGGTTTTGTGAGGGTTGATACATAGGAGAAAAGAGCTCTTGAATCAAAGATGAGGTGGTGGATTTTTTTGGAGAAGAATATTCTCTTTGTTGTGTTGATGTTGTTTCTGTATGAGTTAAGGCATGATTTGTAGATGAGGAGGGTGGTTGTAGATGGGTTTTTTTCGCCAATTTTGTTCCTTGCATCTCAACTCGTGTTTATGATTTTTTAGCTCTGGTGTGAACCAGGGTCTCCTGTTGTCTTTGTTTGGATTGATAGATTTAGTTGTCATGGGGCAAATTTGATCTGCAACCTTTTTAGTGATGTTGGTCCATGATGAAGTTGCTGAGTTTACGTCGGATAGGTCTAGGTGCTCAAGTTCCTTGGCTAGGTGTTCACCGAGTTGGTCTCCTGAGCACTGTTTCCTAAGCGATATAGTTATAGGTTGTGTGGATTGTGGTGGAAGTTCTTTTATTTTTAAAACCGATGATATAATTCGATGGTCTGACCAAGGTATTGGAGTGCAAGTTGGAGTGGTGTGGGTTGTGATACCTTCATTTATAAAGATAAGGTCCAGCGTATGGCCTGCTTTGTGGGTTGGTTCAGTCACTATTTGTCTGAAACCCATATTGTTGAGAGAGGAGAGAAAAGTTTTACAGTTGGTAGAATGAGGTTGGATATCTACATGTAGATTAAAATCTCCCATGAGGATGGTAGGTTTCGTGGAATTTAGGTGTTTTGCTGTAAGTTCTATGATGGAAGATGGGTCAGCTTCCAGTATTCCGGGGGGAGCATAGATTAGGCCGATAGTCAGATGTTTTGAGTTGAATAGGGCAAATTCAATCTTTGATATGTTATTGGAAGTCTGCAAAGTCAGACCCAGCGTTTTTTGGCTGCGAGGAGAAGTCCACCTCCTCTTTTTTTAGGTCTGGGAATAGAGAGAACATCATAATCCTGTATGGGTAACTGATTTATTAGTGCAGTGTCGGTGGGTTTTAACCAGGTTTCTGTGATAGCACAGATGTCAGGTTTTGTATCGGATAGGTAGTCGTTGAATATATGACTTTTCTTAGCGATCGATTGCGCATTAATCAATGTGAGTGAGAAGAGAGTTAGTCCAAGGAATTGAGTGAGTGGTGTCAGTAAGATGGGCCTGAGCCTCTGTTGACGATTGTGATGGGGGAGGGAAGGGGGCTTTGGTGTTCTCCATTTGGGATTGTGGATGATGGGAATTGTGAGGGGGTGCATGTTGGGATGTAAGTGGCTGAAGTGGAAGACTGTGGGAATTGTTACGGTTAACAGGAGTGCTAGGCGAATGCTGTCTGAAGAGAGCTGGATGAATGTGGTTTGAAGAGTGCTGGGTGGATAATGTTAGAAGAGTGCTGTATGTATGATGGGGTATGTTGGGTGAGTGCAGTCCGGAGAAAGATGGGTGAATGTTAAGTGGAAGCTTAAGGAAGACCTGGTGGTATTGGGTGGACGTATAATGAGATATTACAAATCTTCTGAGGGGTCTGCTGGTAGATCTGGAAGTTCTGCGAGCTTTCTTTGTGAAGTTTGTTTGGGTTATGTAGATCAGTGGCTTGGAGTCTCTGGTGCCACTATCTACCTGTATGTGGTTTGGTTTACCAGTTCTTTTGTAGATAGATGGGGCTTGAAAGTTAAAGCCGTTCTTTAGTGATGTTTGTGCTTTGATTTGTTGGTGCTGATATGTTGAATGAGCTGGTAGGAGGGCGGACAGAGATAGAATGGAATTATAAACTCAAACCAAAGACCAGGATGTAGACTCGGGGCTTCCTCGGGGCCGCGCCGAAGGGGCGCGACAAAGGGGCAGGCCCCTTTGTCGCGCTCCTTCGGCGCGCGACGCCGGAGTGTGAAGAATTTTAAAAGTCCCTCTGCAGCTTGATTGGCTGTTCGCGTTGGTGGGCGGGTCTTGGTATCGTGGGGCTGCCGCTGAGCCGCGGGATCGACGGTCAGGCTCGCCGGGGGGAAGGGAGTTTAAAAGGCCTTACCCCGACGGGTCTGGGCGCCGACCGCGCAGGCCTCCCTTCGTGATCGCTGCAGCGGCTGCAGCTTTAGGTGAGTAGGGGCAGCAGGAAATAGAGACGCCGCCGGAGGGTGAAGAATTTTAAAAGTCCCTCTGCAGCTTGATTGGCTGTTCGCGTTGCTGGGCGGGTCTTGGTATCGTGGGGCTGCCGCTGAGCCGCGGGATCGACGGTCAGGCTCACCGGGGGGAAGGGAATTTAAAAGGCCTTACCCCGACGGGTCTGGGCGCCGACCGCGCAGGCCTCCCTTCGTGATCGCTGCAGCGGCTGCAGCTTTAGGTGAGTAGGGGCAGCAGGAAATAGAGACGCCGCCGGAGGGTGAAGAATTTTAAAAGTCCCTCTGCAGCTTGATTGGCTGTTCGCGTTGGTGGGCGGGTCTTGGTATCGTGGGGCTGCCGCTGAGCCGCGGGATCGACGGTCAGGCTCGCCGGGGGGAAGGGAATTTAAAAGGCCTTACCCCGACGGGTCTGGGCGCCGACCGCGCAGGCCTCCCTTCGTGATCGCTGCAGCGGCTGCAGCTTTAGGTGAGTAGGGGCAGCAGGAAATAGAGACGCCGCCGGAGGGTGAAGAATTTTAAAAGTCCCTCTGCAGCTTGATTGGCTGTTCGCGTTGGTGGGCGGGTCTTGGTATCGTGGGGCTGCCGCTGAGCCGCGGGATCGACGGTCAGGCTCGCCGGGGGGAAGGGAATTTAAAAGGCCTTACCCCGACGGGTCTGGGCGCCGACCGCGCAGGCCTCCCTTCGTGATCGCTGCAGCGGCTGCAGCTTTAGGTGAGTAGGGGCAGCAGGAAATAGAGATGCCGCCGGAGGGTGAAGAATTTTAAAAGTCCCTCTGCAGCTTGATTGGCTGTTCGCGTTGGTGGGCGGGTCTTGGTATCGTGGGGCTGCCGCTGAGCCGCGGGATCGACGGTCAGGCTCGCCGGGGGGAAGGGAATTTAAAAGGCCTTACCCCGACGGGTCTGGGCGCCGACCGCGCAAGCCTCCCTTCGTGATCGCTGCAGCGGCTGCAGCTTTAGGTGAGTAGGGGCAGCAGGAAATAGAGACGCCGCCGGAGGGTGAAGAATTTTAAAAGTCCCTCTGCAGCTTGATTGGCTGTTTATATTATATGATATATGATTACTGTTTAATAATTGTAGATTATTATTTTATGTTTTATTTGCATTATATGTTCTTGGAATCTACCTAGAACAGGGCCTGGTAATAGGCAGAATACAAATAACTGTAAATAAATAAATACTCCCCCCCACCCTACCCCTACCTATTTTGTTTAAATGAGTTGACCATAATGGTATGTCCATTCTGCATTTGCCTACATGGAGAATTTATTGTGGTTCCTGCTTCCTGGTCTGTACGCTGCTGCGTCTGAAAGAATTTAACCTGAGCATGTGCTAACCTAATCATTCCATCTACAGCAGCGACATGAGTTAATTGAAATCCTATCAAGGAACATTGCCAGCTGCTTTTAATGTGGGCTTGGGGAAATAGAGGTGGGTAGATTTACCATATGCATGAACTTCACACAGGATTTGTCTACTATACAGTTCAATTATAGAAACCTATAAAGCTCTGTGAAGTTTTAATTCACCTTGAATCGAAAAAAAAAAAATGTGGTCAATTTGAATGTAGCCTCACTGATTAGAAAGTAATGATGATAGGTAGAGAGATTTTCCGGGCAGTTAATACCTCTTTGGGGCTTGAGGCGAAGCAGACGGCCCTTAATCCACCAGGAAATAAATACGAGAAAAGGGTCCAACCCTGGAGGTCATCTTTTACTATTCTAAACTTCATGCTGGAAGAGTGATTGAAGGATTGCTTTTTTTTCCTAATCACACCTCTTCAGGATGATTGGGTTTTCTTTTTTTTTTTTGACCCCTTCGCCAGTTTCATTTTCTTTCTAATGGCTTCCAGATCAGTCAAAACCAGGCCTGAAACCATGTCCCCCATGAGCCTTCATTCAGAACTACCTTGGAATTTGCTGCCCCTATTTTAGATCCCCTCTCAAAATGTACGATTTAGTCCAGTCATTGTCACAACGGTCCTGGGCTGGAGGGCCCATGCACCCAGGGCTCTCTCCAGAACCCTGCAATCATCTGTCGTAAATACAACCACTAGGTGTCGCCCTTCAGCAATAACCGTGATTTCCCTCTCCCTACCTGGGGGAAGTGGAGATCTTCCACATAGCAGTGCACAACACATCAACTGAGCAATCCACATAGCAGTGCACAACACATCAACTGAGCCACCGAGCCAGCCAAAGATGTTTGCATTCTCAATTTATTTATTTATTTATTTATTTATTAAGGCTTTTATATACCGACTTTCTTGATACAAATCAAATCAATTCAATCTGGGTCTCCTTTGTGCACATTCTCACCCCTCCGTTATACGGTTTATAACTCTTTCCCTTCTCCATGTCCTCCAGTCTTAATGATGTGAATTAGAAGCATTTGATCCCTTCTTGACTCAAAGGGGCTAGAACTTTATTTTTTATTTAAAGCATTCCCACCCCTTTCCCTCAATGCCACCTGAGCAACAGCAAGAGTTGCTACCACAGTGATGATCATCTTGGTCTCTGGAAGCCAAAGTGCAGAATCTCTACCACACCTTGCTGCCCGATAATTTAAACTGAATTCTGTTTTAGGGTTATCATTGGGTTTAACACACGCATTTAGGATTGTTTCGTGTAATCTAGTGACCTGAAGGTCGTGAAGGCTTTGTCCCTTAACTTCATGCCTATCACGGGACCGCGTTTTAAAAGAATATTCTGCCTCAGGTAGAAATGGTACTGATGCTTGAAATCATTTCTTCATGAATGCTTCTAGCTTTTAATCATTTACTATAAAGACGCCAACTCTTGATTTTCTACTCGTGCTACATCTCAATGCCACTTTAAAAGGAATACTGTACCAAACAGGACGGATGGCTAGAAGTAGGGTTTGATCGTAGGCTTTTTAATAGACAGCCTAGCATGCCCAATATGAAGGTCCTATTTCTATCATTGATATCACTGATTACATTATTAGTCCCCTTAGCATGTGCAATTATAAGCAGATTAAAAATATTTAAATAAATATTGGGAGTTTGGATTCTGATGGTATTTATAAAATGTCTCAATTTTCACGCTCTCATTTAGGGTAAAATCTAAGGCAAACCACTGATGATTCATGGAAATAAAAAAATTGTTTAAATAGTGGATAAGAGACATCACAGAAACACAGTAACATTTATTCCCTTGAACCCATGAATTTACCTTGGAATTAAAAAACGAAGTAGCAATGACAACATTCAGGAAGTCGTTGAAAGCTTATCTGCTTACATAAGCTTACAAGGTATAATAAAACGATCGCTACTTGATGTGTATGTAGCCAGCAGGGTATGAGTAAAACTGCTATTATGTTTCATTGTATTGTATTTTATATTAATTTGTTTTAGTATGTTATTTTAAATTGTGACTGTGCATTGTGATTGTAGATAAGCGATCCATACATTTTTAAATAAAATAAAGCTAAATTTATATATATATATATATATACACAATTAGATTACAAATTGTCAGGTAATGGGGTATTTATTTATTTATTTATTTAGAAACTTTTATATACCAGCGTTAGTGGGGACATCTCACCGGTTCACATATTAACAGCAGATTGGAAATTACATTATAACAAGGCGAGGGAACTTGGAGGGGGAGAACAATAGCAAAGCGTAGAGGATAGTGAACAAGCCAAAAAACATTAAACGAGCATTTATAACATTTACAGTATTAGTAACATTATATACATAAGTATCCTAAGATGATGATCAGGGGAATCACAGACAGAATTGGGGTTCATGAGATAGGTGCGTAGCTAGGGGGGTTTGGTAACATGGTCTATTCTGGGTAGGCACATTTGAATAGCCAAGTTTTCAATTTCTTTTTAAACTTGATAAGGCAGGGTTCGAGGCGCAGGGTGAGGGGCATGGAGTTCCAGAGGGAAGGGCTGGCAATTGAGAGGGCACGGTCACGGGCGAAGGAAAGGCGGGCTGTCTTTAGAGAGGGTACATGTAGTGTGCCACTATTGGTGGATCTGGATGGGCAGGAGGAGTAGTGGGGGGTAAAAGGGATGTCTAGCCAGTTGGAATTGTGTGAATGAATGGATTTGTGTACAATAGTGAGGGCTTTATAGTGGATACGGGAGAGGATGGGAAGCCAATGGAGATTTTTGAGAGTCGGGGTGATATGATCGTATTTGTGTGTGTTTGAGATGATTCTTGCTGTTGCATTTTGCAACATTTGCAGGGGTTTAATTGTGGCATAGGGAAGGCCAAGGAGGAGAGCGTTGCAGTAGTCCAGTTTAGTAGCGATGGTAGCCTGGATCACTGTGAGAAGATCTTGGGGGTAGAGCAGGGGTTTCATATCCTATTCCAGGAACCCCTAGCAAAGCGAGAGGGAAACAGATAGGTAGGAACACAAGGCAGGCCCAGGGACACGAAGAGCAAATAAAGTGGAACAGATGAAAGAAAATCCCAAGTGAAGGCTGAAGGAATTCCAGTAGGGATGTGCAGACCAAAAGTTTAAGTTCATAAGTCCATAAGTCGAAAGGGGGGGTCATTTGTGGTCAATATGGACATATGGAGAATTCCATAAGTTGAGTCTATGTCCATATGTGCAAATAAAAATTTAAACCCCTCACCCGCCTTAATCCCCCCCCCCCAAGGCTTACCAAAACTCCCTGGTGGTCCAGCGGGGTCAGGACGCCATTTCTGAACTCCTTTGCAAGGAGCACATGAGGGCGGCGTCACGTCGGAGTGACGCGGCGTCACGTGATTCCCCGCGGGTCCGCTCCCAGATCCCTCGTTGGGCCCAAAAGGCACTTTTGGCCAGCTTGGGGGGGTCAGGAGGCCCCCCCAAGCTGGCCAAAAGTTCCTTTTGGCCCCAACGAGGGGTCCGGGAGCGAACCCGAGGGGAATCACGTGACGTCGGCGCCATGTCGGAGTGACGCGGCGTCACGTGATTCCCCGCGGGTCCGCTCCCGGACCCCTCGTTGGGCCCAAAAGGCACTTTTGGCCAGCTTGGGGGGGTCAGGAGGCCGCTCCCGGACCTCACGGAACTTTTGGCCAGCTTGGGGAGTTTTGGTAAGTGGGGGGGTGGGGGGGGGGGGGGGGGGGGGGGGGGGGGGGGATTAAGGAGGGTGAGGGGTTTAAATTTTTATTTAGATCAACAATCGCGATTTCCAACGTATTCAACTTATTCAACATAGCTATGTTGAATAAGTTGGAAATCCGATCGTTTACGCCTCATCACTTTTTTAAGTTGCGTTTTACATTTAAGTTCAAAACGAATGCACACCCCTAAATTCCAGTGGCAGAGCCCTGCAAGAGGGAGACCCGGGCTCCACTTCTGTCTGGGAGGAGGAAGGCCAGCAGCTGCTGGGGAAGAGAGCCAGAGAATAAGGGGACTGCCGTTGGGAGGCAGGGACTTAAAACAGGGGCACCCAAGGCCAGGTACGTGCCAGGCCACACAAATCAGAATGTATCTGATTTTAGGTGGATTTTTTTGTTACCTCCATAGCTGTTTCTGAATGTCTCGACACTAACGAGCAGGAATAACGAAAGAAACTCTGAAGACATATGTGTTTGGAAGCGTGGGTCCTTAGAGGGATCAGAGTTGACAACTCACCCCCAGGTCAACCAAACAAAATGGTTCCAGTCCCAGCTTTGTTTTAGTGAATGCAGGGATTTGTAGTTCTGACTTCCCATAGGTAAATTCAAGCATGCACAGTAACAAAACCTGGCTGATTTGGGGAGGGAGCTGGTGTAGAGGAGGATCGGAGAGGACTGACAGAGAAGGGCATGAAAGAGAAATAAGCAACAGCAGACTCATACACTTTTACATCGCTGCTCATTTTTCAGCATTCCCTTCACAGCTAAGTGACTTCATTTCAAAGATGAGACAAAAAAAAAATGATACAAAGAAAATTCCCAAAACCTTTACACAAAAAATTGTTGAGACTTGAGAAAAGGTTTTAAGCCAACTAACATACTCGATGTCTCATGTGGTACAGAAAATGTCACAGACAGAAAAAAAGCAACAATGACTGGCATTACATCCAAAGATAAGACAACGTGTTTGGTGGAAATATAAAAAGGAACAACAAACTGAGGGCAGGCATCAAGAGGCAGGTTTCAGTAAAAGAAGAATAAATCGGCTTTCACCAGGATCTCAAGCAAGAATGCCAAGTGACGAGTGGTAGGGGAATTCCATGTGTGAGAAGCGCACAATTTTCAAATCATTGTAATGTAAAATGGAAATGGGACCGTGCCAGACCGCTGCTAAAAGAAATCTCACAGATCCGCTGGCTTTTGACTGTCTTCCATGCCAAAAGTTCATGTTTTAAATCTCCAGGAACAAGCATCAAGTTTAAAAGGAACTTTGTTCACATACGCCCGGATTTTAAAAGGCCTGCATGCGCTAAAACCCGGGGTTTACATGCTTGGCCGATCCTTGTGTGCACCGCACGCATTTTAAAATGGGCCCAGCCACGGGCGTAAACCCCGGTACTCGCACAAGCGCCAGGCCTCTCTGAAGGGGGCGGGGCGGGTCAGTGCCATTCTACGCTGTCCCGGGGAAGCACAGTAAGAAATAAAACCGTAAGTTCAAAGGAAGGGTTTAGGGGGAGGGGAGGAGAGAGGAAGAGGGAGAGGGTAGGAAACTGAGGGGTGCCCGATTGAGTTGCCATGCGTATTTTCCGAAAATTCTCCCCGCCCCCTGCGCGCGCTGACCACGCATGTGGATGTACCTGTACAAATCTGGCGTGCATGTGCGCACAGCCATCAGATTTTATAACATGCGTGTGCCAGTGCACACGCGCATGTTATAAAATCAGCGCATCCACGTGCGTGCGTCGGGAACCACGAGCACATGGACGCATGCGTGAATGTTTTAAAATCTACCCCATCGTAAATTGGTCAGTGTTTAGCAGTGACCAGAAGAATGGCGACAACAAGGACCTCTACCTTATAGTCCGTGCCATTTTCTGGATTACCGGAAACTCTAGCTTTGACTTGCTTTCATTTTCTATCCGCTTATAAACGAACCACTGGTTAAGCACATTACAAATAAAATAACATAATGTAACAGTGACACCAATTAAAGCATACAACTATAAAAACATCAGGTTAACACTCTAAGTAAGGTCAGAACCAAATGCTTTGCAAAAAAGATGAAATTTTAAATGTTTATGAAGGCACAGTAATCGACTATAGCGCGCAATGATTCAGATTCCATAAAGTTGGTCCTATAATTGAAAAAGCTCTTGTCCTGGTGGTCTCTAAGCGACTGTTTTTCATAGATGGAATTGTTAAAAGCATTTTCCTTTGAGAACGCAGGGGCCTGGGAGGAGAATACAAACTCACCAAACAGTATGGCCCATTGAATTTCACAGATTTATATACGAATGATAACATCTTAAAATTTGATACACTGTTTCAATGGGAGCCAGTGTAATACCTTATGATCATTTCTATTTCATACTTAAGTGAGTAGGGCAGCAAATCTGTATATCTGAGAAATTCTAATATCAGTAGATCTTAAAGCTTCAAATCTGGATGTACCTGTACAATAGTGGGATTTTAGTAATTCACAGCCTTAGATGCATCTGTTGCTAGCAATGGAAACACAACAACATGTGAATTTCTGTGTGCTTTCCTGTTTTGGTTTAATTGTATGATAGTCTTTGGAAATGTATTTACCTGTTACTAAAATGCTGGACTCCAAGCGTGCACCTCATCTCTTTGGATGCCCTACCTAAGGTACCCCTCACCCACCCCCATGTTCTGCTTTTCTTAGCTAAATTGGTTTGTGGGACAATGACCGCAATTCTTGCAGCTTTGCTTAATTAAAGTAGACTCTGTTCTCACCTGCACCCCATCTATTAACCCCCAGCTTTGAGACTAAATTATTCTCCTTTTGTTCTCTTGCATAGTACTTGTGTTACGCTAGTTCGCAATGCTCATAGGTCTGGAAGTCAATTTGGGGTTTCAAAGTATACATAGTATTACTGCCCCTTCCTCATGAATCCCACCTATAACCCATTTGGTTTTATTCTTCCCACTCATTGTCTTACTGTTTTATCTCAAAGCGTTGTTTGTTTTCTGTTGCATGGCCTGTCTGTTGGTCTTGACTAGACTGAAAGCGTCAACAAGTAGGGTCTATCCATCGTGTATCTCTGTATAGTCCAGCATACAGACCGTAAGCGCTATACTAATGATTAATAATAATGATGATATGACATGGATTCAGGGTAATATATTCCAACACAGTGAGTGAAGGTTCTTAATACATAGGGAGTGTCTAGGAAATGTCAGCCTAATGTCATTGTTCTCAATGCAAGAGACAGAATTTAGAAAGCATGCCGCACTTTAGCACTAGTGGTGGTTACTATCACTAGAGCTTACGTTATTATGATTCTGACTACTTTCTTGTACCCTTGACAGGAGCTCTGAGAACGTAAATTGTAAAATTAAACAAATCAGCACCAAAACACATGCATTAGCTTGCCCCATCAGTTGTTTCTCCGTTGGTATATTTCCTCTGCCCTTACACAACTGGGCTAAGGTGAGGACAAGAGCCAACAGAAACGATTTGCTGAAAATTAGCTTAACTAAACTTCTCCCACAAACTCAGTGTTTATTAATACTGTTTTTATAATGCAGGCAAAGTCTTTGTTAAATTGGACACCGGCTGGAGAAGACTAATGGACAGGTTGCATTCTCTACGGCTACACACTCAACCACAAATAACTGAAAAATCATCCTACACAACAAATTTATTGATTCCTGTATTAATTTTTAATGTTCAGCTGCTGCATCTTAGTCATGCATAGCTAATCCTCTGTCATTGTTCTGCAGCTACACCATCATTCAGTTTATTCTTCTAAAAATAAATAACGGCCTATTTTCTGCTAGATTTGTGAACCATATAAAGGGCTGAATAGCTCCACCTATTCAGCTCTTGGTCTCTTTTCAGCAGCCAGAATACATATTTAGTCAGTCTGGGTTTTAGCTCATGGAGATTTACACCTGCCACATGGCAGGATGGACTCTTATAGAAAATCCATACATAGCCAGGAAAAACAAAACAAAACATAAAGACAGCCTCCAGAGGCAGGAGCGATTCATCATGGGTGCAGGCCGCAGCCATGCCCTCCACTCAGGAACCAGGGTCTATATGCTAAGCATTTTTCTCCTTTTAGTACATCTGGCCCAATGAGGGTTAGTCCTGCAGCTCCCCTTTTACCTCACCTCTGACCTTCTCTCTTGTATGCCTTCTCTTTATTTCCTTATACCATACTTGCTCACTCTATTCTGTCCTTAAGACTGCCATCTTTTCCAGCACCCTCTTCTAGCTTGCTTTCTTCCAGACTCCACACCCCTGCCTGCTGTTTTTCCTTAGTCTTTAGAGTGAATGTTTCTGCACGTGAGTAACTCCAGGAGCTGGGAGATATGCTGGCACAGTTTGTAACTGGGTTTCTTGTAGGGTTTAATAATACAATAAGACCAGGTCAAGAGGGACTTATCCTGAACTTCTTAATCTGTTTTGAACTCCCAACTCTGTGCTGTCCACATTCCCATGTCATAAGCCTACAGCAGCCCTCCTGAGGTGGACTAGATTCATTGTAAGGTCCACAGAGCATAGGCGCTCTCTTATTATGAACATCCGTAGTAGCACTGTACACAGAAGCAGCAAATGTAGTGGCAGTAACTTCATGCCCAGCCCAAGTTATCATGACTGATGCACTTATTTCTGTCAGGTCTATGCAGAAGATGTGTGTCAAGCGTCAACTGCAATAATTTGAATGCCCTAATCTAAAATTACTGATTTTGCTGAAAGTAATACAATGGTCGCATATGCTCAAAGCAACGGGGAGGACGGCTGTGGACCACGTGAGCAGAAAGCAGCGTGGCACTGGACTGAACAGAAGCCACATGGTTAAAGGTCTTTCTGACCTGGGGGGAGGAGGGGAATTCATCTTAAATTCACATATGCACTTTCCCTCACAGTTAGGACCTGATTTATCTAAGGTATTCTTATGGATGCAGTCCCACTGCTGGCACAAGCACTGAACAGCAAGAGCTGGTACAAAGAAGTTCTTTTTTTTTTTTTTTAAATAAGATGTTACGGAGTAATGTAGAAACCCACAGCACAGCACATGCAGAGCATGCCCTGCTCACTCTCCCTAGAGACCCCCAAACCACGCTTACAGGGTTCTCGACTTTTGTGCTCATAGGAAAACCTTCAGCGAGGGAGCCCTTGCATCGTGTGCCAACCTTTCTTACTATGTATAGGACATGCTTTCTATCCTTCACCTTTCAAAGAAGGGATGTAAAATAAACGTTATTGGGAGACCAATTTTCAGCCCTCCTGGCATGCACGTGGGTCGATTTTTTTTTGAAAAGTTGCACTGGGCAAGTGGCAGGGAGGACGTTTTACCCTACAGGTGCAAAGGATAAGGGGGGAAGGAGCAGATTTCATAGTGAAATCCCTATGCTTACTGTCTCCAGGCCTGCCTCAACCTCTCTCCTTTTCATGTGGGGAAAAGTAAATTGACAGCATGCACAATGTCACCTGCAGAGAGCTGGGGAGAGGGGGAATTTTCAGTGGAGCCTTTTCTGCAGATAAACACCTATTTACATGCTCAGACCCCCTTTGAATATTGCACCCATTATGCAAAGAAAAAGCACCATTCAGTAATGCAGTGGACTGAGGTCACATGAAAACTACCGCCATGATTCATGACATCCTCTATCATGTAGCAACATCATTCTCCAGTAAGATGGTAGTATAGTGACTTATTACCAAAATTTAGTCGCAGGAACTATAAAAATAACTCTTCTTGCTGTTAGGGCTGAGTGAGGTGTTTCTTTCCACACAAGCTTTTTAAATTCTCCAAAAATGTACTGAATGATTGGGTGAATATTTTTTCTGTAAATACTGGCGGAACTTCACTAAAATCTGGATAGTACGCTGTAAAATTTTAAATGAAATCCATCCACGATAGGAATATTGGTTAAACTGTCAAAGCTGCATTGCAAATGAATGAAATCCACGAGTATCTTCTCTACTAACTCTTTGCAAACTCTCCTCCCCACCATCCAAAAAAAAGAAAATGCATGAGAGGTTTATCAGTTAGGTAGGCACGATTGGGTTAAACCAAAGTAATGTTATTTATCGGAAATATTTGGAAGCAGATGATGAATATATTTAATGTTTTCACTTGGTTGGCATTTACTTCTACCACTTTGGGATATAAAATGGTGGAAAATGGCAAATTGGCCACAAGATTGCTCGATTCTGGTTTTCCCCATCAACCCAGTCCTTCTCTGTGCAGAATATGCATGCAGCTTAGCAATACATGAGTGGGCCCTTTGGAGCCTCTGCTTCGCTGGTTGTGGTCCCAATACTGCGATGGAGAGGCAGTCAAAAAAAAATCCTCTTTTAGTTTATTCCCAGAAGCCAAGCTCACATTATCAGTTTAAAAAAAGAAACAACAGCACCATACAAAATAACCCCATTACTCCAAAAATTGTGAGAGGACTATGGTCAACTGCCACGGCGGGCTGAAAGTCAGTTTAATGGGAAGGGTACAGCATTCGATTTTAGGTAACAGAGCTGCCCATGAAACACACCCGTTGCTTATTTCAGTTGCAGCATGGGAGTTTTGGCCTTTCATGTCTCACAAGGGAAATGTGAAAAAGGACTTGTTGTTGGAAGACGTTTAATGTACACTTGTTATTGGACCAATCATAGCTCTTTGCTATTTGATGCCGCCTTTCAAACTAAGCAAGTGACGTGAGACTGAGATGCAGTCTAGCACTAGCCCTATCCATAACTCAGACTTTCTGTGTATAGACTCGTCCATTGGGAGGGGAGCGTTAGATGCAGATGAAGCAAGTATGCATTATAAGTCTTTCATATTAATGTTTTGATTTAAAATTGACCTGCAAGTGCCTATAAATCAACAATAGATTTGGACAAAAAAGCTAGTCCTGCTTAGATATGCTCAGTACCGACCTATCAAAGAATGAAAGCCAGATCCACAATCTCATGTACAACTGGGGGGTCAGTTGGGTTTTCTCAGACTCTGGATATGAAGTATAAAAGGGGAAACTCTTTGCTTCCATCCATTTTTATTAGGCTCAGGCTTAACTTCACGAGCACATCAAGACGGTTACACTGATGTGTGACCACATGCTTCTCAGCATTATTCTTCAATCTACTTTTATTTTCCTGTAATTTCCTCTGCGGCCAAGGCAATTGAAGTACATAAGCCGTAAGGTGATAACTGATTGATTTTATACCAGCACAGCCTAGTATATGACTATATGAATTAAGGACACCGTTTGTAGCAACAGTTCATAGAAGTCATAAAACAGGTAACTAATTCAATTTCAGACAACGTCATTTTGGCAGGGAAGACACAGCCAGTGAGAAGAGCAATTCTGTAGGGAAGAAAAATAAAACAAAATTCACAAAATGTGCACTAGCTCCATTCGTCTTCATTATGCACAAAAAGAAGTAACAATGGTTATAATCTGAATGTTACCTAGTACCTTCTATCCAAGCAGCATCCCACTGCACTTCAGAGCTTTGCAAGTTTGAAAACCTTCACATAGTTACTGACTTGGTAGGTGGCCTGACCTACAGTAGCATCTTCAATGAATTGGTAATTACCATGCAAGAGAAAACTTTTGAGATGCCAATTAAAACAATGGTTATTTGCATAGAATTATGACTTACTACAGAGATCCTCATGTTGGTAATTTAAATACATTTATTAAAAGAGGAGACAGAAGAAAAAATATTATGCATGTATTGACTTGGGCTCTAGAGGCCGACATAAAGGACTGTGTGACATCGATACCAACTCCTATGGTTCTGGAAGCCAAATTTAGGGTTTTAGGTATAAAGCTGAAATCCAGAACCTCCAGGGTGGCATTCTCTGAAATAATCTCTGTTCCATGCGCAGGTCCCCAGAGGCAGGCAGAGCTCCGGCGTCTCAATGCGTGGATGAGACGATGGTGCAGAGATGAGGGATTCAGTTTTGTAAGGAACTGGGGAAATGTTTGGGGGAAGGGGGAGACTTTTCCGAAAGGATGGGCTCCACCTTAACCAGAGTGGAACCAAGCTGCTGGCACTAACTTTCAAAAAGGAGATAGAGCAGCTTTTAAACTAGAACAAGGGGGAAAGCCGACAGTCACTCAGCAGTGCATGGTTTGGAGAAATGTATCCTTGAAGGATACTAATGAAACAGGAGAGAGTTAGGGCATCCCAACAGAGAGGTTCCAAAAAAGGCAAACGAAGTCCATGTGCCTATATGTAAAAAATCACCAAAGCTAATGATTTCCAAATTATCTCTAACAAATGAAAAGCAGTTGTTAATACAAACAAAAAACACACTTTGAAATGTCTGTATGCCAATGCCAGAAGTCTAAGAAGTAAGATGGGAGAGTTAGAGTGTATAGCAGCAAATGATGAGATTGACATAATTGGCATCTCAGAGACTTGGTGGAAGGAGGATAACCAATGGGACAGTGCTATATCAGGGTACAAATTATATCGCAATGATAGTGTTGCAGTCCTGCCCGTAAGGAGCGCGGGCAGGCCCCTTACCTTCGCGGCCAGTCGGGCCACGGACACTGTTTTCTTCGCGGCGAGCATGCCGCCGTTGCCGGGCCCCTCCCCGGCTGCCTTCAGCTCTGCGTGGCAGGGCCGACCCGCCGCGAGCTCTCCCTCGTGGTCGGGACCACTGCTGCTGCTCCTGCTCTCCCCGACGCGTCTTCTCCACTCCTGGGGTCTTCAGCTGGCAGGGAGGCCATCCCTGCCGGTGCCTGCTGCAGCCCGGGTCCTTGCCCGGCAGGGAGGCCGTCCCTGCCAGTGCCTGCAGCCTTCCTTCTTCTCTGCCTGACTTCTTCACGGCATGAAGCCACTCCAACTGCCTGCCTGCATCCCCTTGGGCCTTCCACATGGCTGGGACGCCACCAGCCTGTCCTGCTTCTCTCTTCGCCTCCAGCTTCCTAAAGCGCGGGCGCTCGCCTCTCTCCTGTTCTTCAAGGGCCAGCCAGGTGTGGCCCCCTGCTGACTCCTCCCTGGGCGTTGTCCTCTTCAGCCCTACAAAGGGCTCAGCGTCCATTCCAGCTTTACCTTTGCAAGGAGAGACACTCCTGGGATCCTGCTGTCCTTCGTTCCAGGAGTCGTCCTTGTTCCAGCTCTTCTTCAAGGTCCTGTGTTTCCTGTTCTTCGTTAGAGCTCCTCGTCTTGTCCTGATGTCCACGTTCCAGTCCAGATGTCCGCCTGATGTTCGTGATCCACTCCTGAGGTCTGTTTCCTGATCCTGTATTCTATGTTCCAGTCCAGATGTTTGTTCTCTGTACCTGATGTCCGTGATCCAGTCCAGATGTTCCTCCTGATCCTGATGTCCGTGATCCTGTCCAGTTGTCCTGAACCCCTGGTTCCTCGTGCCACTCTTCCTGGTGTGCCATGTCGTGGTCCGCGACCAGCCCCACGGGCGGGCTGTGTAGGGCGCTTCATGGTACAATGCCTGCCTCACTTCTGCAGCAGTAGCCTCCGGGAGACGTCCGCTTCTGTACTTGTCCCTGGTCTATGGAGTCCCTTGTGCTTGCTCCGTCCGTGCAAAAGACTCTGCCAGAACCTGTACCATCAGCGTGGCCCACGACCAGCCACTGGAGGCTAAGTAGGGTGCGCCTCGGTGTAGGCCTCTACAGCTTCTGAGAAATGTTCCTTTTCATTGCTCCACATCTCATCTAGAGGCTCCTCGAGTACAGCATGGTCCATGACCAGTCCCGCGGGTGGACTGTGTAGGGCGCGCTGCATCACAGTCTCAACCCAGTTCTTGCTTGAGTCTTCTGAATGCCTTGTACCTCGTTCCCGAGTTTCGTCTGTGCATCCAAGTACCTCGTTCCTGAGTCTCGTCTGTGCATCCAAGTACCTTGTTCCTGAGTCTCACCTGAATCTTCATGTTCCAGTCTTCATTGCCCTGGACTCTTGCCGTACCCTGCGGCAGGTCCGAAAGGGCTTGGAATGGTCGGAGAACTGTTCATAAGACCACCATTGTGTTGTTGGTCTTCCGAAGCATGCAGGTCTGGAGGAGGGTCAGTATCTCCAGTCATCTGTCTTCAGTCCAGCCTCGCTCCTGTCCAGCCCATGCTCGGGCATGCCTCGCCTACCGCGGCACCTCTTCGGAGTTCCTCTGGGGTCGAGCCGTGGCCCAAGAACACACATATCTTGGTAAGCGGACTGTTCTCCTAGTGCTCCATAACAGATAGGGAGGATCAACTTGGTGGGGGTGTGGCACTTTATGTCCGGGAGGGTATAGAGTCCAACAGGATAAAAATCATACAAGAGACTAAATGCTTAGTAGAATCTATATAGGTAGAAGTCCCATGTGGGTTGGGTAAGAGTATAGTGATAGGAGTATACTACTGTCCACCTGGACAAAATGGTCAGACAGATGATGAAATGCTAAGAGAAATCAGGGAAGCTAACCAATTTGGCAGTGCAGTAATAATGGGAGATTTCAATTACCAAACACACAAAATTCTCTTAGTGAAAAATCCCACGATTGAAATGAACTATATAGAAACACGTGGTATTGAAAAATTAAACAATCACAACGCTATGAAATTTTATCTTGTATGTTTAAGGACCATCATACCACCCACAGTGCTCACAAGTCAAACTTGCATCTCATGCACTTTCACGGGGTCACATTTAATCAATTGGTCCAGATGGAAGGCATCAAAGTTCAATTTTGTGTACTTTTTATGAATTTTTTACTATATATATTAAAAAGGCAACTTCCCTTGTTTCTGGGTTATCGGGGTTACTTATCCCGTAGCTGTCGGGGTAACTTCCATCTGTCGGGGTAACTTCCATCTGGACCAATTGATTAAATGTGACCCCGTGAAAGTGCATGAGATGCAAGTTTGACTTGTGAGCACTGTGGGTGGTATGATGGTCCTTAAACATACAAGATAAAATTTCATAGCGTTGTGATTGTTTAATTTTTCAATACCACGTGTTTCTATATAGATTTCAATTACCCCAATATTGACTGGGTAAATGAAACATCAGGACTTGCGAGACATAAACTTCCTGGATGTAATAAATGACTGCTTCAAGAAGCAATTGATTCAGGAACCAACAAGAGAGGGAGCTACTTTAGATTTAATTCTTAGTGGAACGCAGGATTTGGTGAGAGAGGTAACGGTGGTCAGGCCACTTGGCAATAGTGATCATAACATGATCAAATTTAAACTAATAACTGGAAGGGGAATAATAAGTAAATCTACAGCTCTAACACTAAACTTTCAAAAGGGAAACTGATAAAATGAGGAAAATAGTTAGAAAAAAACTGAAAGGTGCAGCTGCAAAGGTTAAAAGTGTTCAACAGGCATGGACATTGTTTAAAAATACAATCCTAGAGGCGCAGTCCAGATGTAGTCCATGCATTAAGAAAGGTGGAAGGAAGACAAAATGATTTCCAGCATGGTTAAAAGGTGAGGAGAAAGAGGCTATTTTAGCCAAAAAAATCCTTCAAAAATGAAAGAAGGATCCATCTGAAGAAAATAGGATAAAACATAAGCATTGTCAAGTATAAAACATTGATAAGACAGGCAAAGAGAGAATTCGAAATGAAGTTGGCCATAGAGGCAAAAATTCATAATAAAAAATTTAAAAAATATATCTGAAGCAAGAAACTTGTGAGGGAGTCAGTGGACCATTAGATGACCAAGGAGTTAAAGGGGCTCTTAGGAAAGATAAAGACATTGCAGAAAGACTAAATGAATTCTTTGATTCTGTGTTTACTAATGAGGATATTGGGGAGATACCAGTTCTGGAGATGGTTTTCAAGGGTGATGAAACTGAACCAAATTACTGTGAATCAGGAAGATGTAGTAGGCCAGATTGACAAACTAAAGAGTAGCAAATCACCTGGACCAGATGGTATGCATCCTAGGGTACTGAAGGAACTAAAAAAATGAAATTTCTGATTTTTTAGTTAAAATTTGTAACCTATCATTAAAATCATCCATTGAACCTGAAGACTGGAGGGTGGCCAATGTAACCCCAATATTTAAAAAGGGCTCCAGGGGCAATCCGGGTAACTATAGACCAGTGAGCCTGACTTCAGTGCCGGGAAAAATAGTGGAAACTATTCTAAAGATCAAAATCGTAGAGCATATAGAAAGACATGGTTTAATGGAACACAGTCAACATGGATTTACCCAAGGAAAGTCTTGCCTAACAAATCTGCTTCATTTTTTGGAGGGGTTAATAACATGTGGATAAAGGTGACCTGGTAGATGTAGTATATTTGGATTTTCAGAAGGTGTTTGACAAAGTCCCTCATGAGAGGCTTCTAAGAAAACTAAAACGTCATGGGATAGGAGGCGATGTCCTTTTGTGGATTACAAACTGGTTAAAAGACAGGAAACAGAGAGTAGGATTAAATGGTCAATTTGCTCAGTGGAAAAGGGTAAACAGTGGAGTACCTCAGGGATCTGTATTTGGACTGGTGATTTTCAATATATATATATTGAAATGATAAATGATCTGGAAAGGAATAAGACGAGTGAAGTTATCAAATTTGTGGACGATACAAAATTATTCAGAGTAGTTAAATCACAAGCGGATTGTGATACATTACAGGAGGACCTTGCAAGACTGGAAGATTGGGCATCCAAATGGCAGATGAAATTTAATGTGGACAAGTGCAAGGTGTTGCATATAGGGAAAAATAACCCTTGCTGTAGTTACACGATGTTAGGTTCCATATTAGGAACTACCACCCAGGAATAAGATTTAGGCATCATAGTGGATAATACTTTAAAATCATCAGCTCAGTATGCTGCAGCAGTCAAAAAAGCAAACAGAATGTTAGGAATTATTAGGAAGGGAATGGTTAATAAAACAGAAAATGTCATAATGCCTCTGTATCGCTCCATGGTGAGACCGCACGTTGAATACTGTATACAATTCTGGTTGCTGCATCTCAAAAAAGATATGGAGAAGGTACAGAGAAGGGCAACCAAAATGATAAAGGGAATGGAATAGCTCCCCTATGAGGAAAGGCTGAAGAGGTTAGGCCTGTTCAGTCTGGAGAAGAGACGGCTGAGGGGGGATATGATTGAGGTCTTTAAGATCATGAGAGGTCTTGAATGAGTAGATGTGAATCGGTTATTTACACTAGAAGGACTAGGGGGCATTTCATGAAGTTAGCAAGTAGCACATTTAAGACTAATCGGAGAAAATTCTTTTTCACTCAATGCACAATTAAGCTCTGTAATTTGTTGCCAGAGGATGTGGTTAGTGCAGTTAGTGTAGCTGGGTTCAAAAAAGGTTTGGATAAGTTCTTGGAGGAGAAGTCCATTAACTGCTATTAATCAAGTTTACTTAGGGAGTAGCCAGTGCCACTGCTATTACTGGCATCAGTATTATGGGATCTTCTTAGTGTTTGGGTAATTGCCAGGTTCTTGTGGCCTGGTTTGGCTTCTGTTGGAAACAGGATGCTGGGCTTGATGGACCCAGCATGGCAATTTCTTATGTTCTTATGGCACTATTGACCAGGCATGCTCCCAAGGATGGATGGTCTGCTACAGAGATGTAAATTTCCCAGAAATTTTGAATTGAGGAAAAAACCAGGAAGAAATGAAAAACAAAATGGGGCAATAATAAATAATGATATTGCTACGCAGATACAATGAACTATGTATACATACCTTTATTAAATAGTCTTGCTTGAACAATTCTGAAGTAATCTAATGCACAAAATTATTTAATACACATTACAAAAGTGGACATAAATAACTTGTAGAATAAGTAATAAGCTATAATAATTTTTGCTTAGGGGAAAATGGGAATTTTGATGTATATGTATTTTAAAACTCTACTTAAATATTTAATGTTTCTCCACTTTCTTAAAATCGGTAGTATAGTTTTAGAAGAATGCAAATACAGTTCTGAATGTCAGGGAAAGATTCTTATGTTTTGGCAGTAAAACAAATGGTTGCACTGCTTCTTTATTGGGAGATAGGCAAAGTTCCCTGATCCTCCTTGAACTGTCTTAACCACTTTTGACTCTTTAGAAATAGGTGCAAGATTGTCAAATATCTGGTTCTCCAGGTGTTTTAACACTTATGACATCATATTGTTTTATTACATCTCTATAGCTACAAGCCTTTCAGCAAAATCCTATGATGGAAAAGTGAAGACAGCAGAACCAGGATGCACAAACCAAACAATCCAGGACCACCCATCCCACTTGAAAGTACATGCCAATTTGTGACAGTTTGTTCATCTTGGAATGATCTTACCAAATCATCTGAAGTCCCTATACTAATAGCATTGCTTCTTTTCCTATGTATGACTCCACTATGCCTGATCCTCCCCCACTCCAACCTATTCAAACATCAGCTCTATAGACCCTACTCTTCACATTCTTGCAAGTCATCGCCTTCTTTAACAGCAGCTGGTTTGCCCTCTAATAAAAAATTCCTACCACGAATCCACCAGCCAACCTTCACATCTCCCAAGCAAGAGACTTCAGAGTTATTATTGATAATCGTCTAAACCTAAAATCATTTATTAACCAAACAACTAAGGACTGTTTTCATAAACTACATGTCCTGAAAAGAATAAAACCACTTTTTCACTTTCAGGATTACAGAACGGTCCTGCAAGCAATAATCTTCTCTAAGATAGACTACTGTAACTCTATCTTATTAGGTCTCCCCTCGTCTCACACCAAACCATTTCAGATGGTCCAAAACACGGCAGCCAGAATATTGACAAACACGAGGAGAAGAGACCACATATCTCCCATCCTCAAAGACCTACACTGGCTGCCAGTTCACTACAGAATCATACATAAGTCCATTACCACTATCTACAAAGCCATCCATCACCATGCTCCAGTCAACCTACAAATCCCATTCAGAAAACATACCTCCTCCAGACCCATCAGAGAAGCTTACAGAGAATCACTACATGTACCACATACCAAAACCTCTCAACACATAACTTTTAGAGACCGGGCCTTCTCTACAGCAGGACCATCGCTATGGAACTCCATCCCACCGGATCTTCGACAGGAACCATGCCTTCTAACTTTCAGAAAAAGACTTAAGACGTGGTTGTTTAAGCAAGCCTTTCCAGACCCCAACTGAACCTTAATGCACTGAAAACCACAGTTGAACATTCTTTGAACATTGTAAACAATTCCTCTTTTTGTTAAATTCCTCTCGCCTTTTCTTCTTCTCCCAGTTTGAACATCCCTGTTTTATTGTAACTTCAGAGTTTCTCCTCACTTGTTACAGTTCTATTTTATTTTCATTTTACACCCCCTGTTAAATGTAAACCAGCATGATGTGATCCTTATCGTGAATGCCGGTATAGAAAAACACTAACTAACTAAATAAATAAATAAATATTACAGACTCCACTGCAACTTAGTCATCTGTTAAAGGGAGGAAGAGAGAAAATGCTGGCTTAACATCCCAATTGCACTATAAGAGCCATGTTTGCATGTAACTCACCTAAAAGAGCAGAACCAGATTGTCCTACCTCTGACTGTTCTCACCCTTACTCTTCGGAAGGCAAAAGATTCATTACATATTAAAGTGGCCCTGTTCTCAATTTCCGACTGTCAACTTGATTGTAAGCTTCACCGAATGTAGGAGTATCTTGAGTGGATATCTTATATTTGATTATCATATTTTCACAATAACCTTGTGAAACGAATTCATTAGTAGAGATGTACAATCATTTGCAAAGAAATAGGAAATAAAGATGATATTTCCTATTTCGTTGCATTTCGGGAAGTAAAAAAAAATGAAAGGAAAACCCACAAAATTTCATGTGGTTTTCCTATCTTTTTTTTGGGGGGGGGGAGCTCACATCTTAGGGAAAAAAAGCCCCAAACCCACCCCAACCCCCCACCCTCCCAACTCACCCACTGTCCCTAGTTGTCCAGCGGAGGTCCTGGGAGTGATCTCCCACTCTTGGACCATCGGCTGCCAGTAGTCAAAATGGTGGCAGCGGCCCTTTGACCTTACCATAGGACAGGGGCTACTGGTGCCATTGGCCGGCCCCTGTCCCATGGTAGGAGCAATGGACAGTCAGTGCCATCTTAAAAAATGGCGCAGGCTGTCCATTGCTCCTGGTAAAGACAAAGGGCCGCCGGCACCATTTTTATTACTGGCAGCCGATGGCCTGAGAGCAGGTGATAGCTCCTGGGCCCCCTGCTTGACTACCAGGGACTTTTGGTTAGACATGAGGGTGGGGGGCATTGTATTTAATTAAATTTGAAGAGTTGGGGCGGGTTTTTTTTTTTTAATGAAATTGGCAGCGGGAATAAACAATTCTGATTTGGAGGTGGACTGAAATGGCCCACCCTTGAACTGAAAACAAAACGGGGATGAAAAAAAATGTATGCATACCTCTATTCATTAGCTTTAGGGAGCAGATACAAACACTTTATTAGGTAATCAATTTATTAGCAGCATAAGGTAAAATAAGAGTAATACAATACAATTCTTTCTTTGGTTTTGATACAATTTCAATTTACAGCGCACACACTTTCATGTAAGATAATCAGAACTTATAAGTTTATCTATAAGCTTAACTTGCACTTAATTATGCAATTGCCAAAAACAACAACTCAGCTGTAAGGTAATTTAGAACCCTTCTTAGTACTGTGCCAGTAGGGTCACTCCTTTAACAGGATGCTGTCTCAGCACCAAGGGATTATGTCAGCAAAATCATCTTTACTGGATAACAGATAAAACCTAAAAAGTCTCACAAATGTCTCCGTGAGATAAGATGGCAACAAATGGGTAAAATTCACTAATTGGCCAAAAGTCTTTCACTAGGAAATATTTGGAAAATAGTTGTATTCACATTAATAAGCAACTGTGCTGAGTAAGAACTCAGTCTTAGCTGACAAGTCACAGTTATGGTGACCTGCACAGTCAGTTGTGACAGCATGGCTCTCAAACCAAAGTATTTGGGTAGTCCATGAAGAAAATCCACAGGGAAAAGCACTTAGCAAAGGCTCTCTCAGATACGTCCCTGGGATAATGTCCATTCAGATAACCTCAGACTTCCCAGTCTTTCTGGATAACTCAGAGACACTTTCTTAAATATTCAGTTCTATAAGGGTTCAATGTTGATCCGGATTGGATATTGCCACCTTCTATAGACACAGGATTGTAGGATGCAAATGATGTCACCCTGGCATCAACTCATAGGAATATTTTTATATGCTCATTAGAGTCCATCAGCAAATAAATAATAGAATAATACCCATTCCATAGCTGGTATCATGCAGGATACAAAGTTTCACCAAAGGGTATGTTCTTTGTTCTGGTCCAAGGTTCTCCTTTCATTTAGGAGGTGATGACAACTCTCTGATATGAAGAAATAAATAAACACAATCTTTTCTCCTCTGTGTAAGAACAATCTCATATAAAGTTGCCATATAAAGTTTACCCTACAGAAGAAGGAACTCTTTCTTTCATGCGTCTGTACAGCAGTTCATATACCTTGTAGTACTATATAAACGTTAAGTAGTAGTAGGTTGGAAAATCATGCAAGACAATCCTCACAGCAAAGAATTGATGATGGGATGCTCTAGATGGGATCACGTGACTTTCCCAAACTAATACATGAACAAAATGGGACTAGAATCTACTGCAGTGTGACATCTTACCTACCAGTCCCTTCCTCTAACCATAAAACCATACTTGCCCGGCCATTACTCCATCAGCAAAATGCAGGTGACAGGACCTTCTTTCTGAAATTTATCTTAGAAAGAGCTATACTGTTTTGGAAAGTGCCACAATATAATAATCCACTTAGTAATAAGAACATTGGTTTAAAGAAAACCTACACATACCATGTATTGTACAACTGCTCATAAAGTAAAGTAGCATGGCTGCCATATTAGTTCATTTTACTGTGCGAAATTAAAAATGGTCAACAAAGCAAGACAAAAAAAAATAATCAGGCAATAACCTTTTATTGGACTAAATTCCTATCAGATCAAAAACTAACCAGACCAGTGCATCAATGATCAGAATACTACAAGGGAACTTCAGAATAATCCAAGAATGAAAGATATGTTTCTTAAGCCATATTTTTTATGGCAAAAGCTTCTTCTCACAATTCTTGCTAGAAGTCATGTAAAGAAGAGTTCTGTAAATGATATCATGGACCCTAGCATCCAGCTGGTGAATGAAATGTGTACTATCAGATCCAATATGTACCTACCAACTCCAGCATGTACAATACAAACAAGAGGACCACTTTCAGATGCTTCAGAAAAATTGTAGTGGGACAGCTGAAAGGCATTTCTTGCATTAAAAAAGGTACCTTTATAGGTAATAGGTAGTGAATGCAAAGTACTGTATTGTGTAGAAAGAATAGGATAACAAGAAAGAATAGAGTAACAAGACTATATAGTGGATTCAGTTAAGCAGTGCAGTCTACAACTGATGTGCTAATGTATTGATTCAGTGGTGATCTATGGAAATTAATTCTGCTTCAAGGAATGTCATTCTTTCAGCCTGGAAGCAAGGTCATGAGACTGTCACCACAACCCTGAAAATAAATGACTATGGAACATTTACTGGTCAGTTGAAATGTTCCAGTTTATCAAAATTCACACACAGGCTCTGCAATAACTTGTCCCAGGATATGCTTCAATGTTATTCGACATTGGTCCTCAAGGGCTACAGATGGGTCAGGTTTACAAGATCTCTCTACTGGACATGCATATGAGATATTTGCATGATCACTGCTTCAACCATATGCAAATCTCTCTCATTCATATTGATTAGGGAGAATCCTGATGTTACAGACCTGCTTCCCAGAGGGGAGGAGTTAGAAATCTGTTATAGATCTACTCCCCCAGAGGGGAGGAGTTAGCAATCTGTTATGAATCTGGCTGCTGGATACTCCCGTTGAAGGAGGAGTTAACAATCTGTTAGCGATCACCCCGCCAGGGGAAGTGGAGTTAGCACTCTGTTACGGATCTTGCTAAGGAGTAGCAATCTGTTAGTGCTCTGCTCTTCCAGAGGGAAGGAGTAGCAACTGTTATGCTTTGTTCCTGTAGAAAGATGAACCAGCAACCTGTATGATTCCCACGAGGAGGTAGCTATCTTATATGGATCAGCTTCTGCAGAGAGAGGAGTAATGGTCTGATGTGGGTTGGCTCCCACAGAGTGGTAGATGAATAATACCACTCTATTAGTGTAGGAAGTAACACTTAGTAGAAATAGTGAATCCCTGGGCCGATGGCAGATGACAGCGCCCTCAAGTGGAGATCCTGAAAGGGACCACCGGCTAGGCTGGAGTATTGAGACAAACACAGATAGTTCTTTATTAGACTGGAAGTAGACCCACCAGAGGTGGCAGTAGTGAGTTGATATGCCCAGCAGGGCTGAAGTCCCTCTGATACTGGAACAACGATCTCTGAGTTGCTGAGCTGTAAGGAGAGACTATAGGTAGTGAGTAGAGAGGGTACGCTGGGCATAATCAATGGTAGATGATACACTCACAATGGGAGATCTCTGTAGTGTCTTCTTTATGCAACAGAGAGGCTTCAGTATACAGGAACAGGAGCCGCAGGCGAGTACTGGTTTCTATAGGCAGTCTGAAATAGAACTCACAAACTGTGTATGGTATGGCTTCTGGAATAGAAGAGAGGCTAGAAGAGATTTAGGAACGTAGGCCCTCGTGGAGGTAGTATCAATTCCTATCTGCAATCTGCAATGGTAACTCACGAGCTCCGTACCTGCAATAACGTCTTAGACTGAAGGGAGCCTTAGAGATTAGGAACAATGGCCCTCGTGGAGCGAGTACCGGTTCCTGTCTGTAATAGGACTCACTGTGTTCATGTCTGCGATCGCCTCCAGGCAATAGGAGTCTTCTGAGTCTTCGGGAACGTAGGCCCTCGAGGAGCGAGTACCGGATCCCATCCAACAATCTGAAAACAAGAATAGAGAGAGCGGAGTCCCCGAGGAGCGGGTACTCCTGGTAAGTTTGAAAAGGCCAAGCAGTGGAGAAAGATTCCCCTTGCTGACTCAGAACGTAGTTGCAAGTAGCATGGACTGCCGAAGCAAGTCCCATTGGAATTCCTTACTAACTCCCTTGTAGTTAGCAAAGACCTTTTAAATTGAAAACGGATGACGTCATTACTGGGGGACGCTCCCGAGGTTCGCGCCCTTGCTGGTACAAAGTCTGGAGCGCACGCGTCCTTACGTCATCAGGAACATGGCGGATCCGTGGTGTCAGGCCAGCCTGGGGATACCGGGACCAAGAGGTGGGGAGAAGCCACGGCTGCATCTGTCCGTCTGAGCCGAAGGGAGTCGCCACAAAAGTAGAGAGGGTGGAGCGAGGGCGGAAATAGGTACGAACGCAACACCTGAAAACTTGACCTGTTTGTAGCCCTCAAGGACCCTGAATGGGAGCACTGAGAGGAGATCACCACCTTGCTGGTGGCTGAAAAGAAGGAGTAAGTACTGCTTGGGGAAATTTTTAAAACTTAAAAGAATTGAGAGTAGTAAAACTATTGGGGTACATTATTTAGTGTGTGTGTGTGTATTTCCTAACCCTCCCACCCACAGCTCATCCTTTAATTTATAGGTAGGTGACACTTTCACGCTAAAATAAATAAATAAAATCAGTCTTTTAACTTAAATTCAGAAATTCCCCACACCTTATCAAGAGTTTAATCATTCCCTTGCAGGCCAATACCAGATACATAGTGAATACACTAATACATTGAAAGGATGTTAATTAGACACATTCCTACTCCCATAGCAACCTAAAACTTAAGTAGGAACTGAACAAATTTAAGATGAAGGCAACAGTCCAGCAGCAAGAGGTGGGCCTCCCAGTCTTCTGCATTGTGTCACATTATTGATTTTTGACCTGCCAGTGAGAAAGTGTCACTGGCGGGTCAAGACTTGTCCTGTGAGAGACAGGGAGCTCCTGTCTCTCAAAGGACAAGTCCAATCTCTGGAGGGTAGAGTGGCAGACCTGGAAGAGCTGAGGCAGACAGAGAGGTATATAGTTGAGACCTTCAGGGACAGCATAGCCAAGTCCCAACTTCAGACTGGCAGCCCTGGTGCTGCCTTGGAGGAGGAAGGTCTCATAAATCAGAGAGCATCAACCTGGTGCAGCAGGAAAGGATCCTATAGCAAGGACCTGCTCTCCAGGTGGTGCATTGTCCTCTCCACCAAGGAGGGAAGGGTTAGGTCACCTGTCATAATCAAATTACCAACTACTAGAAATTGCAGAAATCGCCTGGTAACATGCCTACCTGGTGTGAAGGTGGCAGACCTCATGCATCACCTAGATAGGATTTTAGACAGTGCTGGGGAGGAGCCGGCTGTCGTGGTACATGTGGGCACCAACGACATAGGAAAATGAGGGAGGGAGGCTCTAGAAGCCAAACTTAGGCTCTTGGGTAGAAAGCTGAAATCAAGAGCCTCCAGGGTGGCATTCTCTGAAATGCTCCCTGTTCCTCGCGCAGGTCACCAGAGACAGGCAGAGCTCCGGAGTCTCAATGCGTGGATGAGACAATGGTGCAAGGAAGAGGGATTCAGTTTTGTAAGGAACTGGGGAAACTTTTGGGGAAGGGGGAGTCTTTTCTGAAGGGATGGGCTCCACATTTTCCAGGGTGGAACCAGACTGCTGGCGCTAACCTTTAAAAAAAAAGAGATAAACTGCTCTATTTGTTTTTTTTTTCAAACATGTTTTTATTAGAGGAGAGAACAATACAAAAAATATTACCAATAAATGACTTGATTACAATACAAATAAAGGAAAATCACATACAAATATCATCAAACCCAAAGGTCACCAAAGGGCCTGCAAGCAACTACAGGACACTGCAAAACAAAAGCATCTGCTAGGAGGCCCCTCCTCTCTTTTATCAATAATTTGCTTTAATTCCACATTCATACATCACATTCAAAATACTTTTATGGTTAATCTGTTTTTATTATAATAAACAAAAACAAGACACTGGAGTACATTGTTTCCTTACATACACATGTGAAATACTTAAACAGATGACAAAATAATATTATTGGTCACAGCGATAAAATAAAAGAATGAATCAAGTACTCTTACATTGTATGTAGAACTTTGGACCAGAGAAAAAATAATAATTCCGCTGCTTTAACAATGCATCTGGGTGCCCACTAAACGTTATTCTGATACAAGCGTTCTATAGAGGCGTGGTTTTACGCATCTAAATCTTTTTTTTTTTTTTTTTTTTTTTAATAACCCCCCCCCCCCCCCAATTGAGTAAGTTCATTTTGGCAGGGAAATAACTAAAGTACCTGCATTGTAACTCGATCTGATTTGGAAAAGGCAAGTAATTAAATCTAAAACCCACATTAAATCCAGAAAATCCACTGGTTTACACAATGTGCTGCAACGCAGCGCTGCACCAGGAATCAACTGTAAAACCCATCTGCCATCATGTTTTCTCAGGTCCATACTGAAATAATTTTGTCTGGCTAAGTCTGGGACTTAGCTGGACAAATAGCAACATTCAAAAGACCCTCCGCTCAGACCTCCGCAGGCTGATCTGGATAAAAATCAGAGGCATTCCAAGGCAGGACCACCTTACCTGGATAGTGCCAATATTCAGGTTATCCGGGCAAGTCTGGTTATGCCAATGAGCAGTCCTGAAGTTATCCGGATAAATTCAGCGGAATGCATAGACGGATGTAAAGCGAGTAAAGCTATACGCTCTTTGAATAAATCGACCTCGCCGTTTCTGTACGCCATTATGGTCAGTGATGAGCTACCAATTCCTTAGCAGGGGGCTCGTGGCACCCTTGCTCCACTCAGAAAAGTGTCTCTGTTTCACAGAGGTTGAGCAAGCCCCTCTAGCATATCAGTGACTATCCTTACTCATCCAGAAACACCTTTCTCCCAGCCACAACTAAAAAGTGGAGATACTGGAGAACCAAGTTAGACTATGCTGCTCTAACAGAACTGAGGAGCTTCACTATACCAAAAGCAAAATTATAGAAATGTACATTAAATCTCCGGTACTCAGTGCCACAAAGGATGAGTGATCTCAGCCATGACCTGAGCCTTAGAGAGTCACATTCAAATGGACTCTTCATTTTAACCTTCCAATTCCAGTATAAAGTCAGGGTGGCCAGATGTCCTGCTTTATACAGGATGCCCTGTTTTTCATTCTGGCCAGTAAAAAAAAACCAAAACTGAATTTCCTACCTGGCACGCCTGAGCAGACCCAGGATTTTAAGAAGGGGTGAAGATGATGTAGTGCACGAGTTCCCTACTTCTGATCCTTGTAAGTTCTTCTCCATTTTCCACCACAGGTTCACCTCCTTCCCTCACCCTGGGCTATCGCCTGTCTCCCCTTCCTCAGGTACTCCCTCCACCTCCCATCCCTCTTGTATTCATCTCCATCTCCTCCCCCCACTCCACCAAGGTCCTTTTCATCTTCCCTCTCCCCCCAAATTCATCTTGGGACAGCCCTCTGGGCAGAGTAGTGGCAGAGTGGGGAAATGGCGAGCACGTGCTCCCTTTACCCTTGGTGCACGCTTTCTTTGCAAATCAGGACAAAGGAGGAGGGGGAGAGCGAGGGGAAGAGCAGCAGCAGCAGCGACTGATGATGATGTGCTTACTCTGCCCCCATGCTACCAACCTGCTGTCCCTGCCACTGATCCGGCTGCCTGGGAGACAGACAATCATCCTTTTAAACATGGTAATGTCTGGTAAAGCTTTTCACCAAGGGGGATGAGTCAGTGATTACCTATATAAGTTACAATTAATTTTGTTTTTTTAAAAATTCAGGTGCAAGAAGGCCATGCTAAGTAGATATGGTGGCTGAATCCTGTTTTCTGCATATAAATCATGTTCCATGTGCAAGCATCATGATTTATGTGCAGATTTTTGTGTGCACTAATGTGTGCTGAATGTCGGCACACAGTCTCTGGGAGAAGGTATGGTCTAGAGGTTAAAGGGAGGAGCTGTGAGCCAGGAGACCTCAGGCCAAGTCTTGCTTTTGCTGCCACTCAAGTGCCCTTGGCCAAATCAGTTTTTCTCCCATTGCCTTGGGTAGCTTCTTAAAAGCATAAGCCCATCGGGACATGGAATTCATTATACCTTTCTGGAACATTTTATTGGGTGCTCTGGTGTAGGACATTATCTGAATTACTGAAAAAAAAAATGTGTAGGGGTATTTTTGCATAGAAAACAACCGAAAAGATGCACTAAACAAGCAAAGAATTTAAAAAGAGCTTTTCTTTGAGGCAGGGATGTACAAGCACAGTTCTCACCAATGTGTGAAAATTGGGAATGTGCGACTATCTAGCATTATGTAAACTCTTTGGGGAAGGCACCTCAGGATTCTCATTTTGCTGCACAAGGCCGCCATTCCCCATCACAGCGCCATCATGCAGCTCCTGCCTGGCTAACAATTCTGCTGCCAGCTGCTCTCTTGCAAAATGGAGACAGTTGTCTTCTCCCAAAAGCTTACATAATGATATATATAACTGCATACACAAAGCAATTCTGTTTCTCTGGCTCACTAATCCCAGGACAGGGAGTCTCTGGTTCAGGATTCTGGAATTGGCTACCCCAATCCTTAAGTCTGGTTCCACCCCCAAGGATTGAAAATGTAATTCCTGGGATAGAGGTGGAGTAAAGTTGGCTCACATTTCTGGGGCTAGTGTTAGTCTATGCATGCACAGCACTACAGATTAACACTAGCCCCAGAAATGTGAGCCAACTTTATTCCACCTGAAACCAGGAGTTACCTTTCTAGCGTTTGTGCATAAAATCCCGCAGACTACAACGTGGAGAGCAGGTCCCGGAGCAGATAGGTGCTGGGAGAGAGGCCCGCGCAGCCGGCGCTTGAGCCCATCGGGGTAAGGCCTTTAAATCTCGCCCTACCTCCGTGGGCCCCCGCCCCGGCCACGGGGAAGTTCCACACTTACCTCCTCCTGCTTGAAATCGCGCCGATCCGGCTGATTCTCCGCTCTCCGCCCACCGCCGCAGGAAGCCACAAGCCAGGCCCTCCGGCACCGACCGATAGCCCGACGACGCCCAAGACGACCCAGTCGCGCCAGTGACGTCAATACAACGCGACCGCGCCAAATTTAAAAACGCCGGCTCGATCTCAGTCGCCCTCTTTGCCGCAGACTACAACGTGGAGAGCAGGTCCCGGAGCAGATAGGTGCTGGGAGAGAGGCCCGCGCAGCCGGCGCTTGAGCCCATCGGGGTAAGGCCTTTAAATCTCGCCCTACCTCCGTGGGCCCCCGCCCCGGCCACGGGGAAGTTCCACACTTACCTCCTCCTGCTTGAAATCGCGCCGATCCGGCTGATTCTCCGCTCTCCGCCCACCGCCGCAGGAAGCCACAAGCCAGGCCCTCCGGCACCGACCGATAGCCCGACGACGCCCAAGACGACCCAGTCGCGCCAGTGACGTCAATACAACGCGACCGCGCCAAATTTAAAAACGCCGGCTCGATCTCAGTCGCCCTCTTTGCCGCAGACTACAACGTGGAGAGCAGGTCCCGGAGCAGATAGGTGCTGGGAGAGAGGCCCGCGCAGCAGGCGCTTGAGCCCATCGGGGTAAGGCCTTTAAATCTCGCCCTACCTCCGTGGGCCCCCGCCCCGGCCACGGGGAAGTTCCACACTTACCTCCTCCTGCTTGAAATCGCGCCGATCCGGCTGATTCTCCGCTCTCTGCCCACTGCCGCAGGAAGCCACAAAACAGGCCCTCCTATTTCTAATCTTCATCAACCAATCCAGGAGAAGCACGTGAGGTATTTAATTACGGACATCCGAGGCGCCGCGCGCCGAGCGTCGCGCGCCGAAGGAGCGCGACAAAGGGGCCTGCCCCTTTGTGCGCCCCTTCGTGCAGCCCCTGAGAGACCCTGAGCCCTTAACCACCCTTTTCTCCCACCTACCTCTCCTAACTACCGGAAGCCAGCCGGACTCTTACAAAAAATCACCAAGCCCTCTAGCGTGCCAGAACAGGACCGTCTACACCATCCAAGTCAACCGTCTAACACTCAATCACTCCATCTGAAACGTCCAATGCATGACGACACAGCCAGAGACAAACGACTGCTCAGGTGACATACTCTGACAACGCACAGGAATACAGCACCCACTCAACCACGCCAGACAAAGACAATCAACTTCACAACTGAAGCCACACTCAAACAATTCTACAGGACTCCAGCATCAACCCAGCAACTACTCCACAACTCAACAAATCCATTCAACAACTGCAATCAATCGAATCAAACATCCTATATAACAACACATACAATTTAAAAGGATCCAGCCTCCAAAATGCATCCAACATTTTCAATCCCAATCATACATCACTACTTCCCACAGAAAAGAAATCTAACCAGACAAGCAAACCTCCACAACCTAAAATCACTCACACCAATACTAATAGCACCAATAACACAACTACTAGGCCTCACCCTATTCACCCTATCGCTCTTCAATGCGCAATCTATAACTAAAAAGTCACTAATTCTCAATGACTACCTCACCGACACCAAGCCTGACATTTGCGCAATAACAGAAACATGGCTGAAACCATCAGATACAGCAATCTTAAACCAATTACCGACGCTAACCTACGATATCTTCTCCCTTCCTAGACTGAAAAAAAGGGGAGGAGGAATCCTTCTTGCTACAAAAAAAGACCTCAAATTCTCTCAACATCCGATCCACTCCAATAATAAACTTGAGATAGGCTTCTTCACATCTCACCAACTCCAAATACTTCTAGTCTACGCCCCCCCGGGACTCTTAGAATCTGACGTCTCATCCATCATCGAAATAACAACAACACTCCTCAACCTGGACACCCCAGCAATAATACTCGGAGATTTTAATCTCCACATGGACAACCCTGCTCTCTCACCTAGCTGCCAAACTCTTCTACTAGCATTCTCAGCGATGGGCTTCTCCCAAATAGTCAATAACCCGACTCACAAAGCAGGCCACACACTAGACCTGATCTTTATCAACAAAGGCATAAAATCGACTTCTCCAACAAAAAATCTGAAGGTACCATGGTCTGATCACTCCCTCATTTCTACATCATTCTCACTGGAAAAATCTACTACCAGTCACACACCTTCTCCATCCTTTACCTACAGGAAACCCTGCAATCCAGATGACCTTACCAATCAACTAACCAAACACCTTCACGATATAATTCTCACTGATCCTAATATTGCTTTACAATCCTGGAATACGATCACAGAATTAATAGCCAATAAGCTCTGCCCACTTACAACAAAAAAATCTCACCCAGATGCCTCCAAAAAACAACCATGGTTCTCAAACGATCTTAGAAGGATTAAACAAATACTAAGACAAAAGGAATCTAACTGGCGGAAAACTCCAAATCCCAGCACACTCTCAGACTACAAACGCACGCTACAACAATACAAGGCCTACACCTCCAAAGCAAAAAGAGACTTCTTCGCCTCCAGAATTCACAACTTAGTCTTTGACGCGAAAGCTTTATTCAACTACGTTTCCACCCTCACCCAAGTTCCCTCACCAGAATGCCCTAGTAATCAAGCTCAAGCCAAAGCAGATGAACTCGCTCTCTTCTTTCAAAACAAAATCAAGAATCTTCTTACTCAACTTCCCCCCAATATCGCTCCCCTAACTCAAGCGCTAATGCCCTACATCAAAAACACTCACCTAGAAATGTTTGAACCTACCTCCTCCTCTGAAATCCAAACCATCCTTAGAAAAATGAAACCATCTTCACACCCAGCGGACCATATACCAACAAAACTTCTCCTCACAATACCAGAAACCATCTCCAAACCATTGGCTGACATAATCAACTGTTCGCTCTCACAAGGTTCCTTCCCAGAAGACCTTAAACAAGCCTCACTCAAACCACTTTTAAAAAAACCCAACCTGGACCTAAAAGACCCCAACGATTACCGCCCAATAGCTAATCTACCTATCATAGCCAAGATCATGGAAAAGCTTGTTAACTCCCAACTATCGGACTTCATTGAAGATAACAAACTGCTTTCCGCCTCACAACATGGATTCCGCAAAAATCGCGGCACAGAATCCCTTCTTACATCCCTAACAGACCTCCTCATCCTAGGTACAGACAAAGGACAATCATTTCTGCTGGTCCTTCTAGACCTTTCAGCAGCTTTCGATACCGTAAACCACGCGATCCTCATTAAACAGTTAGCTGCTATAGGAATCTCTGGCTTAGCGCTCTCCTGGTTCAAATCATTTCTAACCAACAGAGGCTACAAGGTAAAAATACAGAACAAAGAATCAGCACGCCACGACTCGACCGTCGGAGTCCCACAAGGTTCCTCCTTATCCCCTACACTCTTTAATATTTACCTCCTCCCACTATGCCAACTCCTCACCAACCTCAACTTAATACACTTTCTCTATGCGGACGACATCCAGATCCTGATCCCTATCAAAGAATCATACTCAAAAACCCTCGAATTCTGGGAATCCTGCCACCTAGAAATTAAAAGCCTCCTCAACAGCCTCAATCTGGTACTAAACTCATCTAAAACTGAAGTCCTACTCATAACTCCCGATAACAAACCCACAGTCTGTCTTCCAACCAACCTACAAACCACTCATGTAAGGGATCTAGGTGTCCTAATCGACAATAAATTGAACTTCAAAGCCCACATCAACAAAACAACCAAAGACTGCTTCTATAAACTGCAAGTCTTAAAAAGGATAAGACCACTCTTCCACGCCAAAGATTTCAGAACCATTCTCCAAGCCCTCATCTTCTCCAAATTAGACTACTGCAACGCAACTCTTCTTGGCCTCCCCTCCTCATATACAAAACCACTCCAAATGGTCCAAAACGCAGCAGCACGTTTACTAACAAACACCAGAAAAAGAGACCACATCTCTCCAGTCCTTCAAGCCCTCCACTGGTTACCAATCCACTTCAGAGTAATTTACAAATCCATCACATTATTATACAAAATCATTCACCAACACACCATAATCGACCTACAAATTCCTCCCCGTGTTCACAAATCAACAAGACCGACTAGGGAAGCCTACACAGGATGCCTCCTTGTTCCACCCGTAAAAACTACTAATCACAGAACCTTGAGAGACCGAGCCCTTTCAACAGCAGGCCCTCCGCTATGGAACTCTATCCCACCAGATCTAAGAAACGAACCGTGCCTCTTAACGTTTAGGAAAAGACTGAAGACATGGCTTTTCAGGCAAGCCTTCCCGAACTCCACCTAACAAGACCCATCAATGACTCCTATGCTAAGTAGCTGTATATAGTGGACTCCATATTTATTTTGTTCTCTTGTATTTATAGAGGACTCCTTATTTACATTGTACACTTGTATATAATTATCCTCATCTATCTCTTTTATTTCTTATAGTCCCAGTTCATGAACCCTTGTTAATTGTAACTGCTTCTCTTCTCCATGTTTATCTATGTTTTTGGTTATATTTTTGCACCCCTGTTTTCTGTAAACCGACATGATGAGAACGAGTTCTTGAATGCCGGTATAAAAAAACCTTAAATAAATAAAATAAATAAATAAAAGCAAAGTTTTGTGCATGAAAAAACGGGCTCTGCATTAGGGGTAGAGACTCTGCAAATTGTCTCTACTAGCCCCCAACATGTCCCACCTCTTGGCTAGGCTCTGCCCCTTTGCTATGAACAGAGAAAAACGAGTTCAGTTGCCACTTTTTAGTGCTCCCCCCCCCCCAGCTTAAATCCAGGCAAAGTAAACCAGGACTGCTCCGTTTTACAAGTGCAGGAAGTCTCAGCCCAGGAGCTAAAAATATTCCTTTTTTTTTTCTATTTTAAAAACTCATTTAGAATTTTGTACTACCAACCACCACCTAATTTTAGCATCGTTTTTCTCTTTTAGCAGCTTACAGCCGATGCTCTGAAACATATCACAATGTGCTTCGTACTCTCGTCGAGTTCAGGTTCGACTACTGTTCCAGGCATTTACGAGAAAAAAAAAAAGAAGAAGAAGAGCCGCCCATACTTTTCGTGTCCCCCCATGAATGCCTATTTTGGAAGCGGTAGCCGCGCACGGCTCTTAATCCCCTGCCAGCCCCAGCTCCGAGCGGCAGTTAAGGAGTTAAGCGGCAGGCAGTGCTGCAGGCCCGCGAATAAGGAGCTGCAGCAGGGGAGGGGGGGGGAGGCGAGCGGGCTCCCAGCCCACCAGCGCCGCTGCCTCTCCCCCTCCCCTCCTGCAGTCCTTCGCCGCGGGGCGAGGGGGGGACGCCTGACCTCCGCCGCTCCCTGGCCAGAGGGGGCTGGGCCGAGCAGAGAGCGAGCGGGCGGGCAGGCAGGGATGGAGGCGGCTCGCCCGCCAGGCTCCGGCAGAGGAGGAGCTGCAGCAGCGAGCGCCGTCTCCCGGCTGCCAGGCTGCTGTCCGTAGGGAGGGTGGGGGGGGGGGAGAGAGAGCAGCGCGCTGCATCTCACGGGCACTGCTGCTGCTGCATTCCTCGGGGAGGGGGGGAGGGAGACAGCCCCGCTCCCTTATTTGGGGGTTTGCTTGCTGGATACAAACGGAGCCTCCTGCTGATCAAGGCAGGCAAAGAGGATCGGTCCTGCTGATAGATCAAGGTTGTTGGAGCCCTTGACAAACCTGAAGGGGGTAAGAGCAAAAGACCCCCCCTCCCCCGACCCCCCCTCGGACTTCAGCGTGCGAGGTTGTTCCGTGAGCCAGCGGCGTCCGAGGAGTTTGGAAGTTGCCGGATTACCCCCGCAGGTAAGAGGAAGGGCATCCTTGGCTGGCTGCTTGCTAATTGGAACTTGCTGAGGGGTTTCTTAGTGGATGGAAGGGGGGTAAGGGTGCACCCTCCAACCCAAAAGACAGCTCCTGGGGGTCCCTGTGGCATTCAGAAGAACAGGGGGAGGCGTGCACCGAACCTCGTGCCTCGGGGAGTTAAACACGGAGCAGATTTCCATCGCCTTAACCCTGAAAGTTTGACAAGCGTGCATGTGCCTAAGGTGCTGCTCACCTGCCCAGGTTTTGCCTTCCAAAGAATGAAATGTTTTGCAGCTGTTATTAGAAGGAGCCAGACAGGGTGGCAGAAGGATTCGTGCTCGAAGACTCTTTCTGTCGTCCTAGCAGATTTAGGAGGTGTCGGGTACACGATTCTTTTGTATCCCCGCATTATTAAGTCCTAGGGAAGCACATGAAACTGCCATATTCCCGGACAAGATTAATAACCCTTGTGCTGGCTGTTGGAATCGTAATAAAAATAACAATCTGTGCAGAAAACCAGGGGTTTCAGAACAGCTCCTAATAGTTTGGTAACTGCCAGGGAAATCTGACAGGCTTGTATATCCTTTCACCAGGCGATTCCTCTCAATTTTGCAGACAAACTGAAATCTTACCAGATGCTCCTTAGGAAAAAGAGCTAAGGCAGGAAACGGGCAGAGAAGATGCCCTGCCTACAGGGAGACACTTGAAAGGGAATCCGGGATCCGATCTGTGCAGGCGACTGAGACCTCGTCACTCGGCCGTTTTACAAAAAAAATACAGATTTAAAATAGATTGATGTAAGGATTATTTAAAATAAAACTTTTTACAGTGATGTGCCTTGACGTTCTTAAGGCTTTTGAAACATTGAAGGGTCTTCCTAATTAAAGGTCAAGATCCTTGCCCAATCTCTGAGGACTGAACCTCTTTTACAGTCAACATTTTAATGAATCAAATGGAAATGGATTTTAATGAAGAGAGATGCCCTCTTGGCTCAGTTTTTACTAGCATAGTGATCCCTGGCAGCCACCATGCTGCAGTTTTCACAGCTTGTAGACAAACCAGGGAGTTGTTGAACTTTTGCAACCTGTCCTTTTTCATCAGGAAAACATTTGGGAAGACGACACACTGATTCTGATATATTCAATTTGTTTTTCTATGGCTGAAGCCTTGTTCACCAATCTCCTTCACACTGGGCTTGCAGTATAAAAAGTATTAGATAAATAAAATAAATGTTATCAATTTTTTATTTTTTGAAAAACGCCAACAAAACTAAAAACCAAGATTTTGAAACATTTCTTGAAATTGGCTGGGGCAAAGTGGGGAGCTTGTTAAACATATGAAAGGTATAAAATTTAGAACTGAAATGCCTTTGACTATCCTTAATCACTGGAACGCTAGCTCCTTCTTAGAGAAACATATCTGATGGAACACAGTGTATTTGTATAAATAGGGGGCAGCCAGAAAATCCAAAAGCCTGTAGATCATTATGTATCCTGGTGGCTTAACTGCAACTCTTTTTTCTTTTACGATTAAAGAAAAAAGTGTATCAATATGGTATTAATATTGCCCAAGACAAGTTATTGCTCTATTCACTACATAGAATATTAGTATTTTTGTGATATCAATAAAATATAGGAACCCAGAATTGAAATGCAGGAGCTTATGATTTTGCTGATTTTGAAAGTGATTTTTATTCCTTATTGCTGAAAATGTCAACAGTATTGCAGATTTGAAAACAAAGTTCTTGTCTCAACATAATCTCAAAGCAACCATACTAGTACAAAAAATGTATTTCCACAACCATACATGAAAGCAGGATCTGCAAAGAAACCACTTCACTAACATATTCTAAGGTTTGTGGATGTCACGTGATTTGCTACATATCAAAATTAAAAATCTGTATGAGATGATTAAGACATTTTTGTGCCTTTTAGGACCCAGTGCGTTGTAAAATTTTAGATTTTAATCCTCTTGGTAAGTTACTTCCTAGACAAATTTCTTCCACTTCCATACACTTGCGCTAAGATGTTGAGAGACCAAATGACAGCGGAGGAGGTAATAATAATTATTATTATTATAATAAGGCCTTGAGGCTCTGGGGCAAACATCCCAGGACATGAAATGAGCTCGGGAAGGTGCTGACTGCACCCTTTGCAGCTCTGTGCATGAACTTGGCATCAAAGATGGTTCCAAGGGCCTGGAAAGAAGAGGTTGAGGACTCGCTACAGAAAAGTAGTGACAGGACAAAGGCAAACAACTACAGAATTGTTAGTCAAACGTCAGAAATGAGCCAAAGCTATGAAAATGCTACTCTGTATCTCGACACCATAAAGGGAAGATCCTATCTGAGAAAGAAATACCGTTTGGCAGACATTCAGACCCCTTAAATCAATATTGGTGCAACTCTTGAGGCCCTTTTGGATCCTGATCCAAGTGCCCAATAGACAGTAAAGGTTACGCTGGAAATCCATGATTTTGTTAACATTAAACTTTTTATTTAGCTAAAAAGAAATCTTATTTCAAATGACATCCCACTTTTGTACAAGATGGCTACCTAACTGCGGGAGCTGTTCTTCTCCAGCTTATTTGCCCAAGTAGCTATCCCCATTCAGCGGGCGTGATCCCAGCATCACTAAATCTTGATACCACATTTTGAGAGTTTGCTGGGCATATACTGTCCAAAGGGACAGCGACCCCTGAAAGCTACCAGCTGCTTATGCACAGTCAGGGTTGTCCCTGGCACACAAATGCTTTCAAAGTTCTTCCGTGCATCCTGAATGCAGCAAATGTATCCAAAGCTCTTTCCTCCTTTATTATCAAAATACATGCGCGCTGCTATTTATTGGAATTTTCCCAGACTCACTGGGGCATGAAAACAAAGAGACCACGATGCGTTCGGGGTTTCGTGGCCTCCATAGAACAAGTCACTTGAAATGAGGAGGCTTATGTATGCCTTCAGTTAAGTATCATCCGGATGCTTACGTGTGTTTATGTCATGAGGATTACTTGCGTTCCACTCCCTGATCTTATCCTTTGCCTCCCTGCTTTTTTTCTGTTGGAAACCCCAGATTTTAGAAAATAACATTTCTTGTTTGAAGATATCTTTTGGAATGAGACCCTCCTTTATCCCTTGTTGTGGGTTCATGAGAGGTATCTTTTAGTGACAGAATAGTGGGTTTGGAGATTTTGGATATAAGGATGGTGCAGTCAGAAGGGTCACAGAGGGAAACTAAGCATTCTGGTTTTTAGTTCCTTATCCATCTTGACATATTGAACTTTTGACTCTTTATGTGCTGAAAAAAGGGTTTTACACTGACATTTCTCCATCTCATGGTGGCTGCATCTGGGATGTTCCCCGGACTATGAAGCTCCTAGATCTGCCTCTACCATTTTCCCCAAGGGATGCTCCTCCTCTGTACCACTGGAGGATGGTATCTTGGTTGCGGGCACCACCAACTCCTCATTTCTACTGGATGAACTTTTATGGGATATTTGTTCTTTAGATTTATTTATTTATTTATTTATTTAACATTTTTCTATACCGAACTTCATGACAAGCTTCATATCAGGCCGGTTTACATCAAACTTGGGGGTTAACTTAACAAGAAACCATATAACAAGAAGGCCGAAGCGCAGTTACAAATAACAGGGGGAAAGAACTTGGAGGCTAGTGTAGCCAGGAAATAAAGGACAGGAAAAACTGGAGAATAAACATGGATGGAGATGTAATTACTGGGTTGGTCTTTTAGTCTATTGAGCTAAAAGAAAGCTCAGATAAGATGTTATGTTTCAGGGAAGGCTTGGGCAAAAAGCCAAGTCTTGAGTTTTTTCCGGAAGGTAGTCAGGCAGGGTTCCAGTCGTAGATCCGTCGGCAGGTTATTCCAGATGGTGGGGCCAGCTGTGGAAAGTGCCCGCTCTCTCATGGAGGTTAGTCGAGTGAATTTAGTTGGGGGAACTTGAAGGGTTCCTTTGAGAGCCTCTCTGATGGGTCTTGCAGATGTGTATGGTTTGAGTGGTAACTGAAGGTCTAAAGGAAGTTGGTTGTGTGTGGATTTGTGGATGATGGTGAGAGCTTTGTGCCAAATTCTGTATTTAATAGGTAACCAGTGTAGGTTTCTAAGTATCGGGGTGATGTGAGTTCTCCGGTTAGTGTTGGTTAAAATCCTGGCTGCTGAGTTCTGGAGCATCTGTAGAGGTCTGGTGGCGGAGATTGGAAGTCCTAAGAGGAGAGTGTTGCAGTAGTCGATTTTGGAGAAAATCGTTGACTGTAGCACTGTTCTGAAGTCCTGGAGGTGGAGGAGGGGTTTGAGTCTTTTCATAACTTGTAGCTTAAAGAAACAGTCCTTCGTAATATTGTTAATTGATTTTTTTAGATTTAATTGGTTATCAATTAAATAACATTTAATTATTAATTATATAATGATTCAGAGCAGTTATTGGCCCCTGGAAGAAAGTCTGGATCATCAGCATTGGAATATCCCTCAAATGATGAATTGCTGCTCTCATCTATGAAAACCAATCTCATTTATTTCTTCAGACGTTCAACTCCACTTCCTTGAATCTCTGAATTGTAGAAAAAAAGCCATAATGGCACAATGAAATGTAAGAAACAGAACATCATTTACTTACCCAGCTCTAAAACCTCCAGGCATGGCACAGTTATGCCAAGCTAGAAATAGGACATGATTCCCACCCCCTGGAACATGCAGTCCCAGAGAGACTACAACATTATTCCCTTCAACCCATGGCAGAAGAGCAAGCAGAAGTACTTACTGTGGAGTCAGAGTCCATTGTGTCTGAGGCCTTTCCTCTTTCTGTATAGATTCTGTCTCCTTTCTTGCTTCTCCAGACCAAGCAACTCATAGGCATGCAACTTAATTTTGACAGGTTAAAGGGATGCTGAGTTAGCTTCCTGGAATGAGGAGGGTCAACATGAGACCATTGTTGTCTTCCAAGGTATTCAAACACTCAGGGAGAAGTGATGATGAACATTTCTGAAGGCAGAGATGATGCAGGGTTCAGATGAGATTAGTAACTGATTAGAGGCAGAAAAGTAAGATTTTGTTTCCTACAAAAAGACACTTTGCTTCTAAGCACAGCATAACAAAACTGGGGTTATGTGAGCTTTGAACATTCCCTGACCCATAGGTCATGCACGTTAAGGCTAGTGAATGCCTTAGATCCTCCAACTGTCCACCAATGTCATTTTTAAAGGTATGGGAGGGGGACCTGCCTTGAAATTTTATGGAAAGGGGGCTTGGGGAGCAGCTCTTGAGAGTGAGGGGATTCAATAAAGAAGAAGATTATTGGAATTGACTGGGGAAGGGTTTGGCCAGGGGAGGCAGGGCATCACTACGTGACTGATTTTTCCTTTGTTATACTTTTATTTTTGCAGGGGCTACCTCAAACGGTGGCCCTGGGGTGGGCAGTGTAATGTTTGGCGGGCCGAGGGATGGCTCTGCAACTGGCCTCACTCCCCGCAACACACCCCGGCCTCTGCTAGTGGCTCCAACACCACCACCATGCTCTCAACGTGACGCCCTCTCTTATGGACGCGCACCCTCGCCAGCTCTACAGGCCCTGCAGTGGGAAAGGAACTCGTAGTTCTGATCAATGACGTCAGTGCAGTGAGGTATTTAAACCCCTGCTGCGCTCTAAGCTGATGCCTCAGCAACAGTTCCTCCTGTCTTGCAGTGCATGTTGCCATCTCCTTGTGCCTTGCCTCCTTGTCCTTCCTCCTTGCTTTGATCCTGCTTGCCCTGGCTCTCTGTTGCCTTGCCCTGTCCGCCCTGCCTTATCTTGTTCCCCAGTGTCCTGTCTTGCCTCGTTCTGACCTCTGATACTCTTCTGATTTGCCTCCTGCCCTGAATCCTGCTGGGATACGGACACTGTTTGCTTGATGTCTGCGCCAAACTAGGCCTTGAACCAGTTACTCTTGCCCACCGCCAGCCCTGACCACTGCCCACACCTTGAATTCGTCTGACCACTTCTTACGGGACTCTAGCTTAAGCCTCGCTGGCCCCTGGAACCCAAGGGCCCAACCTTCAGGGAATGAGGCTGGTATAGGTGGAGCTCCAGATCCAGTCCCAGTAAGAGTGACTCCACCAGCTGTCAGCTTGGGCCTAGCAGATTTGCCTGCTAGGCTGCGTCGGCCATGCCACAGCCAAGGGCTCACATCCATGACAGGTAGGGTGTCTTGTAACATCCCTACAAGCTTTTTTTTTTTTTTAATACTTTTTGGAGGGCGGGGGTCATGTTGGGCCGCATGACCCTATAATTCTCGCGCAGGAGCATCAGTATCCGTGTTAGGGTCTTTGTGCTCCCGCACTAGAATACCGTTTTCAGTAAAGCTGTAGATAGCATAACATGGCTGAAAAATGTATATAGAATTGACTATGCATTAGCTGCTTTGCATGCATTACGCAATTTTATGCATGCAAAACAGCTGCAGCTGTTATGCAGATACAAAGCATGATATTGCCACAGTAGGGCTATATTGCACAGTACATGCTGTTTAAGGTGTGTTATAGTCCTGTCCCAGCTTGCTAAATCTCCCTATAAATGTGCTTAATTTAATATTTAGCAGCATGCATTTTTGTGCAAATTCAGGAATTCTTTTTGGTTTTGTTCATGTCTTAAATTTTTCAGAAAGGTAAATTCATTGTGCTGATAAAGACTTATAATTTTATGCTGGCTATTTTCGGCATATTATTTTTTTTTTTGTTTGTTTTTAAAAGTTTGTCCTTCAAAGCAGTGTTCAAATAACAATAGCGACAGATATCTATTTTTGATGGAGAGAAAAAAATTGCAGGGCGGAATTAATTTAGGAGAAGTGCAATACCTTTATAAATGGGGAGGAAAGGAGGACGTTAGGCCAGAAAGCAATCTGCAAGAGGTTGAAGTTCATAAAGTGAGGAGGTTTCTTCCATGCGCCAGTGAACATCACAATACAGATTGTTCCTTAATGCACCACCGCGTTCCCTGAACCCTGTCTGCTTGTTTCTAGTTTACTCCGGCTAGATTATTGTAACAAATGTTGGACAGGGGACTACCTATATGCAGGGATCCTTTCCAGCTGGTCCTCTTTCTTGCTGTAATTTGAATAACCTTCCTCCAAATTTCGTCTGCCCACTTGTGTTACAGTTAACTAGCTGTAGACAGTCCTTTGAGTCTGGCAATACACAGATTTTAAAAAACCCCACATTAAAATAAAGAATGCCCTCTAAAGGATTTTATTTCATTTAATGATTGAAAAGATCCTGCTTTATTTTCCATTCCTTCCCTAATAATACCTAACATTCCATTTGATTTTTTTTTTTTTTGTGACCATCGCTGCACAATAGACCAAGGATTTCAAAGTTAGGTCCACAATGGTTCCAAGATCCTGGGTGGCAGTGCCTAAAATGGAAGCCAGTATCATGCTCCTGTAGTTCTGATGAATCTTCCCTGTATGTATCTTGTTGCACTTGCCACACATTAAATTTCATCTGCCATTGAGACGGCCGACACCAGCGCGGCTGTTGCTCAAACATCCAGCCTCCTAGGTCCCCAGTGGTAAAGTAACACAATTATTTCATTAGTGGATATTATAATGCCGCTGTATTGCTCCATGGTGCAATGGCAACTTGAGTATTTTGTGGCTGCTCCGTCTTAAAAAAAAGTCACAGCAGAAATATAAAAGATGCAGAGAAGGGCGACCAAAATGATAAAGGGGATGGAACAGCTCCCCTATGAGGAAAGGCTGAAGAGGTTAGGACTCTTCATTCTGGGGAAGAGACGGCTAAGAGAAGATATTATAGAGGTCTATAGAATCACGAGTGGGGTGGAATAGGTAAATAGGGAACAGTTGTTTTACTCTTTAAATAGTACTAGAACTAGGAGACACTTCAAAAAGCTAATGGGTAGCCCATGGAAAACTGGAGAAAGTTTTGTTTTTTTACACAGCTTACAATTCAACTGTGGAATCTGTTGCCAGAGGATGTGGTGAGAGCAGTTAGTGTAGCTGGGTTTAAAAAGGGCCTAGATAAGTTCCTGGAGGAAAAGCTCATGAACCATTATTAGCCATGTAATCTTGGGAAAGCCACTGCTTATCCCTGGTTATGAGCAAGCAGCATTGGATCTATTCCGTGGGATCCTGCTGGGTACTTTTGGCCACTGTCAGACACAGAATGCTGGGTTTAATGGACCTTTGGTATGACCCAGCAGGGCATTTCTTATGTTTTTCCGATTTCTGCAAAACTTTGTGGTGAGATGTGAACAGAGGGTTACAAAGGGTGAACTAAATGGGGGATCCGTTTTGCTCATCTACCCAAGATGATAGAGAACAAAGGAAGAAGATGTTAAAGAATAATATTGTATATATGTTCATGCTTTATTGCTGGCAGCTGGGATATATCTTTAGCAGAGTGGCCAGGAATAACTGCTATGCCGGTTGGTCTCTTTCTGCCATCACTTACTATATTACTATGTACTATGTAATTGCATTATATATAATGTAATGTCCCTGCAAAAAGTACATTGAGTATTTTATAATCTATGCCCTTGTTCAAGTAAAAGTTTAGTGCTATATGCTGAACAGCCCAGATTCCTCCAGCAAGAAGAATGTTAATGTTTTTATTGACAGGGAAGACCAGATATCCCACAATAAATATGCATGAGATACATTTGCATATACATGGAGATTCCGTATTTGTAAATTTATCTCAAGCATATTCATGGTGGATATCTTAAAAACCCAATTAGGTGTGGAGATTTCCTGGGGCAGGTTTGGGAAGCCCTGTAGGGGGACACTCATACACATGCAAGCCAACTTCTCCTTTGAAAATTACACGAAAAAACTATGGGGTTGATGCAATATCGGGCGCTGAGCTCAGCGTGCCGCTAAACATGCGGTTGGACATGCGTTTTGGACACGCTAGACATACGCCCAATGCAATATTGGGATTAGTGCATCCAAAATGCACGTCCATACTGGCGCGTAGCTAATAGCGGTTATCACATGCGAATGCCATGTTACTGAGGCTATTAGCTAGAACCCCTGATCTAAAAAAAAAAAAGTAAAAAAGTGAAGCCTGAGCTCACATTTTAACGCTCAAAAATTAACACCAGCCCAGAGCACCCCAAGCCATGCTCAGAAGAGAAAAAATACAGTTTTTTTTGTGGTTCCTCCTACTTAATATTGTTGCAATACTAAGCAGGAAGAACCACAGAAAGTTGCAGGAAAAACCCCCCAAAATCTTGACAGCAGTCAGGTTAGGAAAAGGGAAGCTCAATTTACGAGCATCCATTTTCTTACCTGTGCACAGCCACTTCTCCTGGCTGCTCGATGGCATGGATGTGCTCGGGGTGTGCAAATTATCCAGTGCGTGTCCCTTTTTTGTGCGCCAGCTCATTAGAATATTAGCTCGAGCGCCCAAGAGAGGGGATGTTTTTTTGTGTGCATAATATTGCATTGTAATTTGGCTCAGCGGAATATACATACGCCGAATAAACTCAGAATAGAAAACGCGAATGTAATGTAATTGGATTCTCCACAAACAAGTAGCTTGTTGCATAGCAAACTGTCCTAATAGTAAGGAGGTCAATATTCAGCATTAAACATTTAGACGGGCAACTTGTGAGTTATCCATCTAAATGGCTTTGGGGTGAATTTTAAAAGCCTGGCACGTGCAGAAGTTGGGCCGGCGCACGGCGCGTGGATTTTCAAAAGCCGCCTGTATATGCGCAATATCTCCCAGTACGCACCAAAAACAAAAGGAGCGGGACGTGGGCATTCCGGGACTTTTAACGCGAGATGTGCACGTAAGTATTTACACGCACAAGTGCACGCCGGTGTCCCTTGCCGCGTAACTTTGCTACTGTTATGGATGACGTGTAAGTAATAAAAAAAAAAAAATAGGCAGATCTGCGGGGTTTTAAGGGTTGGTTGCTAACAGGGTAAAAGGGGGGTTGAGAAGTCCTGTCCCTTACTTAGGCGAGCGGGGGAAACTGGTAATTGCATCGGTGCACGTATCTGCTTAAATCCCCCCCCCTTGTGCAGTAGAGGCAGCATTTGCATGCACATGTGCGCATAAGTTTATATGGACGCGTGCATCTACACGCACAGTCTAATTTATACCATACGCGCAGATATTAGAAAAGGGCCACAACCTTTGGCATGAGCTGGCATACATGTGCGCTGTGCGCGGCTGTTTAAAAGTTACCGTCTTTGAATACTGACCTCATTGTTTCTTGTTTAGAAGAACTTTTTTTCTACAGACACAAACCTAGCAAAGCAAAAAACGGCAGTTGTATTAATATACTAAGCTGTCTATTTCTACTTATCTACCATATGGATTGAATTTTATTCTGTTTTCAAGCTGTAGGAATGTTGGAGCTCTAATAGCCAGCCATGTTGGTTGTGGAGTAAACTGGAGTCTTTGTGGGTTCTGAGATCAACAAAATAGACGTTGCAGTATATGAGCTTTCAAGTCCTCCCATTTGAAGAGCGAGAGAGACCTGTGAGGTCTCAAACTCCTCTACTGTTATAGAACCATGAAATCTATTATGGAATGAACGTGCACATGTAGTGAATAAGCAGTGGCCTTGCAACAAGAGTTGCTTTCTTGTGGAGGAACACAATGAGACTTTGAAAAGATGTTCTTATAAGAGACATTTCAGTGCTGTGAAATCCTATATATGTCTCGTCTTTGCAGTGAATTTCAAGAGCCCTGGAATGCTACATTGCCATTTTCAGACAGAGAATAGAATGAGTGGTACTTTTATTGCTTACCTTCAATCTCTGGTTTGGATGTTCAGTTATTTTTTTATTACTCAGACTTAAATTAGTCTATAATAACCAAAGCAGAGTAAATTTATTAGTAATTTAAAATGTGCGTGCGTGTGAGTATATTTCATAAATCACTAAAATGTTTTAGATACAAAACAAATTGAGCTTCATGTGGTCAGCTATGGATTGTCCATGGAAATATGGAATGTTTTATTTTCCTTTACAGTCCAGACTTGTGTTTTATAAATATTTATACTTACAATAGATGTACATAAGCCATACAATTTTTTTTATAGAAGGCAAATTATAAATTAGGCAGTTTAAATATATGTAGCATTATTTCTTTTAAATTAGGAGTTGCCTGACTTACAGAAAATATTATTACTGTCTCAGACAATTAAGTTTAATATTGTACATCCATACAAAGAAGGAGCTCAGACTCTAGAGCTCTCAGCAATATGCTGTTAACTGGCCCTTGTCAGGATGTCACTAGGATTGATGTGTTTTTCTCACCTTCAAGCTCATCCATCACTAATCCTGACACTGTCAAAAATTGGTTTCAGTAAAAAGAACAAAAATCTAAGTGTAAAGATATGGCTTAGTTAACATTTAGTTTAAACCTTTTTTTACACTGCTCTCCAGTCTGCACAAATCTGCCACACTGGGACTGAAGGTTGCAGCTCCCAGAGAAATTCAACGATTTGATTGAACAATCATCTGCATTGATACTGTACAGTTTTACACTGCTCTGAATAGGGATGGACATTTGCTTTGTAAATAAGACCTTTTTGTTCCAACTCTCCCCCCTGCCAAACAATTTGTCTGAAAATACCTGAAAGGTTTTGTTGGTTTATTTCCAAATGTGAATTCCCTAGGCCCAAACCGCCATTTCCTGGGGCCTCCCAGGATTCCTTCAACCCCACCCACTGGCTGGGTTGAACCAAGCCCAGCTGGGGGTCGCTCCGAACTCTGCCCCCTTCCCCGAAAATGGTCCAGGACCTGCCTAGCTACCACGTACTCCTTCTGTGGGGTTCTTCCACCAAGGAAAATGAAGGAGCATTACCCTAGCATCTCCTGCCCAGCTGATCCTGACTTATTGGCAGGGGTTGGGAGAGGCCTGGGGGGGGGGGGGGGGGTGTCACTCCATTTAAAAAAAAAAATGTTTTTATTTTGCAACTGAACCAAAATAAACATGAAAACAAATAAAAAAAAAAAATTAGCCACCCCCTTCCTTGAAACAAAAGAAAAAAACCAAAACACAATTTCTTTTTGTCTGCAAATCCTTTTAAAAGAGCATTATAATGAATGCATTTTACAATAAGATCGCGTTTACTATGGATTACTAAGCTTCTGCACGTTCCACAGGCAATCTGTGGGGCGTGAGGCACTGCCCATGAGGCCCCTGCATGGATCTGCAGACTTTAAGAAGCTGAAATCATATTTTCCTTCCATAAAGTAGATGGAGGCAGAATTTTATTAGGTGCCACTTAGAGCCTTGATTCACTCAGCTGTTCTTCCCCATAGACGCAGAATGGGAAAAGCAAGCCTTAGTGACTCTGGCATGCTGATATTGACAAAAGGCTATTATAACATTTTTTTACTGGAAGAGGCTCGGCATCCGCTGTAGTAATTAGTTTTAATTTGACTATGTTACTATTGGTTGTATTGTTTTATGTTCTTAATTATTTATTTAGAATTTTTTTACTGTAAATTGCTTAGAGCCCAGTGCATCAGGCAATGCGTACATTTTAATAAAGAAAAAGTAATGGTGAACCTTTGTGCCTCATATCACTTAACTTCTAGAGTTACCAGGTTGATGGATGTCAATGTCAGTGAGGCTTGTTGTTTTTTCCAATTGGAAGATGTGACTATTGAGAGCCCTTAGAATTGGACATTTAATTTACAACTGGAATATTTTCTGTTCACCTGGTAAAAATGTTCTTGATTATAAACAGCAATCCGCTAAACAAGTGGATCTCAGTCCTCAGGACACAAACCCAGCAAGTCTGCTTTTCTGAATACGCATGAGTCCATATAATGGAAGTGGTGCATGCAAATCTCTCAATCATATTCATTGTGCAGATCCTGAAAACTAAACTGGCTGGATGTATCTGGAAGACTTGGGCTGAGTACTACTGCGCTAAGTAATTGCTGCTGGCAATATTATAAAGAGGGAACTTCGCTTTTCTTTGTAAAGTGCAGACGTGCTACATCAGATTAGGGATGTGCATTCGTTTTTCACGAATTAGACAATGTCAGTGATATTGTCTAATTCGTCGTGGTTTGGTAGCACCGATAAATGAAGCGATTTTTGCCAAAATTTCAGCAAATTTCGTGTTAGTGCGCACTAACGGAGTTACTGCGCACTACATATCTCTTAGTGCACAGTTATACCAATTAGTGCATACTGTTTTTCTAGCTAACAAATTCCTCTGAATTGATACTTTTTAATTTTTAAGTTGCATTTTTTTAGTGCGCACTACTACATACTTAGGGGTAGATTTTCAAAAAACGCGAATAGGCATACTTTTGCTGGCGCATCAGGCGCAAGCAAAAGTACGCTGGATTTTAGTAGATACGCGCGGAGCCGCGCGTATCCACTAAAATCCTGGATCGGCGCGCGCAAGGCTATGAATTCTGTATAGCCGGCGCGCGCCGAGCCGCGCAGCCTACCCCCATTCCCTCCAAGGCCACTCCGAAATCGGAGCGGCCTTGGAGGGAATCCTCTAACGCCCTCCCCTCACCTTCCCCTCCCTTCCTCTACCTAACCCACCCGCCCGGCCCTGTCTACACCCCCCCCTTACCTTTCTCCGGGGATTTACGCCTCCCGGAGGGAGAAGTAAATCCCCGCGCGCCAGCGGGCCTGTTGCGCGCCGGGACGCGACCTGGGGGCGGGTACGGAGGGCGCGGCCACGCCCCCGGACCGCCCCGGGCCGTAGCCACGCCCTCGTACCCGCCCCCAAAACGCTGCCGACACGCCCCCTAAACGCCGCGACAACCGGGCCCGCCCCCCGACACGCCCCCCTCGGAGAACCCCAGGACTTACGCGAGTCCCGGGGCTCTGCGCGCGCCGGTAGGCCTATGTAAAATAGGCTCACCGGCACGCAGGGCCCTGCTCGCCTAAATCCGCCCGGTTTTGGGCGGATTTAGGCGAGCAGGGCTCTGAAAATCCTCCCCTTAGTGCGCTGTAAGTTCTATTAGGGCGCACTAACTAACCTGTTAGTGCGCACTAGCTAGATGTTAATGCGCATTAACATGTAGTTAGTGCACACTATCTTATTCGGTGTACTGCGCACTAATGCTGAGATAGTGTGCACTAACTAGTTGTTAGTGCGCAGTAAGGCCCATTAGTGCGCACTAATGCACTTAATCAAAAATTGCCGAAAAAAACCCCCGAACCCGTGGGAAAATGAAATTTTTCACAGAGCACCCAATTCAAATCCCGAACTGATATCTTTAAATGAAACACATCTCTACATCAGATCGGCAATGGAAAAAATCTGGAAGGGATGCAGAAAATAGCTAGCTGTGCCCATGGCTCAGATGGCAAGTGCTGCGTAATGCTATGCTATAGATCTTCAGTTTGATCCCTGAGTTCAGTCTTCTGCTCATGGCAATGGGGCAGGAAAGAAACATAAGAACATAAGAAATTGCCATGCTGGGTCAGACCAAGGGTCCATCAAGCCCAGCATCCTGTTTCCAACAGAGGTCAAACCAGGCCACAAGAACCTGGCAGGTACCCAAACACCAAGAAGATCCCATGCTACTGATGGCAAGTAATAGCAGAGGTCATTCCCTAAGTCAACTTTATTAATAGCAGTTAATGGACTTCTCCAAGAACTTCTCCAAACCTTTTTTAACCCCAGCTACACTAACTGCAATAACCACATCCTCTGGCAACAAATTCCAGAGCTTAATTGTGCATTGAGTGAAAAAGAATTTTCTCCGATTAATCTTAAATGTGCTACTTGCTAACTTCATGGAGTGCCCCCATGTCCTTCTATTATCCACAAGTGTAAAGCCTTGGTCATTCCTTTAAGGTGATACTAGTTGGCTGGGATTCAGTGCTCATGATGGCAGGGTTTCAGAAGGAGTCCTGGTGCATGGCCTGAAGTCTAGGCCTGTCATTACCATGCCCAGAACAGGAATGCTGAAGGAGAGAATCTAAAATAGAGGAAACAATGCCCTGGGTGGTTATGAATGAGGGTTTATGGTGCCAGATCCCAGCCCTGTTTCCAGTTCAGCTGGACGTACAAAGGAGCAGGAGGAAACTTTTGAATCAAGCAAAACGTACATTTTTTTTATGTTCCCCAGATGCTCCTGGCTTGCAGGCACCATAATTCAAGATGGTGCCAGCTAGCTAGAGGCTCCCCATTTTCCCTGCATGTGAGGCTTAAAGTCTTTAGTGAATTCCAGGTGGATACTAAAAAACGTTCTTAACGCTCTTTCATAAATAGGCCCTTTAGGACATCTAAATCTAGGCAAATTAATTGCAGGCCTAAGGTTAGATGACTGAATGAAGTACTATGAAAATGTAAACATATCACATCACCTCCGGTCAATCCTCTATTGATTTTCCTAACATTTTTCAAAAAGGAAAAAATCCCTCAACATTGAAAAACAATCTATAAAATACAATTGTTTATCCACCGAAAGGGAAAAACTTTTAGGGGAAGAAGAGGAAGGTTTCATACAATTTCATATCATCGCATCCAGCAGTTGTGCGTTGTTTGTGGTCTCTTACATTGAATGAAGTACTAGGCATTTTTGTGAAAATTAACCCCATAGTTGCAAAGAGCTTGGAAAAAGGTTTTAGTGATGCAAAAAAACCCCCCAAAACAAAACCCATTAAAGGTGTCACTTGTAGGTGCCAGTGAGTCTTTTCAATGCTTGAATGTTTCAGTATTCTCAATAATATTGATGACTATCCCTTTGTAAAAAGCTGAATTAGGTGCATCAGATTCCATTGCTGCTGCTGCTGCCTCATGCCAATTCCCATCAGAGAAGCTGACAATATTTACCGGATATGTAGACATTATCGGGAGGATGTGTTGACAGTATTGCTCAACAGAACATTAATATTTGTAAGCAAATTCAATTTGCTTCTTTCTGTTGACAAAATATTAATGAAAAAAACAAGAAGTAGAAATGGTACTAACTCAACATGTAGAACACCATCTGCATTGTGTAATGCATCTTTCAATGTGGGGTCAAACTTCTCGCAAACAAAAAATGTCAAGGAAAACATCATCAGATTTTCAGAAAACTTCTCAGGGATTACGTTTGCCTTGGATAGATAATGCACAAAGATTTGCTGTCTTAAATCCAGTAACATTTGTAATCTCGCTACACATTCATGGGTATTTGAGACAAAGCAAACATGATGGCGATGCCCTTTTTCAAAATATTGAAATGTTTCAATTTTGTTATAACTTTGTATTTCTCAAGTACCATCTCATCTCATTAAGACAGGATGGATTAGGTATATTGCCTAAGACTATTATTTTCTGACTTCTAAAACTGTTGATCAGAGTCATGGAAGATGAGATTACCTTTGAGAGAGTACTGTCGAAGTGGGATCATATACCCTTAGGGACCTTGTTTTACCTTCATACATGCATTTGGGTCAATGAGCCACATAAAGCCATGAGGCAAGCCTGGCTGCTCAGTGGCAGTGATGTGTTGCCTTACAAAGAAGTTGGGTTCAATTTCCAGGCCAAGAATCCTCCCCAGGCCAGCTGGGGAAACCGCAATAGCAGCACATCCACAGCCCTTGGGGGTAGGTAACCCCCTCCATTGCTCAAACGCAACACTACGGGCCAGACGTAGGGCCCACAATTGGCTGGTTCTGAAGAGATGTGTGGTTTGTGGCCTCTGGCTGAGGAATGCTGTTACACTGGCTGAGCTAAGTAAGTTTGGCACGCCATCGGAAAGAGTGAGTAAAATGAATGGGCAACTGCCCAAGGTGCCTGGTTGGGGTGTGCCAGCGTGCTCTCTTCAGCCTGGCACCTAGTTTGCTTCTGCCAAGCTGGAGCTTTTCTGCTGGAATAACAGTGGTAGAAGGTCCTTCCTGCACAACCGACTGCTTCCTTGGAGGGCATTGCCCTCTTCCCCCCACAGCCAGTCGCATTATGCGAGTGGCACCTCGCCCCGCAACAATGCTGTTGGAAGGGGGATTGGGAGCATAAGAGAGAAAATTCTGAGGGTGTTGCAAATGAAGATTCAAAGTGCCAAAGCACAACAGAGGCTGGTTTTGAGTGAACTGGAAGGGTCACACAGAACCCGGTGAGCCACAGAAAGAAAAAAGCTATAGAAATGATGGCACTAGACAGGCATACCTGCAAACAAGAGACACTACTTGGGGAGGACCCTCTTACAAACCCTGGGACCAATGTGAACCACAGTCAAGGCAGCATATATCATCGTTGTGCTCCAGGGCAGTCCTTGAGCCAGAAAAATGAAAGCTGGTTTATTTATCCTGCTCCTACCAGACAGCTTAAATCATAAGCAGTGTAAATCACTGCATAGGTGGACGTTAAGAAATACCCAGTAAATCCTTGCCCCAGATTGTCCTGCAACATTTTCTGTGCAGCTATTGGGGGTTCTGTTACATTTGGCGGCTCGCAGGATGACCCCGCGAGTCATCGCACTCACCCCCATCGCTGACCATGCTGCTAAGGACCTCATGTCACAGTGGAACGCCAAAGTTGCTGCATGCCGCTGACTGCCACATATGCTACCAGGCCACAGGCTTCCCTTTGGCACATGCGCATACATAATAAAGGCCCCTTGGTGGGAAATGCTGAGTGGCACCCTCTGATGACAGGCCAACCAGCCTATTTAAGTAAGAGCCCTGTAGTACCGCCTCGCCTCAGCAACTGGTCTTCTGCCTTGCAGTGCATTGCCTAGTGTTTCTGTTTCATGCGTTCCTGTGTCTTGTCTTGTCTTCCAACCTTGCCTTGCCTTCTCCAGCCTTGCCTCATCCAGTCATCTTGTCCAGCTTCGCCTTCTCCTATTCGTCTTGCCCAGTGTCTTCAGTGTGTCTTCATCTCCCCTTGGCCTGACTCTTCAGATCTTGCTTGGACCTGATCATGAGGCGGCTGGTAAAGGTGAAACTCCAGACTGTCCTACTACAGGGCACGTTCACCAGCTGCTGGCGTAGACCTCGGGGGTTCACTCTCAAGGCTGCGTCAACTACGTCGCAGCACCGAGGGCTCACACCCCCACTATGCTTCACATAAGAACATGCCATACTGGGTCAGACCAAGGGTCCAGCATCCTGTTTCCAACAGTGGCCAATCCAGGCCATAAGAACCTGGCAAGTACCCAAAAACTAAGTCTATTCCATGCTAGTGTTTCACAGGTTTGTTCAAGGCGTTGAATGATTGGATATTCCATATCCTAGCTTTCCATGGGCTGTCAGATGGAGCAGAGAGAATGAGCAGTGATCTAAGGAAGTCTGAAGAGTATTCAGAGGTTTGGCAGATAATATTCAGTGCCAAAAAGTGCAGAGACATGCATTTTGGGATGGGGTGGGGGTGGATAGCACAGACTGGGAGAGAGAACTTGGGGCCTCAGTATGTGAAAGTGTGACAAGGCAGTGACTAGGGCCAGAGGGCTGCTAGCCTGCATAGAGAGAGGCATAACTACCAGCAAAAAGGAAGTGATAATGCCCCTGTACTGGTTATGAGTGAGGTCTCACCTGGACTATTGTGTCTGGTGCTGGAGGTTGTATCTCAAAAAAGATGGAGAGAGAGAATACAGGCGGTCCAGAGAAAGGCAACCAAAATGGTATGGGATCTACAGCTGAAGATTTATGGGAGGAGACTTGAGGACCTAATTATGTATAGCCTAGAGGAGAAGAGAGCCGGGGAGGGAGAATATGATACAGACGTTTAAATATCTGCGAGTTATTAAAAAGGCACACAAGACAAACCTTTTCCAATGGCAAGGATGCTGTAGGACTAGGAATCATGACATGAATTCTGGGGTGGTAGATTCAGAAACATCACCAGGAAATATTTTTTTTTTCACGAAGAGGGTGGTGGATGCTTGGAAATGCCCTCCTGGAGGAGGTGATGAAGATAAAAAATGGCAATGCAATTCAAGAAGGCATGAGATAAACACAGAGGATCCCCTAGTGGCAAGAGGCTAGAAATGAAGTTAGAAATGGCTACTTTTCTGAACATGGGTAACCTGCACGGAGCAGCAGTTGGGCAGATGGGACGGACCATTTGCTGTTTATTTGCAGTCATTCACTGTGTTACTATCTCAAGACCTCCCAAACCTGCCCTGGTGACCCCACTGCCAATCGGGATTTTCAGGATCTTAGCGATGATTATGAATCGGATCAATTTGCATGCATTGCAGATTCCATATATGCAAATTTGGGGAGGGGGGGGGCAATTTTTAGACTCTTCACATTGGAAGAAAGACCACAAGTATTTTTAACCTGTGGGCTTTGCATCCATTTTCGAAACAAAAATAGGCAAAGTACCTGGAGGCATTTGCATCTGCTTTTTTGTGCACTTTTCAAAGCAAATAACATTATTTTCTGATCGTGCCCAACTCTCCCCCTCCCATCTCCCAGGGAGAGCCTCATGTAAATGTGGTTAAAAAATAACGACTTTTAAAAATTGTGCTCCCCTTTCATGGATATTTAGAGTAGGACGGTGTAACTGGTCACTACAGCAGTCACATAATGGCAGCAGATGAATGTGTTTTTAGCCTTTTTATTCCCACCTGAAACTGAGAAACCCCAGCTATATATATATTAATTCTCCTGCAAAAACAAAGTGCTTCTCTCAGTGGGTTCATAAAATGATTTTAGACAAGCAGAGGACAGGACAGTCAGAGGCTATTAAACAGTCAGGGATGTAACACTGTGTTCAGGGCACCCCTAAACCATGACGGCTAGATACCAGGAGAATTTGACAGGGAATGAACCAATCTACACATATCTCGTTTTCTAAGAACATAAGAATTTGCCATACTGGGTCAGACCAAGGGTCCATCAAGCCCAGCATCCTGTTTCCAACAGTGGCCAATCCAGGCCATAAGAACCTGGCAAGTACCCAAAAACTAAGTCTATTCCATGTTACCGTTGCTAGTAATTGCAGTGGCTATTTGCTAAGTCAACTTAATTAATAGCAGGTAATGGACTTCTCCTCCTGTAAGCACTTGCAACTTGCCACTGTTGGAGGTTGGATTATGGAACTAGATGGACCTTTGTTCTGATGAGGTTACAGGTTGTACTTAGGTTTTGATGGTCCTGAAATCTACATGTTCACCTACCTACCTCTCCTATACACACTTTTGGTTTTCGGACTCTGCTCTTTTTTGTTTTTAATGCCGGTTACATAACTGAGCAGTAATAACAATGTGCTACATCATTACAGACCAATGATTTCTTATTTCTCAATTGAATCTTGGCCGGTAAATTTATAGCTGTCAAATTCTGCTGCTGTGTAGCCACATTGTAATACATTGGGTACCCAATCGGCTTTGAGTTTTCATGGAGACTAGCTTCTGAAATGCAAAAAGTTGTCACATGTTGGTAATTTCAGGCAATTTAAATATTAGTTTGCTGACTATTTGCAAGCTCTATGCCTGTGGCTCACCACATATGAATCACATTAATTATCTTCCTTTCCATCTACTACAGAGCCTGAGAAGTTTGTTGCGATGCCCAGAGGCATTTTACACTTCCATTCTAGTGGAAACATTAATCACAGTTGTCGTTCTTTCAATTTCCCTTTGTCTCACTGAATAATCATTCTAAATTTCCCCTTTCGTGTTGTGTAGTAAGATGCTCTTAACAAAATGTCATACACAGATATTATATACCTCCTATGTTTTTGTATGCTTTCTTGAATGACTCTTTGTTTAATTGATCCTGCAGCTTCTTCTTAACTTGGAGCTGTTCTTGAAGAACTGCAAGTTACGGAGCTGAGCTTTGTCTAGTGCCGGAAGAAGTCAGGGCCTGGTTTAGGCTTAGGCAACCCAGGCACGTACATAGGGCACCAAGTTCCGAAGGGATCCAAAACACAGGAACTCACCCTGCTGCTCTCTGATTTCCAGGGGAGAAACTTCCCATCTCCAAGCCTTAAATCTGGCCATGCTTCAAATCTATTTTAAGTAAGGGGTTCAGTGACTGAGGAAGAAACAGTGCGCTCATCGACCCAAAGAAGAGCAGTTTAAGAAGTGCATTTACATATAAACGATGTTTGCATATTTGCTATGTTTCTTGCCCATTAACAGCAAGGGAACCGTGTTCCCACTTTACCTAGCTGATAGCCTACATTTAACTCCAGGGCAAAGTCTATCAGAATGAAATCGGGCAGAAAAAAAAATGTCCTTCTGGCAGCAATGTGTGACGACAGTAACTAACTACAACTTTCTAGTCATTTTCCTTTCCCACTGTCAACGTTTAATTCTCCAGCTGTCCCTCGCCAGCAGTTCTAAAGCTACTGCTTGTAAATATGAGTGTTCTTTTACATGTAGGCAAATATCAACAAGATAAGAAGTGCCGCAGTAGGTCCATTGGGCCCAGCATGCTGTCCCTGACGTCGGCCAGTCCAGTTCACTTGGAAGCATCTGGTGCATCCCAACAGTAGATCCCTTCTCTACTGCCCACTCCCCATCACAAGAGGTGGCACTCCCCCTTCCCTTCTCCTCAGGCCTGCCTGGCTAATAATTAATGGATTTGGCCTCCAGAAACTAGTCCAAACCCAGCTATATAGCCACATCCTCTGACAAATTCCATAGCTTAATTGTACGTTGACTGAAAAAATATGTTCTGAAATTTGGTTTTAGTTCTGCTACCATTAAGATTCATGGAGTGACCCCTAGTCCTTGCACTGTTTGAAAGGATAAACCATTGTTCTCCATTAACCTGCTCCACAACCAGGGCCATCCTTTTGCTTTGGAGGGTCCTGTGCTATCATGGTAGCCCTGACCTTGATATCTAGCATCCCATCCTTGGGGGGTGCAGTTGGACAAGGAGCTGCCCAGCAGAGAAGGTCAAGTGTCCCCCGTCCGCTCTTCAGTCTTGAGGAGTAGGAGTGGGAATGGGAGGATTTGTCCAGCTTTATTGTCCAGGATCAATCCTACCCCCACCACTCATAAGAACATAAGAAAATGCCATACTGGGTCAGACCAAGGGTCCATCAAGCCCAGCATCCTGTTTCCAACAGTGGCCAATCCAGGCCATAAGAACCTGGCAAGTACCCAAAAACTAAGTCTATTCCATGTAACCATTGCTAATGGCAGTGGCTATTCTCTAAGTGAACTTAATAGCAGGTAATGGACTTCTCCTCCAAGAACTTATCCAATCCTTTTTTAAACACAGCTATACTAACTGCACAAACCACATTCTCTGGCAACAAATTCCAGAGTTTAATTGTGCGTTGAGTAAAAAAGAACTTTCTCCGATTAGTTTTAAATGTGCCCCATGCTAACTTCATGGAGTGTCCCCTAGTCCTTCTACTATCCGAAAGGGTAAATAACCGATTCACATCTACCCGTTCTAGACCTCTCATGATTTTAAACACCTCTATCATATCCCCCCTCAGTCGTCTCTTCTCCAAGCTGAAAAGTCCTAACCTCTTTAGTCTTTCCTCATAGGGGAGTTGTTCCATTCCCCTTATCATTTTGGTAGCCCTTCTCTGTACCTTCTCCATCGCAATTATATCTTTTTTGAGATGCGGCGACCAGAATTGTACACAGTATTCAAGGTGCGGTCTCACCATGGAGCGATAGAGGCATTATGACATTTTCCGTTTTATTCATCATTCCTTTTCTAATAATTCCCAACATTCTGTTTGCTTTTTTGACTGCCGCAGCACACTGAACTGACGATTTCAATGTGTTATCCACTATGATACCTAGATCTCTTTCTTGGGTTGTAGCACCTAATATGGAACCCAACATCGTGTAATTATAGCATGGGTTATTTTTCCCTATATGCATCACCTTGCACTTATCCACATTAAATTTCATCTGCCATTTGGATGCCCAATTTTCCAGTCTCACAAGGTCTTCCTGCAATTTATCACAATCTGCTTGTGATTTAACTACTCTGCACAATTTTGTGTCATCTGCAAATTTGATTATCTCACTCGTCGTATTTCTTTCCAGATCATTTATAAATATATTGAACAGTAAGGGTCACAATACAGATCCCTGAGGCACTCCACTGTCCACTCCCTTCCACTGAGAAAATTGCCCATTTAATCCTACTCTCTGTTTCCTGTCTTTTAGCCAGTTTGCAATCCACGAAAGGACATCGCCACCTATCCCATGACTTTTTACTTTTCCTAGAAGCCTCTCATGAGGAACTTTGTCAAACGCCTTCTGAAAATCCAAGTATACTATATCTACCGGTTCACCTTTATCCACATGTTTATTAACTCCTTCAAAAAAGTGAAGCAGATTTGTGAGGCAAGACTTGCCCTGGGTAAAGCCATGCTGACTTTGTTCCATTAAACCATGTCTTTCTATATGTTCTGTGATTTTGATGTTTAGAACACTTTCCACTATTTTTCCTGGCACTGAAGTCAGGCTAACCGGTCTGTAGTTTCCCGGATCGCCCCTGGAGCCCTTTTTAAATATTGGGGTTACATTTGCTATCCTCCAGTCTTCAGGTACAATGGATGATTTTAATGATAAGTTACCACTATCTCAGTAATCTCTTCTCCAAGCTGAAGAGCTCTGACCTGTTCTTCACAAAGGAGCCGGGTCATCCCCGTTATCATTTGGTCGCCCTTCTCTGTACCTTTTCTAGTTCTGCTATATCTTTCTTGAGATGTGGTGATCAGAGATGCACCCGATACTGAAGATGAGGTTGCATCATAGAGTTATGTACAGCAGCATTTTCTGTTTAATCCTCGATTCCTCTCTGAATAATTCCTAGCATTCTCTTTGCTTTTTTGATCGCTGTCACACACTGAGCTGCGGATTTCAATGTATTGTCCATAGTGACTCCAAAATCCTTTTCCTGGATGGTTTCTCCTAATATGGAACCTAGAATTATGTATCTATAAGAGGGCAATAATGGATGCTGTCCACATGATTGCAAGCTCATTTTCAAAGGGGAAACTCCTCACAGAGTTTCCCCTTTGAAAATCCATGATGTAAACCAGTTTCAAAAATATCCGCCTGCATTTGTATTTGCATGAGAGCACGTGCAAGGTAGGCATGCTTATTCCAAAATGAAAGCCCCTCATGTACATTGACTCCCCCCAAACTTTCCCCGGCCCTTTTTCCACATTAGTAAAAAAGCACATGAGCTTTTATCTGCACTGGGGGAGGGGGGGGTGCACATTTTCAATGGGGGGAGGGTTTCCAAAGGTAAACACTCATTTAATTATGGGGTTGCCTTTGAATGTTTCCCCACCAAGCTAAGATTATTTTTTCCCTTTTCACATTACTTTGCACTTGACCATATTTAAAGTTCATCTCTCCCAGTCTGACAAGGTTCCCCTGTAATTCCTCACAATTTGCTTGTGTTTTTAATTACTTTGGATAATTTTTTAAATAAGAATAGAAGAAATACCATACTGGGCCAGACCATCGGGATCAGCATCCTGCCTCTGATAGCACAAATAACCATTCCCCTACTCATATTACACAGTGTTCCAAGCTTTTTAGCCTTTGTATGTTCATGAGGGATCTGATCCGTGCCTGTAATCATCTTTGCTGCCCCTCTCTCTCTGTACTTTTTCCAGTTCTACTATATCTTTTTTTTTTTTTTTTGAGGTGCAGAGATTAGAGCAGCAGGCTGAGAACAAGGGAAGCCAGGGTTCAAATCCTGCTTCTCCCGCTGATGCTCCTTATGACCTTGGCCAAATCACTTCACTCTCCATTGCCTCAGATACAAACTTAGGAGCCCAATTACTAAGGCCTTGTCCTCATTCTGTGTCTATGGGGAAAAAGCTTTGTAAATGAGGCCCTTAGAATGTCCGGCCTCTGAAGCAGGGAAGTGCTTACTATATTTGGATTGTTAGTATCCTTGAGCTCTAGTTTGGAAAGGGGAGAGTATGATTCATCGCATCTAAAGTTCAAATCCTACTGTCCCCTATCTTGTTGCCAGTCTACACTAGGACATTGCGTCCTATCCCATGAATTTTTTTAATTTCCTGAGGAGTCTCTCATGAAGGAATTTATCAAATGCCTTCTGAAAATTGAGGTGCACTCTATTGATCTGCTCACCTTTTATCTACGTGCTTATGTATACCTCCAAAGAATTCTAATAGATCAGTAGGGCGCGACTTCCCTTTGCCAAATCCATGCTGGCTCTTTCCCGTTAAACTGTGTTACTGGGGATGTCCAAGTGCTAAATAATCAGGCAGCTATTGTACCTGACCTTCTTTGTTATTCACATGAAAAATGACTTGAAAATCTTTATAAAGTTAAATGAAAAATAGGATAGAATTCAGAGAGAGCCTTCAGCCTGATATTACAGGTCAGGCTTTCAGGATATCACCAACAAATATGCATGCGAGAGATTTTCATGCACTGCTTCAGCATATGCAAATATATCTCATGCATATTCATTAGGGACAGCCTGAAAACCAGACTGGCCAGGCAGCCCCTGAGGATTGGATTAATGACCACTGGCATAGAGAACTGTTTTGAACAGCAAGCTTATTAATGGCAATATTAATTTGACTCCAGAAACACTAAAATATAAAAAATAAACGATGAGTCCACAAGATAAGAAATACAAATGTCACAGTGTGGATCTCTAAAGAATCTTTAAAAGGAGTGCTCATTTAAAGTTAAATCGCCATGATATTATGCAGAGATGAGCTGCATTATAATTATGACTCCATTATCAACAATTTTTAGTAATTTTTCAACTTATCTTGCACACAAAAACAGTCTTCTATTGTCTAATGAGCTTAAAATTAAAGGGCTCTACTTCAGGCACTTTCTTTAAAATGTTCTTTTGAAGAAAATTGTATATCAAGACAGACTTTTTCTATGGCCAAAACTCTGAAAATGTGAACTGATATGGCATGTTCCCTTTATTAATACATTTGCATCTTCAAATAAGTTGAAAAATTAATAAAAATGTCTAAAAAATCATTCTAGAAAGTGTTAACGTGATGCTATTAAGTTTAAGCACATATGGGGGAATTTTAAATCCCCAGTGCATGCCAATACCAGGAGATACAGCCGTGCATGCGACGAGCGCTAATACCAGGAAATATAGCCATGCGCACACAGAGCGCATTTTCAGAGCAGCCCGGCCATGCCTGTATCTCCTGGTACTTGTGGAAGTGCCAGGCTTTTAAAAATGGGTGGGCCAGGGAGGGCTGGAGGCGGGGTCTGGCAGGGGATGTCCCAGTAATGCTGCTGTCACATGGAAGTTACTGCTGCTCCGTTGAGCAGGTAAGTTCTAAAACAAAAACATTTGGGTAGGTAGGTGGGGTTTAGGGGTCAGGCAGGAGAGGGGAAAAGAGAGGAAGGATAGGTACGGGGTTAGGGAAGTTCCTTCTCAGTCTGCTCCTTTATTGGGTTATAAAATTGGTGCATTCCTTTTAAAATTTACCTCTAAGTTGTGCCTATGTGTGTGTGCATACATATAGCCACACACTAAAGCTAGGTACTATATCTTAAATATTGGAGGCCAAAAATGTATTTGATCAATTATTGTAATAGACTGATCTTGCTGTTTACCTGTACCTATTCCTCGAGTTATTCCTTGGAATCCCCTGAACTGGAGTGAAAAGTATCATTTCTGTTGTCTCTACACTATCTGTTCTTATCTGAATAACATCCAGGCCTGGAGGACTAGGCACACTTATGTATATCCTGATCATTATTCATTTATTTAAATTTCACCTTTCAGCCATTTCAAAGTGGATTACATTCAGGTACTGTAGGTATTTCTCTGTTCCTAGAGGGCTCACATTCGAAGTTTTGTATCTGAGGCATTAGTGGGTGAAGTGACTTGCCCAAGGTCACAAGAAGCAGTAGTGGGATTTGAACCCTGGTTCCCTAATTCATTGTCTGCTGCTCTAACCACTAGGCTAGTCCTCCAAGATTGATGCTGTCTGCTTCTTAAAAGTCCCAAGACAAAGTAGCCACTGTGAGTCTTGTATCTGTATAGCCATCATACCCAGTCAAATTAACCTGCTATAGGGAAATCCCAATTTGGTTTAACAGGTCAAGCAGCTAAGATGGACTCTCTGAGGTCAGAAAAATGGATATTGGCCTGTATGGCTATCTGCAGCCAAATACTGAGATGAGAGACTTTGCAGGTGCTGTGTACATGACCATCTTGACAGATTTACAGGCCCCTGCCAGCCTGGATGGTGCCTGGTGAGAGCTAGAGAAAAGATAAGAACAATTGGTGCTATGTGAATATGTGCAGCCAGAACGCTAGGGGCCTCTTTTTATGACTCTGGGGCCAATCGCAGTGCAGGACTTATTAGTTCACTGTCAGATGTGAGCAACTGGTAGTTGTCATACTGGCTCCTTTCTGAACCTGGAGAAAAGAAACAAAGAGCTCTGAAAGAGTGTGAAGCCACAGCCTATCAAAACCTTAATTGTGTATTCACATGGCTATGCATGAAGCTGCTGAATTATGCACAGGTGAGCCTTTAAAAGCAGCAGGGAGCAAGCACTCGATTGATTGATTGCTACCCATCCAAGTGCTGTGTCCCCCCCCCCCCCCCACCCCCTCCGCACCTGTCCTAAGAGTGTCTGATCCCATCAGAAGTATCTATGAGTATAGGAGCTGAGCGCACCTTGTTGCTGGCCAGTGATAAGGTGAAGCCCTCCTCAGATCTGGATGACCTTGCCAGGGGAGCAGATCCTGCCACATCAGAGTCCAGAGGTCATGGCACAGAGAACAGACTGTGTTAAATGTCCCCTGCATTGGTGAGAAACTGAAGGTTCTAATCCATCCCTATCAGTGGGTCAGAAAAACAGGCTTTTTCGCTGTAGTATGCAAGTCTACGCTAGGTGATGTGATTCATTAACTCTGTAATCTGATAAGCACCGGATGTCAAGCATGCTTTTGTAACTGTTTTCTTATTTTTGTTTCCTTAACGATAAGTTCTTTCCTGAATTAGTGTCATTACAGTAGCTCCTGAATAAATAAGATTTTACTCAGATAAACTCTCCGCATGTGTATTTCACAGTAATTGGAGGGATTTCTGGAAAAAGGAAGCAGTTTGGAAGGGCTTAAGACCCCAGAAATCCCCTTACAGTGCTACTACGAATTGAGGCAGACAGAAGGAAAACCTGTTTCCCATGGTTTCTTTTAAGCTAGGGTTTTATGTTCAGAGAAATTTAAAAAACACTTTTCAGAATCTTAAATTAGGCATCACCAGTGTTCAACATTAAAAGGAATGCAAGAAATTGAATAATGATGATAAAATAAAAACAATAGATGTGGATTGGTACAAAAAAGGTAGGCACAATGATGATAGTATGGCTTCATCACTAGAGAATTTTCATATATTGTTCTCCAGGACAGCTTAGGTCCTACCAAAGGTCAAAGTAAATGTATTGCATAACATAGAGTGTCTATGTGTTAGAGTTGTGGACCCTTGTGTTGGAGTGAGGTTGATGCCACCTACTGGAAAGGCCTAATAGGTTCTTACTGCCAACTGGCGGAAGACGATGCAGAGACTAAGCTAGGGTTTCACCTATACCAGCCCTTTTTCTCATGGGTTAAGCCCTTAGGTTCAGGGGCTGGCAAGACTTAGAAGAGAGTCTCTGGTGAAGACTAGGGAGCAGTAGACGAGGCAGGTGGCAGAAAAGAATGGTCAGGGCACAGGCTATGGTCAATAACAGGGGTCAGACCAGGTGGGGGCAAGGTAAAACTGAAGACACAGATGGCTGGATGAGGCTGAAGATGTAGGCAAGGCAAGGCTGAAGACATGGAAGGCTGGATGAGGCTGAAGACATGGTCCAAAGCAGCAACTCACACTACCAGGAGGTAGTCGACTTATTGCTGAGGCGCCTTGGAGTTGCACGGCTGGGGTTTAAATACCCAGCCATGTGATGTCATCAAGAAGTGTCAGAGAGCTGGTTTCACGCTGCAGAGCCTTTAAGTGCTGGCGTGCACTGCATGCATACGCCTTTGGACGACCAGGAAAAAGAGGACGGCAGTGCGTCATTGGCCATATGAAGTGGGTATGCCGGGGCCGGTAGGGCTGCGTCAGGTGAGTGCATTGACTTGCAGCGCAGCTGGAGGTTCAGAGGAAGTTCAGAGGTTGTATATGGTTTACTGGATTGACAGGGTGGATCTTCCTCCAAAGGAGATGGGTCAATTTAAGGAATATAAAAATGTCTCCCATGAGGCACCAAGGGGAGTTGTTTAGGGAATTTTAACTGGTAAAGACCTGTGATCTAGTAAACAGTAAAGAATTGGGAGAAAGGGAGGCAAGGAGACATTGTCCTAGTCTGACTTTCCAGTTCTTGGAGTGTCTTTTGGAAGGAAGTGAATCCTTTAGTTGGACAGGCCAGAATATGGATCTGGGTTACCTGACCACTGGGAGAAAGTGGAAGGATTTTCCTTGAGCCATCTACTGAGTTGCAAGTACTATGAACAAGTAATAGAGAGAGGCTGTGAATTCTTCTGAGGCACAGCGGAGAACCTGGGGGGGGGGGGGGGGGCGGCTCTGAGGGCTAATCCTGGAAGAGACATATATATAAGATCTAATTATCTGGAAAAGTAATTTAGCAGGAATATTGATTTTGCATTTTTTTTATCTGGATTTTCCTGTTATTTCTATGATGGTCTTTCTTGTGCACTAGCTAAAACTTGCCTAATTTTCTCTGGCAAACCTTTTTCTATTTGGAACACAACCTTGATGTGGACATTGTTTTATTTTAGAGGTTAGCCGTGCCCAGTAGCCCCCATTCCACAGAATCTCCCCCACCCTGGTTGAGTGAATTCCAGGGCTGCAAAGGTGAGCCCTTGTGAGAGGGTGGTGGTTACAGTCATAAGAGGATGCAGTCAAACTATGCACGGAATACAATAATGAATTTGAGAAATATTAATAAAACGCTTTGTGTGTCGGACTTAAGGGTGAATTTCTAAAGCCCGGAGCATGCATTAATTAGGGGATGCGTGACTAAGTCGGGCTTGCGCGTGCCGAGCGGATTTTAAAAGCCGACCAGATATGCACGTATCTCCCGCAGTGCGCATACCTCCAGAGTTTTCAAAAAGGGGTGTGGGCATGGTCTGGGCGGGTAATGGGCGTTTCAGGGTGTGAACCAGAGTTGTGCACACCGAGGTCCCCTGCTGCATAAATTTCATTCTGCTATGGAGGAGGTGTAAGTTTTAAAATAAAGAAAACCTGGCAGATCTTCAGGGTTTTAAGGGCCAGAGCGTAGTGAAGGCTATTAAACTAGGGAGGGGGGGTTTGGAGGGTCTCTCTTAACTGGGAATGACGTCAGCGTGCACCCCTTTTAAAATACCCCAACTTACGTGCTAGAAGCGGGATTTGCGCGCACATGCGTATACCCACTTAAAACTTGGTGAACATGTAAATGCGGCCAGAATATTTTATAGCACGCACTCATATGTTATAAAATGGCCACCTCCCTGGGCGCAGGCCAACATATTTATTTATTTATTTAAAATAATTTATTTCCTTCACCCTCCCAAACGCCGGTTTGAAAGTTACCATCCCTGTGCTTAGTTATCTGTCTCTAAATCTATTGAAGCATCAAGAAAGAAAATGGTTTTGATCTGGTTATATTCTTTATGGGGATATTGGAACATTGACAGGGCATATGTTTTACCTTCAGGCTTTGCGCCAGTTCTCAAAATAACAGTAGGCGGTTCTTTTGGCTTGAAACTCGCCGTACAGTGGTCACATGGGCCTGCTTTTTCTGCAGTCAGAATTTTGTTCGAAAAATCTGCATGCAGATTTGAAAATACGAGCTACGCATTCCTTTCTGTGATTTAAATGCACCCCCAGGAACATCTCCTACCTCTGTGTGTGGCTAAAAGTCCACGTGTTGTAGAGCAACTTAACAGCATTAAGGATGGAGAGTTTTTCTGACTGCTGATTAATGCACATAAAATTCTCTGAATATTAGCCTCTGTTTTTATTTATTCAACCTTTATATATATATATATATATATATATATATATAAACATTCATGTATTAAATATAGTATATATAAACATTCATGTATTAAGATATTCAAGTAATACTATATTAATTATTTTTTAATTTTTTAATCTATTTTTAATAAACATTTATTCACACAATTTTGTAGACAGCAATAAAACATTTCCATAACATGCTGGTGAGCAATTAAAATGAACACATCTGAAACATCTAGAAAACTCAACCGAATGCAAATAGTGCATTTAAAAAATAGTCCTTACCATATACTACTCAGGCTGATGCAATACAGTGCGCTCGGCTGAGTGAACAACTTTACCGGTGCTTGGATGCACATTATGGACATGCATCCAAAACCCCTGATGCAAAAAACACGCATCCAAACAAGCACAAAGCTAATAGTGCTTATCTCATGTAAATTCATGTTGATGAGGCTATTAGCTATTACCCCCGATGCACAAAAAAAAAATGTGCCCAATCTGCACATTTTTACTCTCAAAAATTAATGCCTGCACTGGAGCAGGCATTGATTGAGGAGCTCCAAAAGTATACAGGAAAGCAGAAAATACTGCTTTTCTGTAGTTCCTCTGATTTAATATCGTGGCGATATTAAGTCGGAGGAACCTAAAAAAGGAGAACAGAAAAAAAAATTGTGTTACCGGCGGTCAGGTTAGGAAAACAGACACTCAATTAACAAGCGTCCATTTTCCTAACCCATTGCTGTGCACAAGTTAAGAAAAAGGACGCTCGTAAAAATAAGCATCTGTTTTCCTAACCCGCTGACAACTATCTCTCCTGGGCGCTCGATGCCAAAGAGGCGCTAGGGCCGCAAAATTTTCCTTAGCACCTCCTTTCTACTGCAGTAGCCCGTTTAAATATTAAATTGGGCGCCCGGGAGAGGTAGATCAACATGAGTTGAGAGTGGACACCCAATCATGTGCGCCCGTTTAACAGGCAGTGATACTGTATTTAACATCAATGTCCTTTTATGAAAATAGAGCTCAATGATTCTCATGCTGAGGAGCAAATCAGTTCCTTGGGAATTCCAAGGAAATATCACAAAAATGGGATGAAGAAAGTTGCACTGCAAAATCCATTCGTTCCTCGATAAAGGCCTCTGTTTTGCCCGGTAACATAGTTGTCAGGAGGAAGAGTTTATATGAAGAAGGTGATCCCTCAGTTAGTATTCAGAGGGCACCAGATGTGTCACAAAGTGAAATCTTATGCCAGTGGGTTCACCTATAAGGATTTTAGAAAACTCAGCCTTCCTTCTTCATGCTTAAGCATTCAGAAATCAATTGAGGCTGAGCATGCCCAATCTCAACAAAGCTCTGAGCGAATCACAAAACCCCTATATCTGCCAAATGCATAGGTAACAACACAATTTTACAAATTTTATACAAACTGTACCACAATAAAACCCACTCTAATACCACCCATCATGTATGCATGTATTTAATTTATTTATCTAAAAACATTTCTAACCCGTACGATCCTGCCTTCTCAGTGGAGAGCAATAAACGCGTACAATAACCCATGCAGATACCACTCACCACCTCCCTTCACACACTTAGTCAATGGCCAATCCAACACAGGACTCAAAACACAGACTGAAAGAGCCACACCTTCAGTTTTTTTGCAGAAGGTCAAATAATTCTGTCCAATATGCAGATCCTCTGATAAAAGGTTCCATAAACAAGGCGCAAAATAGCTAAACACTCAATGCCTTGTGAGTGTTAAAGCTCCCATCTGCCAACCCGGGCCATGTTAACAAAGGGGGTCATTCATCAAATTGCGATGTGGCCTAATCACGTGTGTTTATAACTCTCTACCGCACGCGATAACTACCGCATAGAGGCAGTAAGATTTAAATTAGGGAAAGGGGCGGGATTTGGGTGTGGAAAAAAAAACATTTTTTCCGGTAGTGCTGGCAGTAATGCCAAAAATAACACCACCTTTTTCAGTGGTGCTATAGGGGCGATAGTGTGCGGCGCGGCAGCAACAGTGACGGGCAAAAATGCGCTGCTACGAGGTGGCCGGCTGCACACTGTCGACCCCGCCCCTTTTATTTTTCACGAGTCATCATTCCATTCTAATCATCATGGAATGAAGAATCCCCCAGAAAGCTTGTTGTGAGGAACAAAGCATCCTCGTAGGTCTTTAATCTGCTAGTAAAGGAAGCAGTACTGAGTGATAGAAAAAAATGTAAAATGTGGATGTGTTTTAGAATACAAAGTGATATTTTTGTGAAACATCATCATAATGTAGTAAAGAAAAATATAGTCCCATATTAGATGCCGTGAAGCAGGGTTTCCCCAGAACAGGATTTTGCTTTTACTGGGGCTTGTTTGGAGCAGAAGAGTGACAAAGCAGGAATGTTGTGTCCTTCCTTCCTCTTAGAATAAAAGAAAAAGGTGAGATCCAGCAGGATGGAACAGGTTGATTCTCTGTGACACACTCAAGATTGGTGGATCAAAGGTATCAATAATCAGGGCATTAAACTCTGACTAGTAGCACGGTATAGGTAGAAAAGCTGGTTGACAGCAAAACCTTATCTGCTGCAGTATAGTGACAGCGTAAATGTCTGTCTGTTCCTCCCTAGTGAGAGTGGGTGGTCTGTCTAGGCTATGACTGTAAATGGTATGAATTTTACTTACTGATGCATTTCTATGTTGGGAAGTATTTTAGGTTTTGCAATTATATTTTACTGCTGTATTGTATTATGCTATGTATGAATTATTTACTAATGCATTTTTATGTTGGGGGGAGTATTTTATATTTTATTTACTGCTGTATGGCATTATACCATGTTCGAATGAATTATTTACTGATTTATATGTTAGGTATACATTCTTTAATGTGATTTATTTTTGTATTTTACTGCTCTATTATTAGCTTGATGCTGTATTTTTATTGTTATATTGCATGATCTGCTTTGGGTCAAGCTTCTGTTTTGAGGGAGGCAGTATATAGTATAACATTTATATTTAGAGTAGAATTTCATTTTACATACACTTTCTTTCATACAAAAGGAACACAAAATTTTACAATGCCTAAATCGTGGAAACTGTTATAAAGAATAAAATCACAGAACATTTAGATAGACATGATTTAATGGGACACAGCCAGCATGGATTTACCCAAGGGAAGTCTTGCCTCACAAATCTGCTACATTTTTTTGAAGGCGTGAATAAACGTGGATAAAGGTGAACCGGTAGATCTGGTATATTTGGATTTTCAGAAGGCATTTGACAAAGTCCCCCTTGAGAGGCTTCTAAGAAAACTAAAAAGTCATGGGATAGGAGGCGATGTCCTTTTGTGGATTGCAAACTGGTTAAAAGACAGAAAACAGAGAGTAGGATTAAATGGTCAGTTTTTTCACAGTGGAGAGCCTCAGGGATCTGTACTTGGACTGGTGCTTTTTAATATGTTTATAAATAATCTGGAAAGAGGTACGATGAGTAACTTGATGAAATTTGCAGATGATACAACATTATTTATAGTTAAGTCACAAGTGGATTGTGATAAATTGCAGGAGGACCTTGCGAGACTGGAAGATTAGACATCCAAATGGAAGATGAAATTTAATGAGGATAAGTGCAAAGTAATGCATATAAGGAAAAATAATCCTTGCTGTAGTTACACAATGTTAGGTTCTATCTTAGGAGTTAACACCCAGGAAAGAGATCTAGGCGTCATAGTGGATAATACATTGAAATCGTCGGCTCAGTGTGCTGCGGCAGTCAAAAAAGCAAACAGAATGTTAGGAATTATTAGGAAGGGAATGGAAAATAAAACGGAGGATGTCATAATGCCGCTGTATCGCTCCATGGTGCGACCGCACCTTTAGTACTGTGTACAATTCTGGTCGCTGCATCTCAAAAAAGATATAGTTACACTGGAGAACGTACAGAGAAGGGTGGCCAAAATGATAAAGGCAATGGAATGGCTCTCCTATGAGGAAAGGCTAAAAAGGTTAGGGCTGTTCAGCTTGGAGAAGAGACGGCTGAGGGGGAATATGATAGAGGTCTACAAAATCATGAAAGGACTTGAACAGAGAAATGTAAATCAGTTATTCACTCTTTCAGAGACTAGAATGACTAGGGGGCACTTCATGAAGTTAGCAAGTAGCACATTTAAAATAAATCGGAGAAAATTCTTTTTCACTCAACGCACAGTTAAACTCTGGAATTCATTGCTAGAGGATGTTGTTAAGGCATATAGGGGCAGATTTTCAAAGGCTACACGCGTAACCCGAGAAAATCTGTCCCTGCGCACGCCAAGCCTATTTTGCATAGGCTCGGCAGCGCGCAAAAGCCCCGGGACGCACGTATGTCCCGGGGCTTCGAAAAAGGGGCGGGTCCGGGGACGTGGTGGCGGTCCGGGGGTGGTCCCGAGTCCTCTGGCACAGTGGTCTGTGCCGGGGGATGGTGCGCCGGCACGCGCAAGTTACAGCCTGCCTCGGGTAGGCGTAACTTCTGAAACAAAGGTGGGGGGGATCTGGTTAGGGCTGGGGGGTGGGTTAGATAGGGGAAGGGAGGGGAAGGTGGGGGGGGGGGAGTGGTAGAAAAGTTCCCTCTGAGGCCGCTCCGATTTTGGAGCGGCCTCGGAGGGAACGGAGGCAGCCTGCTCGGCTTGGCGTACGTAAGTTGCGCAATTGTGCACCCCCTTGTGCGCGCCGACCCAGCAGCGCGCGCATGTTATAAAATCGGGCATAGACTTGTTCGCACCGGGTTGCGCAAACAAATCTACGCCCGCTCGCAGGTTTAAAGATCTGCCCCATAGTGTAACTGGGTTTAAAAAAGGTTTGGATAAGTTCGTGGAGGAGAAGTCCATAAACTGCTATTAATCAATAGGGAAAAGCCACTGCTTGTTACCAAGATCAGTGGCATGGGAGCTTTTTAATGTTTGGGTACTTGGCAGGTACTTGTGACTTGGATTGGCCACTGTTGGAAACAGGTTGCTGGGCTTGATGGACCCTTGGGTCGGACCCAGTATGGCATGTTCTTATGTATATTCTTATAAATTTCATGCACAGAAATAAATTATAACAAAACAAAAAATATATATATAAAATGATGCCTTTTTATTGGACTAATGTAATACATTTCTTGACTAGCATTAGAGAGCTAAAACTCTCTTCTTCAGGTCAGAATTTGAAATTGAAGAATTAGCTCTCAAAAACTAATCAAGAAATGTATTTAGTCCAATAAAAAGATATCATCAGATATATTTTTTTGTTTTTCTTAACTTTATTTCTGTGCATTCAACTGGACTTTGTTTCATGGCAATTGGCATAATTGTATGATAAAGAATTTTTGTGCATTCTGTCTTTATGAGGTGGTGTCCTGAATTTGCAGATCTTGTATCCCGATCGCAGAAGACATTGCCAATGTGGCATACTTCTCTAGCTGCACAGAAATACGCCAGACTTTCTCTACGTTTCTGCATGTTGCGTTATGACTAACGAGCTCCGTTAAGCACGTTTGGCTTTGCAAGATAAGATGTGCAGCTCTGGTATGTAATGGTGGAGCATATTTTAACATGATGGCATGTAATGTATTTAAGAATTCTGGTCTTTTTTTGTATTCAGTCTCTCATTTTCCAAAATTGTAAGGGAAGTTTTTATTCAAGCTAGATATTTCACTTGGATGCAGCTCCATCACCGCTCTCTACATTAATGGTGGGGGTGGAAGGGAATTAGAACCAAGAGCTAAGAGAAACAGATAAGTATGAGAGAAAAAATGAGGGAAGCTTGCTGGGCAGACTGGATGGGCCATTTGGTCTTCTTCTGCCGTCATTTCTATGTTTCTATGTTTCTATATTCTAACATAAAGAAAGTCAGTGAGGCGATGCAACACCACCATGTTCAGGTCTTACAGAATATTTCAAAAGTATACAAGATTGTCCCATTTTGCAGCATAGGAATATATTTTTTTCTAAATGTTTGCCAATTTTTTCCCCACACTGAATCCCTCTGAAGAGTTAAACTGGCTTGAACTTTGAAAATCCCCCTCAATAAAAGCAAATCCAGTGGCTGGGAGCTGGGGCTTCTCAGACCTGTTGTGGGAACCCTACAGCCAGTTGGATTTTCAGGACATCCACAATGAATAGGCATGAGATAAATTTGCATACACTGGGAACCCACTATATGCATATTTTTTCTCATGCATATTAATTTGGATATCCTGATTATTAATGGTTAATGCAAACAACTACAACCCCAGTCTATTACCACCAATTAAAACATTTGCAACTGTAAATAGTTACTCTGGGTGATTTCTCTAAACAGAATGCAATTACAAAAATGAATGTACGGTATCATGCATGTACACATCTGCGTTCTAGAACTAAACTGAAAGATGGAAAATATCAATTTCTAACACATTATGCTCTCATTAAGATCATTTCTTGGGTTCTTAGAGTTAACTACTGTTTCAGTATGTGTGAAAAACATTGACTTACATAGAAACATAGAAACATAGAAATGACGGCAGAAGAAGACCAAATGGCCCATCCAGTCTGCCCAGCAAGCTTCACACATTTTTTTCTCATACTTATCTGTTTCTCTTAGCTCTTTGGTTCTATTTCCCTTCCACCCCCACCATTAATGTAGAGAGCAGTGATGGAGCTGCAGACTTGAAGTGATGAATAAAAAGACTATTGAAATACTTAGTTGTACTAACAGAGCTAATAGGTCTGAGGGAAATTTTCAAAATTGTCATTTTGTATCTATGCCCAAAAATGTCTTTAGGACAAAAAAATCATCTTTTTTTGGTCCATTCCTTTTTCAGCATGGAATGAAGATGTATCACCACTGAGGCATCCCTGTCTGGATTTCATGGGGAGAGCTTCTTATTGACCAAATTTCAGTTGACTAGGATGTTAGCAGATAACACAAGATAAAGGAAAGTTGCAGAGAGGGGAAAAAGATAGTTTTAACAGCAAAACCAAGACAGATGGGGTTATATCATGAAACATCTGTAAAGAACAAGGATGTTTCTTATGCATACTCACTGTGGATATACTGAAAACCAGACCTATACAAAGGTCTGAAGAACTGGAGTTCAGAACTCCTGCAATGCTGATGCTGCCCATGGCATCTCTGAGGGGCTGATCCATGAATCCACCACCCTTTGCGTTATTCCTGGATCTACCTCCTCAGGCTGACTTTTTTTTTTTTTAATGCGGTACATTCAGGTAGTTGCTTTCACTATACTAGAAAAGGGCTTCCCAAGCCTGTCCTGGGGACCCCACAGCCAGTCGGGTTTTCAGGATATCCACAATGAATATTGATGAGAAAAATTTGCATACTATGGAGACTCAGTATATGCAAATGTATCTCATGCATATTCATTATGGATATTCTGAAAACCAGACCTGTTTGTGGCACTTCAGGACCAGAGTTGCATATCCCCCTGCTACATAAGGAGTATCACACAATGGTGGATAACTTTCATTTCTCTGGACTTTGAGAGATATAACCATCTGGTAACACAGAAACATAGATTATGATGATAAATTATTTATTTATTCACTCTTATATTCCACTGTTTCCACAATGTTCAATGCAGAATAAGGACTGTAAGACCTGTTTTGCTTGTTCAATTTAATTTTTCTTCTACAAATTCTTTTCTTCACTCCTCCCTCACCAAGGCTGTGTTCTTGACACTTTTTGACTTGCTCCTTAGTAAAACAACTTGAGTCATCTCTACCCTGTATAGAGTGAATCAGTTCCAGGGGAAAAGTCTCTTGAGTGACCAGGGTACAAGTACTGTTCCCATTCTGGAGTACAAACAGTTCACTTTAAATCCATCTGCACCCTGAAGAGAAAAGGGAGGGTGAGATTTTCTAAAATTTTTACATGGATAAAATTGTCCCTCCCTCACCCACACTTAAAGGTTAATTTTAAAAGTTTGGCGTGCGCCAAAACTTGGAGATCCGCACACAAGTCAGGCCTGCACGTGCCATGCAGATTTTAAAAGCCACCCAAGGATGCGCCTATCTCCCGCTGCGCGGACCAGTAAAACATTTGCAAAAGGGGGCAGAGATGCGCGTATGTTCTAAATGACCGCATCCTGGGCGTGGGCCAACGCATGTACGCACATGTGTGCCCACGCGTCTGTTTAAAAGTTACCATTCCTGTGTGGATAAAAGGTAAGGGATGTGCAGCCAGAAACTATTTGTTTTTGTTTTGTTTTATTTTAATTATTCGGTTTGATTTTTTCGCTTCATTTTCGTTTTAGTGCATAGGATAATAGGGCATAGTAATAGGATGTGTGCAGTTTCAGAGAGAGAGAAAAACAGAAAAGCATGATGGTAGAAAAAGACCATATGACCCATCTAGTCTGCCCATCCATCCAGTTTATCTAACCTTGTGATTCCCATCACTGCCTTAGAGATTCTCTATATTTATCCCATGCTTTCTTGAATTCAGATACCATTTTTGTCTCTATTATCTCCACTAGGAAGCCATTCCATGTATCAACTACCCTCTCTATAAAGAAATATTTCCTAAGAAGACTCTCGAGTCTATCCCTTTTCACCCTTATCCCATGCCCCTCTTTCTAGAGCAGTGGTTCTCAGCCATTTTTTGGCCGGGAGACACCTGACAGATGGTTCTCACATGCGTGACACACTGAACATGTGACCATCACAGGCTAAATATAAACATGCACTCTGCATCCATAGGAACCTCCCAGTAATGAGTGCAGAGCAGATCTAGGGCATTACCCTGTACAACTCGCCATACAAAAAAGATATTCTGGTTCTGATGACATCTCAGTAAATGCAAAAAAACCTCTCTTTACTACTAGGCACAATAGCCTACCTTATGAAAAGACAGTAATTTACCACTAATAAGAACATAAGAACATAAGAAATTGCCATGCTGGGTCAGACCAAGGGTCCATCAAGCCCAGCATCCTGTTTCCAACAGAGGCCAAAAACCAGGCCACAAGAACCTGGCAATTACCCAAACACTAAGAAGAACCCATGCTACTGATGCAATTAATAGCAGTGGCTATTCCCTAAGTATAATTGATTAATAGCCATTAATGGACTTCTCCTCCAAGAACTTATCCAAACCTTTTTTGAACCCAGCTACACTAACTGCACTAACTACCTTCTCTGGCAACAAATTCCAGAGCTTTATTGTGCATTGAGTGAAAAAGAATTTTCCCCGATTAGTCTTAAATGTGTTACTTGCTAACTTCATGGAATACCCCCTAGTCCTTCTATTATTCGAAAGTGTAAATAACCGAGTCACATCTACTCGTTCAAGACCTCTCATGATCTTAAAGACCTCTATCATATCCCCCCTCAGCCGTCTCTTCTCCAAGCTGAACAGCCCTAACCTCTTCAGCCTTTCCTCATAGGGGAGCTGTTCCATTCCCTTTATCATTTTGGTTGCCCTTCTCTGTACCTTCTCCATCACAACTATATCTTTTTTGAGATGCGGCGACCAGAATTGTACACAGTATTCAAGGTGCGGTCTCACCATGGAGCGATACAGAGGCATTATGACATTTTCCGTTCTATTAACCATTCCCTTCCTAATAATTCCTAACATTCTATTTGCTTTTTTGACTGCTGCAGCACATTGAGCCGACGATTTTAAAGTATTATCCACAACAAATAAGATTGATACAAATGCCTACATGCTAGTAAAATACCTCACCTCGGTCACACACCCAGAACTGACCTTCACCAAGTACAGAAAAACCACAAATTATAAATATGGAGACAGAAACTGGAATGGAAAACAAACAAAGCGACTCTGCATTCAGTGTGAACCTGGAGAAATGGAAAGAGAAATATAGCACCTAATAGATTCTCAGGATTTGCAATAATGCACACAAACTAACTCGCACAAAGTTACACCTGTATTATGGAACACACTCAAACAGTAACAACCCTATCTAAGAAATACAACTAATAAACCAGGCCCTAAACACTAAAACATTTCCTATTGGGAAAACAGAATAAGCCAAGCTGCTATAGAGCCCCACACAGAAATAATTGTAAAGCTATATTAAAAATGTTACAAAACAGCTGCTGAACAGAATAATATCCAACAATTAAAAACTCCTAAAAATTATTAAAACATCCAAATAGCAATAAAATATTTCAAAACAGCAGCATCGCATAATACCCAATAATTAAAATGGCAGTCAATCAAGAAAAATAAATTTTAAAAGCCACCTTTTACTTACCCTCTCCAGCAACTCTCCTACTCTTTTCCCTTCCAGGCCAATAGCACTCACCAGAAGCAGCAAGGGCTGCTGAAGCTCTGTCCTCACAGTCCTCTTCACACTCACACACACACACACACACACACACACACACACACACACACACACACTCTCTCTCTCTCTCTCTCTTCCTGACCAGTCTGTCTCTCTCACACAGAAACACATCACCTCCCTGACCAGTCTGTCTCTCAATCACACACATGCTCTCTTATTTACAAGCTCTCAATCACACACAAGCTCTCACTCATTCACACCCACAGATACAAGCTCTCACCAAAAACCTCTTCTTCCTTCACTACAGGAATGGTCTCCAGTTCCGCCGCGGCTTTACTCTGGTGGGCCTTCTTTTTTCGCCGCTACGGGGATGGGCTCCCGTAGAGGCCTCGGTCGAGGTTGGGTTTCCTCTTCACTGCCATGGGGATGGGCTCCCATGGTGGCCTCGGTCGGGGTCAGGTTTCCTCTTCACTGCCATGGGGATGACCTCCAGTGGTGGCCTTTGAAGTCCCCCATGCATATTTTAAACACACATTCTTTGCACTTGCTTCTGTGGGTAGAAAAAATACCCACATTCTTCTGCCAGTCCACATTTTGAAAAGGAAACCCCCACGGTGAAAATTTGCTTGCATTGTGTGCATTCTTTAAATGTGCCTTCTATTTTCCCTTTTCTCCCTCCCTGTCTTCCCACGTGCTGCCTTCGTACTGGGGTTGCTGGCGAACAGGTCCCCCTGACAGGCCAGGTCAGTTTCTGTCTTCAGCTCTATTGTGGGAGCTCTCATGCCAGCTGCTTTTCCTGTATAAATTGTAGCATTCCCACAAGCAAGATAGAAGTATATATAATTTTTGTAGATAAATTTAGCAATGTGCATTTTGTTAGCCTATGAGTAAGCGCAGCGGGCTACCAGCCGCGATGTGACAAGTCTCAATTCTTTTGTCTGTGTCACTGGGGGCTGTGTTTTTTTGTAACCTACCTCTCCTTCCTTCTGGGTGATGCGCTGAATAGGAAGCAGTGGGGGACTTGTTCCTGTCACAGAATAACGCCATAAGAGCTGCTTTTAAAACAGGCTATCAGCTTGCCAGTCTCTCGACTATTCCTTTGTTTTGGTGCTTTTTTATTTTTGGCTGGCTTGGACTATTTCACATACTCCAGCTGCGTTGTTTTCAACACGGGAAGTGGCAATGGAACAAAACAAGACCTCCCCCCCCCCAAAAAAAATTGTTAAAAACCCAGCAAACTAATTTGTCCAAAATTGGGTGGCACGGGGGAGTTTCATCGTGCTGTGTGATGATCAATTTATGCATTGTCTTTAAAAATGCCCCCGGGACAGCAGTGAGAGCACTGTGAAGCATGAGGAGTGACGTGCACTGCCGGGATGTCAGACAACCTTGCAGTTTTTACAGCGCCGTCCTCGGATGAGTTTCAAATGCATTCTGTTTGATTTGATTTTCTTTCTCTTTTTTTTTTTTTTTGACCCATTAGTTTCTGGTTTCTTCTTTTCTTTCTTTCCCCAGCTCAGTTGGAACCAGTCCTGGGATCCTGGTGCCATGAGCTCTCATTCACAGCTATCTGGAGATTTCTCCCCCCACCCCCCCTATTTTAGCAGACCCTCCCTAGTTTGGGTGTCGCAATCACGATCCTGAGGCCGGGAACCGTGCACCAGATGTCCTTTTAGAACCTTACGGTATGGGCTCTAAATTCGGCCATCAGTGTCACTCTTAATGATGACCATGACCCCCACCCCCTTCCGGGTGCTGCCCTCCCAGCATTCCCAGCCCCTGCTGACCTAAGGGGAGGGGTGAAAGACCTGATCTGAAAATCCTATCCAGGCCCCTCTGCTTGGCAGAGCACAGAAAAGCCGCCAAGACACCGGGCCAGTCCCATTCTATTTGATTTTTAAAAGTTTGAAAATTCTCTTTATGGATTTCTGCCTCATATAATTCACCTTTCAAAGCAAATGTTCTTTCCAATGCCACTTCTATTTCGTATTCCTTGATGCTGCTAGCTCAGAGCACCAGAAGTCGTACGATCTTAGTGACCATTGGATAAGCTGCTAATAAATAATGGGCAAGGATTTGGTTTTTTTTGTTTTGTTTTGTTTTTTTTATTGCTACTGGATTTCTACCATGGTGTCTGCAAAGCTTAGCAGCTATGTAGTGAATATTTGTTAAGCTGCTTTGCGGCAAGATAGCTGGCTGCTAGCTTTAGGAAAAGTTATGGCTGAAAATGGTCTTCAGTCCCTAGCCAGATTTAGGCCTTCTAGCCCTATGCACAGAGGGAGCCACCTGACTGGTTGAGCCAGCAGCTACTGCTGAAAATCCGCACTAGCCAGCTCAGTTTTCCTGACCCTAGTCTCCTAATCAACCACACTTCCAGGACTGCCCACCTTTTGGGCACTAAATACAGCTAGCTAGTGAACATAAGTGGCTATATTTAGCAGCTCCACAAAGAAAACATTGCAAAAGCTTGCATACAGATGGCTGGCTCTCAAAGGGAACCAGCTGGACCCTTTTGAAAATCCATCCCTTCACGTGTAATGTCCCACTGGCCACGGTGCCCACCCATGGACGGTGTCCCCATACCTCCGTGCAGACCTCAGCCTGGGGCAGGCCGCACCTCTGCTGCCGGCGTCTCTGGAAGAGCACCAGCCGAGGTTTAAAAGGCCGATGGCGGGGAAACTACGATCGGCACCTGTGGATGACATCACCACTTCTCCCTATTTAAACTCCAGCTGTGCTCCGTCCAGATGCCTCAGCTTCAGGTCCTGCTGCAATTCGTTGGAGCCTAGCTGCCGCGTTCCTGATCTTCGTGTCCCCACCTTGCCTTGTCGTTCCAGTTTTTTCTCTTCCTTGCATGCCTTGTCGTGTCCTGCGGTCCCTGCCTTGTCTCTTTGCTCCTGCCTCCCTGTCCATCCCCCTTCAGATGGTCTCTGCTTGCTGACCTTGACCGGGAACACGATTCTGATACTGCCGCCTGCCCTGGCTTTGGCTTGGACCTTGACTCCACTACCTCGCCTGTCGTGACTTTGGCCGGCTCTCTACGTCCCCATGGCTCAGGCAGCAGTGGCCAAGCACTCAGAACTCCCTGTCTGTGTCAACGTGGCTAGCTACTAGCGTATACCGGTCACCAGTTTGTTTGCTTTTTTTAACTTAATAATGATGGCAGAAAAAGATCAAATGGTCCATCCAGTCTGCCCAGCAAGTTTCTTAGGATAGTAAATGCCGCCCCTTCTGGTTACCCCCAAACCTTATGTTAAGTGCAGTAATATTTACAATCAAAACAAAGCCACTGTCAGACCCATAACAAAATTACTGCAAGCAACATTTTTACAGGGTGAGCAGCCTTTTTGATAATTCATACAGTGCTGACACCACTTGCTCCTGAAAGCACTATATTTCTGAAACTCTGTGCTAGTCTCCTTTGAAATGAAATTAGTTGCCTTTTTTCACTTGTCAGAAGTACTATGAAGCAAAATAATTCTAAACTGCTAATATTGTATCCTATATGGCATGTTCTACACTGCAGAGGAAAGTATCATTTTTTCTTCTTCTCTGAAATGCATTTAATGGACCTAGGCCAATGCAAATTCAAAAACACTTTATCTGCCAGTAGAACGTTTACAAATCCCCCTTTTCAGTGCATTGATGATGGTGGCTTGCATAAAAATATTGTTACCAAAATATATTTATTCATAAACATTTATAATCCACCAGCCTTAAAACCTTACCCTCAGCAGATTGCAGTTAAAACAACAGTCACGCACAGACCCCATATAGAAAATAGCATTAAAATGTAAGTATTCTCCTGTACATTCATAACTTTAAAAATAGGTGGTAGAATCCTATAATAAAAACTACCTTTTACATCCATAATAAAAATCCCTTGCACATCAAGGAATTATTCATAATTAGTTCAGTTTTTATTCTAAATTCTGGTTTAAACAAGGGTCTTTCCTGAGCTTAGACTGACTGATAACTTTCCCGGGCCAGATTGCATAGCCTGTACGGGAATTCAACATGGCACTGGAATTGGCATTCTTACTTTTGGAAGAGGAAGCCTTGGATCATTCATGTCCAGAGTAGACGAGGATCACAGTGGTTTCATTTGGAAGATGACACTGTGTTGGGGAATGTGTTCTCTGATGGCTGCCCATGAAGCGTTCTCCTCACCGAATCACAATAGCACTTCTGTCTCTGCCAACATCTTTGCTGTTTCCCATTCAACTATAAGCCAGGCTTGATTGTAGTTGCCAGGCGAACCATTTGCCTTCTCTCATAAGGAGCTACAGTGGTTCAATAGAATAGAATGAATACAACTTTTGTGCTATGATAATTAATACAGTAATACCTGGTTGTAGCAATTTACAATAATTTTATATAATCCCCTTGTCGACCTTGGCTATGTAGGGAAACACATGGGTAGAGTAGAGTACCAGTCGGCTTGCAGCAGCCCGTGGGGTTCTTGCAGTGAGAAGAAACAATAGCTTTGAGGTCCACACAGGCCCGGTGTGACCGGGTGTGCATACCATGCATTTGCATGGGGCGGCACACCCGGGGGAGCGGTGGGCTGGCAACAACAGGAGAGGCCACAGCGCTGCCAATGGCGCTTAAACCATCGGTGGCTGAAGAGGAGAGACGCCGCCGGTGGAACAGAAGCCAACCCACCAGTGGCTCAGCAACTTACCGAGGGGAGGGTGGAGAGAGCCAAGGCTCCCGGGCGCCATGCTTTAGGGGGTACCCAGGGGGGGCATGGGATCCCATCCTCCCCAGCCAAGAAAAGACCCCTCAGCTGCCAGGGGATCCCATCCCGCCCGGTGGAAGACATGGAAGAGGCCCACAGTTAGGCTGGGTGGTATCGGGTGTGCACACCCGAAGGGGAAAACGACGGCAAAGGAAAGGAGGAGGGCTGCATGGCTGCCGATGGACCCCATCCCATTGGCGGCCGAAATGAAGAGCAGAGCTGTGAGGCCGCCAGTGGCCCGCATTCCACCGGCAGCAGAGAAGAAGAGGAGACCTGCGTGATGCACGAGATCAGCATAGAGAAAGTGCTAGCCCCATGAGATTTGACTAACGCAGGGGCCGGCACACAAAGAGGAGCAGCAGCATGGGCTCCCCTGTCTGCTCCCAATGGTATGTATGTGCGTGAATGAATGAATGAACGAGTGAATGAGAGCATGACTGGATGTGTGTGTATGAATGGGAACCTTCCTGGTTATGTGTGTGTGAGTGAATGGGAACCTGCTTGGGTGTGTATGTGTGTGTGATTGGGAACCCTAGAAGGCTTGTGTGTGGGTATATGACAGAGAGAGGAGAAGGTTTGTGTATTTCCTCTTCCCCTGCTGCCTCACCTCCTTTCCATTAATCCTCGACAATCTCAGGATGACTGAAAATCAAATGTTCCCAGGTAGGCTGCTGCGCATGCGTGCGCCCTGCACACAACTTTATTCTCAGGCGCACACAGCTTACTCTTCCTTACCCCACCCCCCGCAAACAGGAAGGCTGGTGGGCCATGGTGGAGCTCATTCCACCACAGGCAGAAGATAACAGGAGGACCGTGGGGCCATGAGTGGAGCTTATCCCACCATGGCCTGATGACAACATGAGTCCATGTGTGTGAGCAAGTGACAGCCTGTATGTATCTGTGACAGCCTGTGTGCTTGTGTGTGCTTGTTTGCTTGCAGAAACACACACATAATGTATCTTTGAGGGAGAGGGAGCCTGTGTATGTGAGAGAGAGGGTGTGTGTGAGAGAATGAATGTGTGTGAGAGAAACGATAAAATTGTTGCAGCCCTACCTCCCCCAATCCATGACGAGCTCAGGGTGACTGGAAATCAAAAGATTTTTTAAATCCTTATTAGTTTTAATTATTGGGTGTAATTTGATGTTTCTGCTCTTTTGAAATATTTAATTTTGGGAGGGGGAATAGAACATTTTTTAATTATTGGAATTTTTATTCATCAGATGTTTTGGAATATTTTATTGGTGTTTGGAAAATTTTGGATATTCTATTCATTAACTGGTTTGAAATATTCTTTTTGGGGCGGATTTTCAAAGGGTTACGTGTGTAACCCCGAGAATCCGCTCTTGCATGCGCCGAGCCTATTTTGCATAGGTCCGGCGACGTGCGCATGTCCTGGGGCTTCAAAAAGGGAGCGGGGAGTGGGCGAGGCGGGGAGGTCTGTGGGGTGGGGCCGGAGCCTCCAGGCACAGTGGCCATTTGCTGCGCCATTCGCGGCTGCGCACGCATGTTATAAAATCGGGCGTAGATTTGTGCGTGCCGGGATGTGCGCACAAATCTACGCCCGCGCGTAAATCTTAAAATCGGGCCCTTTATGAATATGACTTTACTATTATGATTGATGTTTTATATTTCTTGATTTTGTTTAATGTTTTATGAGGAATTTTAATGATTCTGTTTTACCATTGTTGCTCTGCATTCAGAGGCTGGCTTTTTGTGGGCTCCACTTCAGTTCTTCTCAGCACGTTTCTGTTTTATACTTTCTGATTTCGTTATTCTGTATTTGGTGAGGGTCTCTCTGTGTTCTGCATATGTGACCGAGGTGAGGTGTTTTGCTAGCATGTAATTTCTGTGTAGGGATCTAAAGCAGCCTGGTTTCTTAAGAGTTTTATTGGTGTTCTAGGGCCCGGTGTAATATGTGCAGTGTTGCTTTTTCATAGATAATGTTAAGGTTGTTTTGGTGTGGGAGGTTTACTATATTGTAATGTTAATTCTGGTTATTCATGGCTTTCTAAGGGCCAAGCCCACACACAGCATGCATTACAAAAAAATCTAATTCCACAAGAGGTCCAAGTGTCTTTTTTGCAGAGTTCTCTGGTTGGCACCACAGCAATGCATGTAAATATAATATGCATGTTGTAAGTGATATTTTTGCTTCAGAAGACTGTACGTTTCAATGTTCTTTGTCATATAAAATTTGTTATAAATGCATAATTTAATTGTGTGTGTCTGTAAAGGGTGTGGGAGTGTGTGGGTGGGGGGTGGGGAGTGGCGTGTGTGCAAGGCTAAAGGTTTGTCTAGGGTACCTAATACCCTTCCCTATCCATGGGTTCTGGGGTGGGAGCGGATGTATCAGTTTTTAAAAATATAGATTGCAGGAGGGAGCCGGGCTTTATTTGATGGGCCTGGGACAAAGAATGAATGAATTGGGGGGGGGGGGGGGGCACAGCACAGTAATTGTTTGCAGAGGGCAGCAAAAAAGCTTTACTGAGAAACGTTCTAAATTGTAAAGAGCTGACTAAGCACACATTCCCTTCCCATGGTATCCATGAAATAAACAATCACAAAGGGACAATTTTTCCTGTTCACCTCACTGTTAATGGACGTAAAGTCTAACATTAGACCATCATAATAGGCATCATAGTAAGGTGTGATTGCACCATTTAATACTCAGCCTTATATTTAATCATCGGTCCAAACACCAAGAATTTTTTTCAGTCTTTTTTTTATGTGATCAAAACGAGTCATATAACTTTTTAAAGTAACTTATCTGTGAATCGTGATTACGAGACTTCTTCTTATCCTGTGAATCTTCAATCCAACTCGCCAGCTCAGATGCCCGAAATGTTAATAGCGATATGTTCAATCATCATACCGCTAGACGTGCCCGACATCGCACAATGTTTCGGACTAGTGTTCAGTCCTTCTTCAAGGGTATTCAGGTAGCATGGCAGCTCACGGCGTTTTTCTTTGCAAAGAAAAACGCCGTGAGCTGCCATGCTACCTGAATACCCTTGAAGAAGGACTGAACACTAGTCCGAAACATTGTGCGATGTCGGGCACGTCTAGCGGTATGATGATTGAACATATCGCTATTAACATTTCGGGCATCTGAGCTGGCGAGTTGGATTGAAGATTCACAGGATAAGAAGAAGTCTCGTAATCACGATTCACAGATAAGTTACTTTAAAAAGTTATATGACTCGTTTTGATCACATAAAAAAAAGACTGAAAAAAATTCTTGGTGTTTGGACCGATGATTAAATATAAGGCTGAGTATTAAATGGTGCAATCACACCTTACTATGATGCCTATTATGATGGTCTAATGTTAGACTTTACGTCCATTAACAGTGAGGTGAACAGGAAAAATTGTCCCTTTGTGATTGTTGATTTGTAAATTGGGACTGTTTTTTCAATTGATGCATGACAAGCTGCACTGAGTAGTTTATCAGTGATTATCCATGAAATAAATCCAGACAGTCACGAGCATGCAGGGATGTCCCTTGGTTCCCCAACACCTTTCAGGCTGCTGCAACAAAATGTCTTTGATGTTTGGGAATCCCTTGTTAGGAATTCTTCGTGAAGATCCTTCTTTCCTGAATCCTTTGAACAGGATAAGGCACCCTGATCCAGATGCGTGATCCTTCAGTCCCGACACTCTCTGTTGCCTCTCTTGGGTGGGATATGCTGGAGAAGCTCCTACTGCACTGTGGCAGAACTCCCATGATTGCATGCCCCTGGACCCTGCCCTCTTCCTGAATATCTCACCATTTCTTACAAACACACCGGTGAGGATAATTCCCAGTAAAGCAAGGCGTATGGGAAATCTCACTCAGATTCCTAACTTTAGCCTCTCATGGCCACTCTAGGTATTCACCCTGAATCCACTGCAGAAGACAGAACTTTCTGTGCTCTAGGTTTTATTTATTTTACAAACCTTTAGATACCACTCATTGGTGAGCATCTGACTAATGCCGCACACCTTTTATGACCTCATAGTTATGTGCCCCAGTGAAGACGCATGCTTCCTAGTAAGGAACCAATCAGTGGGTATCCTTGCATATGTAAAAGAGAGGGCTATGGAAATACTTTCACCACAAAGATGAATGAGTATCATTCGCCTGTGTATAAAGTCTAACAAGACCTGGTAAAAAAATAAAAAAATTATGCCAACGTTTGCCTACTCTGTAGCCATGCATCAGCCTATGATGCTATTGTGAGAGTGTTTTGTATAAGATCATCCATCTTTATAGAGAAATGCACTAAAACATCATATTCCTTACAGCGATAAAGACCTAGCTAATTAGTTAAGATATGAATTAATATCATATGTTCTAGAATGGTACTTCTCGGCTCAAGCTAGCCTTTCATTATTGTAGTTTGGCAAGGCAATAAGAACATTTAATAGAAACATGACAGCAGAAAAAGACTGTACGGCCCATCCAATTAATTTAGCATTATAATCCTCAAGATCCCCTGTATTTATCCCATGCTTTCTTGAATTCAAATACTGTTTTGTCAGTTTTGTGTGTAGAGGTAGAGGTATATAATTGTCAAAAAAACACCACAAGTTATCGAAGTCATCTGGAAAATGCAGTCTGACGTGCATTCTTTCTTTTTACGTAGAGTACAAAAGTATACTTAGCCTATATGCTAAGAATAACTGTAACAATGCTAGCAAACGTATACTATTTCAAGTGTCATGGAAACTGGACACATTTCCAGTTCATACATTTTTCTAGAAATGTGGGTTGCTATCATTCTGTCCTGACGGACATTTTTCCTGGATCTGATTACACGTACTTTGCAAAGTCATTTTTCCCAGATGAATTAGTCTGATGAAATCTTACCCTCATAACAGCTAAAAAGTACATGCAGGGTTCATAATACATTTACTTTTAGTTGCATTAGAAGGGGGCGTTCCCAGGGACAGTGGGGGACATTTGAGCCCTGATTTTCAAAGGCCCACGCACATAGAAAGTGGGGTTTCCGCGTGTGGAAGGGCCTTGCACAGTTTAAAACGGGCCCGGCCATTTATTTATTTAAAATTGTTTATATACCACCTTTTCAATTAAAAATTGATCAAAATGCTTTACATTTGATCACATACATAATATAAACAGAAAATAACCAAATCCATGAAATCAGATAAAAAAAACATATATAAAATAACACATCAATCAAAGACTTCATAAATAAACATATTTAAAAGAACAGTAAACATAAATGTAAAACTAAAACAGCTAGGCCTATATCAATTCAAAGAGCATGTAAACCCCACTGTACTAAACTTTCAAAAGGGAAACTTTAATGAAATGAGAAAAATAGTTAGAAAAAAACTGAAAGCGGCAGCTACAAAGGTAAAAAGTGTGCAACAGGCATGGACATTGTTAAAAAAATACCAACCTAGAAGCACAGACCAGATGTATTCCATGTACTAAGAAAGGTGAAAGGAAGGCAAAACGATAACCAGCATGGTTTAAACATGATGTGAAAGAGGCTATTTTAGCCAAAATATCTTCATTCAAAAATTGGAAGAAGGATCCATCAGAAGAAAATAGGATAAAGCATAAGCATTGGCAAGTTAAATGTAAGACATTGATAAGGCAGGCTAAGAAAACATTTGAAAATAAGTTGGCCATAGAGGGAAAAACTCACAATAAAAACTTTCCAAAGCAGAAAGCCTGCAAGGGAGTCGGTTGGACCGTTGTATGTTCAAGGGGTTAAAGGGGCCCTTAGAGAAGATAAGGCCATTGTGGAAAGAATAAACGATTTCTTTGCTTCAGTGTTTACTGAAGAGGATTTTGGAGAGATACCCATTCTGAAGAAGGTTTTCATGGATGAAGATTCAGATCAACAACCAAATCATGGTGAACCTGGAAGATGTGGTAGGCCTGATTGACAAACTGAAGAGTAGTAAATCACCTGGACTGGATGGTATACACCCCAGGGTTCTGAAAGAACTAAAAAATGAAATTTCATACCTATTTTAGTTAATTTGTAACCTATCATTAAAATCATCTGATGTACCTGAAAATTGGAAGATAGCCAATGTAACCCCTATATTTAAAAAGGGATCCAGGGGTGATCCGGGAAACCAGAGAATCTGACTTCAGTGCCAGGAAAAATCATGGAAACTTATAAAGAACAAAACATTTAGATAAACAAGGTTTGATGGGACACAGCCAGCATGGATTTACCCAAGGGAGATATTGCCTCACAAATCTCCTACATTTTATTGAAGGGGTGAATAAACACGTGGACAAAGGTGAACCGGTAGATGTGGTGTATTTGAATTTTCAGAAGTCATTCAATAAAGTCCAGCATGAGAGGCTTCTAAGAAAACTAAAAAGTCATGGGATAGGAGGTGATGTCCTTTTGTGGATTACAAGTTGGTTAAAAGACAGGAAACAAAGTAGGATTAAATGGTCAGTTTTCACAGTGGAAAACGATAAACAGTGGAGTGCCTCAGGGATCTGTACTTGGACCAGTGCCTTTTAATTTATTTATAAATGATCTGGAAAGGGCTACAACAAGAGAGGTGATCAAATTTACGGATGATACAAAATTATGCAGAGTAGTTAAATCTCAAGTGGATTGTGATGAATTGCAGGAGGACCTTGCGAGACTGGAAGATTGAGCTTCCAATGGCAGATGAAATTTAACGTGGACAAGTTTAAAGTGATTCATATAGGGAAAAATAACCCTTGCTGTAGTTCATCAATGTTAGGTTCTATCTTAGGAGTTACCACCCAGAAAATAGTTCTAGGCTTCATAGTGGATAATACATTGAAATCGTTGGCCCAGTGTGTTATAGTGATCAAAAAAGCAAACAGAATATTAGGAATTATTAAGAAGGGAATGGAAAATAAAATGGAGGATGTCATAATGCCTCTGTATCACTCCACGGTGAGACCGCACCTTGAATACTGTGTGCAGTTCTGGTCACCGTATCTCAAAAAGGATATAGCTGCACTGGAGAAAGTGAAAAGAAGGGTGACCAAAATGATAAAGGGGATGCAATGGCTGCCCTATGAGTAAAAGCTAAAGACGTTAGGGCTATTCAGTTTGGAGAAGAGATGACTGAGAGGGACTATGATAGAAGTCTACACAAAATCATGAAAGGACTTGAATAAGTTAATGTAAATCAGTTATTTACTCTCTCAGATAATAGAAGGACCAGGGGGCACTCCATGAAGTTAGCAAGTAGCTTATTTAAAACAAACTGAAGAAAATTTTTCACTCAGCACATAGTTAAGCTCTGGAATTCATTGCCAGAGGATGTGGTTACAGCAGTTAGTATAACTGGGTTTAAAAAAGGTTTGGATAAATTCCTAGAGGATAAATCCATAAACTGTATGACGGTAATTAAAAAGCAATAGTAGCTTGTGATCTAATGTTTGGCTACTTGCAAGGTACTTGAACATAAGAACATGCCATACTGGGTCAGACCAAGGGTCCATCAAGTCCAGCATCCTGTTTCCAACAGTGGCCAATCCAGGCCATAAGAACCTGGCAAGTACCCAAAAAACTAAGTCTATTCCATGTTACTGTTGCTAGTAATAGCAGTGGCTATTTTCTAAGTCAACTTAATTAATAGCAGGTAATGGACTTCTCCTCCAAGAACTTATCCAATCCTTTTTTAAACACAGCTATACTAACTGCAATAACCACATCCTCTGGCAACAAATTCCAGAGTTTAATTGTGTGTTGAGTAAAAAAGAACTTTCTCCGATTAGTTTTAAATGTGCCACACGCTAACTTCATGGAGTGCCCCCTAGTCGTTCCCCTAGTCTTTCTATTATCCGAAAGAGTAAATAACTGATTCACATCTACCCATTCTAGACCTCTCATGATGTTAAACACCTCTATCATATCCCCCCCTCAGCCGTCTCTTCTCTAAGCTGAAAAGTCCTAATCTCTTTAGTCTTTCCTCATAGGGGAGCTGTTCCATTCCCCTTATCATTTTGGTCGCCTTTCTCTGTACCTTCTCCATCGCAATTATATCTTTTTTGAGATGCGGCGACCAGAATTGTACACAGTATTCAAGGTGCGGCCTCACCATGGAGCGATACAGAGACATTATGGCATTTTCCATTTTATTCACCATTCCCTTTCTAATAATTCCCAACATTCTGTTTGCTTTTTTGACTGCCGCAGCACACTGAACCGACGATTTCAATGTGTTATCCATTATGATGCCTAGATCTCTTTCTTGGGTTGTAGCACCTAATATGGAACCTAACATTGTGTAACTATAGCATGGGTTATTTTTCCCTATATGTATCACCTTGCACTTATCCACATTAAATTTCATCTGCCATTTGGATGCCCAATTTTCCAGTCTCACAAGGTCTTCCTGCAATTTATCACAATCTGCTTGTGATTTAACTACTCTGAACAATTTTGTATCATCTGCAAATTTGATTATCTCACTCGTCGTATTTCTTTCCAGATCATTTATAAATATATTGAAAAGTAAGGGTCCCAATACAGATCCCTGAGGCACTCCACTGCCCACTCCCTTCCACTGAGAAAATTGCCCATTTAATCCTACTCTCTGTTTCCTGTCTTTTAGCCAGTTTGCAGTCCATGAAAGAACATCACCACCTATCCCACGACTTTTTACTTTTCCTAGAAGCCTCTCATGAGGAATTTTGTCAAATGCCTTCTGAAAATCCAAGTATACTACATCTACTGGTTCACCTTTATTCACATGTTTATTAACTCCTTCAAAAAAGTGAAGCAGATTTGTGAGGCAAGACTTGCCTTGGGTAAAGCCATGCTGACTTTGTTCCATTAAACCATGTCTTTCTATATGTTCTGTGATTTTGATGTTTAGAACACTTTCCACTATTTTTCCTGGCACTGAAGTCAGGCTAACCGGTCCAGGCTAACCTGGAGCCCTTTTTAAATATTGGGGTTACATTTGCTATCCTCCAGTCTTCAGGTACAATGGATGTTTTTAATGATAAGTTACAAATTTTTACTAATAGGTCTGAAATTTCATTTTTTAGTTCCTTCAGAACTCTGGGGTGTATACCATCCGGTCCAGGTGATCTACTACTCTTCAGTTTGTCAATCAGGTCTACCACATCTTCTAGGTTCACCGTGATTTGATTCAGTCCATCTGAATCATTGCCCATGAAAACCTTCTCCAGTACGGGTACCTCCCCAACATCCTCTTCAGTCAACACTGAAGCAAAGAAATCATTTAATCTTTCCGCAATGGCCTTATCTTCTCTAAGTGCCCCTTTAACCCCTCAATCATCTAACGGTCCAACTGACTCCCTCACAGGCTTTCTGCTTCGGATATAGTTAAAAATGTTTTTACTGTGATTTTTTGCCTCTATGGCCAACTTCTTTTCAAATTCTCTCTTAGCCTGTCTTATCAATGTCTTACATTTAACTTGCCAACGTTTATGCATTATCCTATTTTCTTCTGTTGGATCCTTCTTCCAATTTTTGAATTAAGATCTTTTGGCTAAAATAGCTTCTTTCACCTCCCCTTTTAACCATGCCAGTAATCGTTTTGCTTTCTTTCCACCTTTCTTAATGTGTGGAATACATCTGGACTGTGCTTCTAGAATGGTATTTTTTAACAATGACCATGCCTCTTGCACACTTTTTACTTTTGTAGCTGCTCCTTTCAGTTTTTTTCTAACAATGTTTCTCATTTTATCAAAGTTTCCCTTTTGAAAGTTTAGCACGAGAGCCGTGGATTTGCATACTGGTCCTCTTCCAGTCATTAATTCAAATGTGATCATATTATGACTTGGATTGGCCACTGTTGGAAACAGGATACTGGGCTTGATGGACCCTTGGTCTGACCTAGTATGGCATATCTAACTTGAGACCACTCAAGTTAGAGATTTGGGAGTCATCCTTGATAACCATTTGAACTTAAAGAAATCAATCAACAATATCACTAAGGACTGTTTTAACAAGCTTCAAGTTCTTAAAAGATTTAAACCCCTTCTTCATTTCCAGGATTTCAGAACTGTCCTCCAGTCAACACTGTTCTCTAAAACTGACTATTGTAACACTCTCCTTTTAGGACTCCCGATCTCCGCCACCAAACCACTTCAGATGCTCCAGAACTCAGCAGCCAGGATCTTAACCAACACCAACCGGGGAGCTCATATCACCCCTATTCTTAAATCCTACACTGGCTACCAATAAAATACAGAATCCTACACAAAGCACTCACCATAATCCACAAATCCATCCACAACCAACTACCACTAGACCTTCAGTTCCCATTAAAACTATACTCATCCGCAAGACCAACTAGAGAAGCATATAAAGGAACCCTTCAAGTCCCCCCAGCTAAATCCACACGCCTAACCTCCACCAAAGAACGGGCATTCTCCACAGCGGGCCCCATCATCTGGAACAACCTGCCGACAGACCTAAGATTGGAACTCTGCCTGCTAACCTTCCGAAAAAAAAAACTCAAAACCTAGCTTTTCCTCCAAGCCTTCCCTTAAGCTCGAACATTTCAACATAACTCAACCAGATGCTTCTCAGTTGGCCAGACGCCCACTCCAGCCACAGTATAGACATAACTTCTCATCCTCTAGTTTTTTTTTTTGCTATCCTTTTATTCCCAGGCTACTCTAGCCCCCAAGTTCTATTTCCCTGTTATATGTAACTGCGCTTCGGCCTTCCTGTTATTTGGTTATGTTTAGTTAGTCCCTAAGTTCCATGTAAACTGGTCTGATATGAATCTTGTCATGAAGTTCGGTATAGAAAAATGTTAAATAAATAAATATCTTATGTTCTTATGTACGTGCACAAGTGCTGGGCCTCTCAAAGGGGGCGGGGCGGGATGGAGGCTGGCTGGGACAGCAGCCATTAGCCGCTGTCCCAGGGAAGTGCAGCCAGCCGGCATGCGGAAACTACTTCTGCTCGGGAGGAGCAGTAAGTAGAAAAATAAAACATTTTTGTGTAACTAGGTAGAGGTTAAGGGTCGGGGTGGAGAGGGGAATGGGAAGGAAGGTTAGGCAGGGGGGTAGGGAAGTTCTCTCCCAATCCGCTCTTTAATTGGAGCGGACTGGTAGACAACTAGGGGAGGCCCGATTGCATCGCCATGTGTATTACTCGAACATTTGCCCCCCTGTGTGTGCGCGTGGCCATTCGGGAACCACGCACACATGGACATGCGCACGTGCTCCTTTTACAATCAACCCCTTAGGTCAGAAGAACAAAGCATGAGGGTGAAAGTTTCTTTTCCTCTGCTTGCAGAAAAAGGAGGTGGGAAGTCCATGGGGGACCCGCCTAAGAGAATTTTTCAGAAAGGAAAAACTACACACCTAGTTAATTGCCTGCCAGGTTCATGATCACAAAACTATCTACGGACTTTGCCCCTAGGCGGACTACTGAAAATTGCCTGCTTGATAGGGGTTTGGTCAATGCACGTCTCAAGCCTCTGCACAGTACTTGCCAGCACTGCTCCACGTTTGACCTTTTGACTGCCCTTGTGCTCATCCAATATGACACCTTTTCAATGAGAGCAGCTGTTGAATTAAACGATCTATGGATTTGGAAACCATTATCTGAATTACTGTTAGTCTCCAGAAAAGCAGTTCACAAGGTGTCGGTGGCTAACAGTGTAAACGTGGCTCTCCTAGCTACAGGATTTCTCACATTTAAAAGAAGATTGTTTTGATAGTAACAGATTCAGAGGCTTGTCCTTTTCTTGCTGTGGCTTGATTCTAAAGATGTGGCTTTTTAAGGCAAATACGCCATATCTTAAACATCCTCCACTGTTACGGGTTTTGTACTGACATCTCAGTGCAAACCCGGGATTGTAATGACCAGATTGAAGGGACACCATCAATGCTGACATAGAAGGAAAGAGAAACTTTGAAAAAAAGGATCTTGGTATCCTTTTGAGGATTTGTATAGAATTTTTTTTTTTTTTGGAAATATATTTATTAGGTTTTGAATACAACTTTCGTACAGCAAATCTCAAACTAACAAAACAGTACAATTCTTACCCAGAATCGCCCCAACCCTCCCTCCCCCCCCTTCCCACCCTCCTATATATATATATATATAGTCTGGTGAATTATCCTTTGTATTGCTTGTCTCATAAGCCGAGATGAAAGGTCAATATAGCGTGTGGGGTCTTTTAGACATCGTCTGAAGAATGGTGAGTCAGTATGTAGGTCAGGTCACTGCCAACTGTCTGCTTCCGGGGTTATGTTCTGTTCCGCTCTCCAGGGGTCAAGGGCAATCCCTGTAGTAGGAGCTAAATGATTCGTAAAGGCCGCCCAAATGCGTGATACGAGTACAGCTTTCCTTGGCGTCTTATGGGAAAAAGTGGCGTGCGCCATAGAGCACAATCTTAACATTCGTCTGAACCAGTGTTCGTAGTTTAGGCTAGTGGTGTTCAGCCAATTTTTTAAGATAATTTGTTTCCCCACTACCCCCGCTTTTAAAAGGAAGAGGGATTCGGGAGTGGAGAGCTGTACTGGGAGAGACGTTGCAATCCCAAATAGCCACAGGTTTGGGTCCGGTGGTAGGGTCAATTTCAAAAACCGGGAACAAGCACGGGTTATTCTATTCCAAAAAGACGAGCTGAAGCCACAATCCCAAAAGCAATGGTAATACCCACTAGCGGCATGTAGGCATTTTGGGCACGCCTGGGATGGCGCAATCCTCATTTGATAAGCCCGTATCGGGGTAATATATGACTGCCAAAGAAATTTGTATTGCGTCTCTCGCATCAGCACATTGTCCGCCACCAATTCAATATTTTCAAAGCAAGATACAAATTCTGTAAAGGACAAAGAGAAAAGAGGCCAAGCCTGCCATCGAAGGTACAAAGTATGTAAAGGCTGCCTGTTTGAAAAAGCTCCCACCGCTTTATAGTAACTGGAGATGGTGGGTTGGCCTCCCCTCCTCTTCATTAACACATCTCTCACACGTTTAATACCTGGGGTCTCCATAATCTGAGGTTTGGAAGTGCGGAAAAAATGGGCCAACTGTAAATAGGCATATCGATCCGTCTCGTTTAACTTATATTGCGTTTGAAGGATTGGGAAGGGTAAGATACCTCCAACGTCTTTGTTCAGCACATCTGAGATATAAATAATGCCTAGCTCTTTCCATCTGTGGAAGGTGCTCCCTCTCTGTCCTGGTGGGAATAGGGCATTTCCTACAATAGGTAGCAATGGTAGGGACAGCGTTTGAACATCGCATAGTTGACAAAGAAGCCGCCATGCTTTTCTATTTGTAGTCACCAGCTCCAAAGTCCGGACGGACTTCGGGAGTCGGCCCAAGGGGAGCTGCAATAATGGATTAAGAGACGTTACTTCTAGCCATTCTAAGAGACATGAGTAGGGGGTGAAGAATGACTTAGCTAGGAGCCAGTCATTTATATGCCTCAGGCAGCAGGCTAAGTTATATAATTCCAAATTGGGGCATCCCAGGCCGCCAGCATCCCGCGGTCCCATCAAAATCGACAAGGGTATGCGCGCTCGTTTGCCCTGCCAGAGAAAAACACGTAGCGCTCGCTGTAGGGTTCTATGATCCGCCTTATTAATCCAGAGGGGGGCCATTTGCAACAAATAAAGCCACTTGGGTATTAACACCATTTTGTACAGTTGTAGTCGGCCTTCTAGGGACAAAGGAAGGCGCAACCACTGGTGCAACTTAGCCAAAGTAGACTTCATTAATGGTTTAATATTGGCTTTATATAGGCTGCTGCCTCGACTCGGGATACGAATCCCTAGATAGATAAGGGCATCCGGTGCCCAACGCAAAGGAAAATTCCCCTGCCAAGCAGCCTGGACTGTTCCCGTTACGTCTAAAGCCTCAGATTTAGCGTAGTTTATCTTCAGTCCCGCGAAAAGTCCAAACTGGTGCAAGATCTGTAAAACTGCGGACAATGAAGTTTCAGGTTTAGTTATGAAAACTAGTAGGTCGTCGGCGAAAGCTGCCGTTTTGAAAATATGTAAAGGACCTCCCACCCCCGCCACCAAGGGGCTAGTCGTTAATTTCCGAAGCAAAGGGTCGAGGGACAGGATGTACAAGAGCGGCGACAGGGGACACCCTTGCCGAACCCCTCTCCTGACCTGCACCACTTCCGATAAACACCCATTAACTAAAATACGGGACCGGGGTTGGAAATATAATAAAGATAGGAAGCGTAAAAAGTCCCCTTTTAGGCCGAAACGTTGGAGGGTCTTAAACAAATACCCCCATTCTACGCGGTCGAAAGCTTTTTCCGAGTCCATGCTGATTACAAGAGCTGGGATGTCATGGCGTTGACATAGGGTCATAGCCGTTAGTAATTTTACAATATTTGCATTGGGCTTGCGTCCCTTGACAAAACCAGCCTGACTCGGAGAAATCAGTCGAGGCAAAAAGACGTTTAAACGCTCAGCTAGGATTTTGGCTAATATTTTGTAATCACAATTTAGAAGTGATATAGGCCGGTATGAGGCCGGGTTAGTTGGGTCCTTCCCCGGCTTAGGTAGGACTATGACATGGGCGTCAGTAAACTGGTCTGGGAATTTGCTATTGTCTAGGCCCGCTTTATAATAATTAGTAAGTGGGGTAAGGACTAAGGGGGAGAGTATTTTGTAGAATTCGTAGGAAAGGCCGTCTGGGGCAGGTGATTTTCCAGCTTGAGCAGCACTAATGGCTTGCTCAATTTCGTATTCGTGTAATGGTCGGTTCAAAAACTCGCGTTGGGAGGTAGTAAGGGTCGGTAAGGAGAGGGTGTCAAAAAATTGATTCTCCTCAATGTCATCTCCCTCGGTCTCCGAGGAATAGAGAAGACTATAAAATTTCCGAAAAACTTCACTAATCTCTGCCTCGTTAGTTGTAGCTGTCCCCGTGTCAGAGTGTAAACTGGCGACAAAGGATTTCGGGCGCTGTGCTCTGGTAAGGCTCGCCAACAATCTGCCCGGCTTATTCCCAAATTGAAATAAAGTCTGCTGGCCTCGGTGTATATACGCCCGGGCTCTCTGGTCTAAGAGGGTGTTGAGACGTCCCAGCGCACTGTAATAGCCCTCTCTGGACTGGGCAGTGTCCCGGGATAACATTTCCTGTTTTTTATCGCGCACTAAAGCCTCCAAGTGTAAAATGGAGTGGTTAAGTTGCCTATTCTTATTGTGGACATATGAGATCATTTCACCTCTAAGGACAACCTTAGCCGCCTCCCAAAAAAGATGCGGCGTGTCTAGATGCTGCCGGTTATGTGAAGCGTATTCCTTCCATTTCTCCTTAAGGAAGTGCTGGAAATGAGTATCGTCTTTTAGAAAGCTTGGAAATCTCCAAACACGTGTGTTATGGGTGGGAATTGAAACCTGCAGCTGCACCGATATTGGGGTGTGGTCTGAGATCGATGGTGCCTCTATATCCGCTCGTTTTACCGCAAAAAAAACCTGTTGCGAGACTAATATATAATCTATTCGGGAGTGCGTGTTGTGTGCTCGGGATGTATGTGTGTAATCACGTTCGGTGGGATGAAGCGTGCGCCATACATCGAGAAGGTCCAGTTGTTGACAAAGGTAAGTCACTCCCCTTTTGTCTCCCCCCCTCCTTCCCGGCTGTAGTTGCGCCGGATGCTTATCCATGGAGGGGTCAGATACCACATTAAAGTCCCCTGCAACATACAGTGTCCATTGGGTATGTAGGTGAAGTTTGTTGCATAGCTCGGTGAAAAACCCATGCGCATACACATTTGGGCCATAAATCGAACAGATAGTAACAGGTTTGCCCTCCCAGATACCAACCAAAATAATATAGCGGCCCTCCACATCCGAAGTAACCTGTGTGATTTCCATGTGAGTAGTTTTGCTAATTAAAATGGCTACTCCCCCTTTACGGCGGTTGGCCTCTGCATAGGCACATTGGCCCACCCAGTCCCTCTTGAGCTTAGCACTCTCTTGGGCAGTAAGGTGCGTCTCCTGTAAGCAGACAATGTCAGCATGGAGGCGTTTTAAACGCGTCAGAACTTTACTGCGCTTGATTGGGGACCCCAACCCGTTGACGTTCCAAGAAATCAATTTCAACATTTTCTAAAACTTATCCTCCTTTCCCAACAAGAGTAATAATAATCGTGGGAATACACTGGGTGGTACAGAGAGGGCCCCCAGCCTGGCCCCCTCCCCCCCAACTTCCCTCAGGTGCCTGACCTAGTGCATGAATCCAAAGCCCCACACGCCCAAACACTGCAGTACAATATTCATAGCCATTGATCCACCAGACAAACCAAAAAATCAGTATTGCATCCTTCCCCGTAGACTCCATCCCTCCCTCCCCCCTCCCATCCCCCCCTACCCCTTTTCCCTCTTCCCATCCCGTCCCCAAACCTTTATACTCCATGCCTCCGAATTAGAGGCGAAAACGATCACGCAATGAATGTGTCCAAAGAGTCCGCTCCACTCTTGCCGGGTCTCTACAAGAAGAAGAGAAAACAAAGCAAACAAGGAAGGAACCAGGGACCTTGAGCAAAAGTATTATTTTAGTTGTGTTTTTTTTCCTCCTTCAGTCCGTACAATGCGGCAGCTTTCGACCCCCCCTCGGGCCCACAGAAAAGGCAGTCCAGTGTGGTAGACGATAAGAAAGGAGGGGGGGGGGGTGTATATCCAACCGAGGGGCAGAGGGGCCCCATTCCCCAGTTCTGTGTCTGTGGATACCGCTAAAGCAGCGTTCGGGTCCACTGTGCTCCCGCAGGGCAATGCTAAGCAATAGCCTTCCGTCCAACAACGGTGGCGCCCCGGTCCAGCTGTCGTTCTCTCTCTGTGTCCGGAGCCTGCAAAGGATTCGTGCTGTTAGACGCTAAGGCCTCCACGGCTACGGGCTTGTAGGCCCCTCTGCAGCTGTGTTGGTTCCAACCGCCTCCTTCGCTGTAATCGCGGCCCTAATTATAATTATTATTTTATTTATTTTTTTTTTTTTTTGAGGCCGGGTTGCCCCAGTCACTGGATTTTGTCGCCCCCCTGGCTCTGCTTGTCCCACCGAGCTCTCTGTAAAGCCCTGTAAAAAGGGGGCGAAGCAGGTCGGGTTCCGTCTCGCACGGTAACACTTCAGAAGGAGGTTTATATATCATAAAAGTCCTGGTCTCCAGGGGTAGGAAGTAACTCTGAAAACGGAAAAGAACTAAGAACTGATTAACTGTGCGGGGAGCGCCAGTAATGTCGCAACAGCCACAGTCCCCTGTGGTGCAGCAAATCACTGGCTCGCCGCCATCTCCCCGTTACCGGAATAAGCCGTCCTCGGCACTTCGAGCCCGGGGTCAGGTCCCCAGCTGGTCTACAAAGGCCTGGGCGGTTTCGGGGGTGTCAAAAATCCGAACTGTGCCATTGTGCCATACTTTGAGTTTTGCCGGAAACAGTAAGGCAAATGTTTGGCCCTTGGCATGCAGGGAAGAACAGATGGCTGAAAAGGCTTTTCGGGCCTCCGAAACGGCAGCCGAATAGTCCTGAAATATCCGGATCTGCGACCCATTGTAGAGCAGAGGTGTGGCGGTCCTAGAAGCTCTCCAAATCTCGGTTTTGTGAGCTGAGTTTAGGATTTTCGCTATGACCAACCGGGGTCTCGTGTTGTTGTCTCTCCTGGCTCCTAGCCGGTGTGCCCGTTCCACCACGAGTTTCCCTTGCAGGTGTGGAAGGGCCAGGGAGGAGGGTATCCAATCTTCTAGAACTTTGCAGAGCGATTGGTCTTCCGTAGATTCTGGGAACCCCAAGAATCGGAGGTTATCCCTACGAGTCCGGTTCTCTAAATCGTCCAACTTTAATTTGAGTGCCTGGATCTGTTTGTCCCTGTCGGCCATTTTTGTTTCCTCGCTCCGGGCTTCATCTTCTAGGGACGATATCCTTTGCTCCGCCTGGTCAATCCGTGGGCTGAGGTCCCGGAGTGTGTGTTGGACTTCTCCAAGCTGGGTTGTAATTTGCAGCAGTTTCTCATCTAAGGCTTCCCGTATAGCTTCTTTAATGTCCGTGAGCATCAGGGCCTGTTGCATCTGCTCCCCGTCTCCTCCAGCCGCCATTTTAGGGTCGGTGGTTTTCGGTTTCTCTTTCTCGCGCTTACCGCCTCTTGCAGCCATAGTCGGCGTTAGTTTTTGCATATAGGGGATGATGGACATATGCTCTTTCCCTGGTTGTCCTCAGGTCCCCGATATTCCGGGTGCAAATCGGCGATGGTACGCGGTTCGTGGAGCGGGCTCCGGAGCTGGGTAAGAACGCAGCTACCCAGCTCACCACATCACGTGATCTCTCTTGTATAGAATTTTGTTGTCTCACTCTTTAACTTTTTTTTTTTTTTATGTTAAAGGTTTTCATGGTTTTGTTTCGCCCTGTTTGAAAGCACTGTAGCGCCTTGTGGTGCTGTTTCGCAGGAGTTGACTGCCATTTAAAGTTTTAGAAAACAAGTGGAGCTCCGTAGGATGGGCCGAGGAGAGTTCATTTGCTGCTACGTTGTGGACAAAAATGACAGTGACAAAGCTTGCAAATGTAATCAGTTCAGCATTACAGATTCGGTTTAAGTTCCTTTGCACATTAATTGCCTGCACACATTCTAAGAATAACTTGCCATCCTATGCCTTTGCTTATATTTTCTGGTTATGGCATGAAAGACATGCAGATTGAACAAGACATAACATGTGTGTAGATTTGTAAAACGTCTCACGGTTTAAATTAATAGGAGTTGGCTATAGTGACTTTTCTGATATGAAACCAATCTAGTTTTTCATCTTGTATGAGCAGGATTCTCGAAACCGTAAACAGTGATATATTTATTTGTTCTACGTCCCAGCAGTTAAGCTTCTTTTGGATCCAACTATATATTTTCTCTCACCAAATCTAAGTTTACTGTGGATTTCTGACATGACTATAGCATCTGCTTATAAATTGCACTTTAAAATTAGCCTTCACTTATAGCAAACTCTTCTGACCTTTTTCTCCTTTCCATAACGTTCCCCATATTTGTCTTTAGTCCTGGCTTAAAAAAAAAAAAAGAAAAAGTAACATCTTCCTAGTAATTGATGTGGAAGGAAGAAACCACTCTTCAGCTGCATTTTCCCAAAGTTAATACTCAAGCTGTAGATAAATAGCCTTTAAATCTCTGTGTGCGTGCTTTAATTCAAGTGCATCGATATTTCATGCTGAGCTGCTGCTGATGCGCTGCTTCTTTGCGGTCTCCTGGTCACAGAAAACAGTAATTACACACAGCACTCGCCGTACGAGGAGCGGTGCTGAATGGGCTTTAAACACCCAGGCTATTTATAACTGTGGATGGCCCATCAAGGCTCTATAGGAGATTACCGCTTTAAGAGACAAGGGCAACCTATTATTGCCACGCTGGTCCCCATCATGCTATATTTTATGATCTTCCAACATGCCAGCCACCAGCTAGCGACAAAGTTTATGGCTGGAGGAAGACCAGCAAATTATTGTGAATTATGACACAAATGGAGAGCCTTGGAAACTCAGTATCTGGGGGGTGGGGGGTGGAGGAATGGGCCGCGGTTAATGCCCGCCACAGCAGAATTTTATTAACCCGCTGTATGATCATGAGGATGAACTGCCTAGTGGGCACATTCATTTCAGCTTCAGGTCGGAGGCAATGGGTTTCAGAGATCAATGCTTGCTCTTGGGGTGGAGAGCATTGATTTAAAAAAAAAAAAAAAAAGTCTTTCTACACAGTACATTTTATAGGAGGGGAATTAAAATAAAATCAGTATCTATCTACATTTGACATCATTCATGCCAGGTTTAATAGTGATAAGATGATGTTGTATAATGCCTTCCTTGCAAATATGATTTGCAAAATAACTTCTCACTAGACCAGGACTTCCCACATCTGTCCTGATGACGATCTCACAATGTGTTTTCAGGATATGTAAAATGAATATGCATGAGGTTAGAGGCCCTGTATATGGAAAATGTACAGGTTTGGGAAACCTTGCACCATATAAAAGGGTCTAAAAACATGTTTTTTTAGAAAGGCCTTTGATCGGACATAATATGGCCTGGTGATTAATAATTTCACAGTGTATTGTTTCAGACAGTTGAGAGAAAGATGGCTAGACATAGGTTGTGTCTTTTCAGTGTTTTCAGATTTACTGTGTGCTATGTCATAAGAGCATAAGCTAAGTCATGCTGAGTTTGATAAAAGGTCCATTGAGGCCAGCAGATCCCAAAGAGTAGACCATCTCTTGTTCCATACTCTCAGGGATAAGCACTGGCTTTCCCCATATCTATGGGGATATATGGACTTTTCCTCCTGAAACTTGTCTAAACCCCTTTTAAACTCAAGATATGCTAGATGTGCTGACCACGTCCTCAGGCAACAAATTCCACAGCGTGATTGTACGTTGAGATTTATATCAGTTACCTATCAGTTTCATGGAGTGTCCCCTAGTCTTTGCAATGTTTCAAAGGGTAAATAACTGTTATGTAAACCACCTTTACTCGGGTTACCGTCCCTTTTTTTATATATACCCAGGCCGAGGGAAGGATTTGGGTAACCTTGGTGTTAATAGTAAAGAGGCATATATGAAAATCCTCTTTCCTTATCAGGTACTTTATAAAGGATAGAGTGAAATACACTCTATCACCTGATCAGTTATACTCCTGCCGATTAGGAGAGGAATGAGGTAAATTAGAAAAAGGATAAAAGCCAAAGTTGTGATTATTATTATCTTTTACCTTAAAAGTTTTGGGGTAGATTTTAAAAAGCATTTACTCGAGCAAAACTGGTTTTTGCTCGAGTAAATACACTTTACTCAAGTAAGTGGGCTTTTCAAAATTGCTACAATATATGCCATTGAATTGTCCATAGGATTTACTCAAGTGCACTTTACTCGAGTAAATAGCTTTTGAAAATTGCTACGATAGTATGTCACATTTACATGCGTAACTCCTTTGAAAATGACCCCCTATATTTTTTTCTTTTAACCAAACAATACTTCAAATACACATTAACCTCTTAAAGAAATTCAGATAAGTATAACTTATAATCATTACTATTATAATTTTACATCAGGTTTTCCTTTACTTATATCTTGCTATTGCTTTAGAAACTCTTTTCATTGAATAAGTCCTTCAGTTCAGTCTTTGTTAGTCAGGTGAGTAATTTTTCTTTACTTCCAACACTATTTATAAACAAGCTTGTTTATGTATTTACTTAGCTTTAGTTCTTCTTATCTTTGTTTTGTCTTTTTCTTTTACTTTACTCATGTGCGTTGCTAGAGTACGATGAATAGGTTTGTTTCTTCTTCTTTTCTTTAAATAATCTTGCTTCTTCTTCTTTTCTTTCTTTCAACTGTTAGTACCTACTTCCTATCTTTAACAAATCAATAATAAATACTATCTCCTTAAAGATGAGTTTGCATAAGCATATTATCTAGATGTATTGTAACTGAATTCTACCTAAAGAAAATTATAGAAACATAGAAACATAGAAATGACGGCAGAAGAAGACCAAACGGCCCATCCAGTCTGCCCAGCAAGCTTCACACATTTTCTCTCTCATACTTATCTGTTTCTTTTAGCTCTTGGTTCTATTTCCCTTCCTCCCCCACCATTAATGTAGAGAGCAGTGATGGAGCTGCATCCAAGTGAAATATCTAGTTTGATTAGTTAGGGGGTAGTAGGGGTAGTAACCGCCGCAATAAGCAAGCTACACCCATGCTTATTTGTTTTAACCCAGACTATGTTATACAGCCCTTATTGGTTGTTTTTCTTCTCCCCTGCCATAATCAAATTTTTCCCTAACTTGGCAAGTTGTTTGTTTTTTTTTTTTTTTATGCTTTTTGCACTATATTGTGAGTAGCACTATAGAGACTGTTTTTCTTAAATTCATGTCTTTTTCTTTTTAGAGTGCTTTTGTCATTCACAAACAACTGTTCAGTATCTGTTTAATACAGACTTCTGTTCTATAATACAGCTTCTTACTGTATTATATATTGTTCCTTCTTATATTCTTTACAACTTTTAACTTATGCACTCTTTCTTTTCTTTTCCAGCTCAACAGCGTATATATTCACTGTTCATAATAATGTTTCTCTTATTTTCAGTCTCTCTAACAAAAACTGTCATCGATTTTATGCGGGACAGTTATTTTTTTAAGCTTACCTACACTAATACCAACATATGCATACTCACATTCTTATTCTTTACAAGCTTGCCAAAAATGCTACTTCCTACTTTCATCTGAGCAGAATAGAACTAATAACTATGAGGACATTCATGCAGCACCTCCTCTCTCAACCAGTTCTGCTCAGATTCTGCCTATGCTTTTCTAACTGCCACTTACTTTCTGAAGGATTTAGATACCTGCTCTCTGATGTCACTTGCACTATTTTTTTTTATAAAGTATAAAGTAAATTATTTCTTAACTTTTGTTTGTAATGTTCTTTCCTTCTACATTCTTTTAAAATATAATTTATTATAATTCTTTCTCCTATCTTTTTGATTTTCAACTCAGTATAACTTTTAAATTATTTTCAGTGCTTTGACCTCTAATGGTATCATTTCTCTGGTCTTTTCACACTAGCTAAGGAAGCTATATTGATGTCATTCTTAAATACCATCAGGGAACTTTGATAACCACTATAGCAACCGGATTAAACCAACACATGTAGGGGAGCTCAGCCTGTTCTAATTATATAATCAAGTCTGATTTCAAATAGATTTCTTATATAAAAAGTATCTATCTAAATAAAAACAAATATTTCTTATATATTCCTATTTTTAATGCCCTTCAAAACTCTTTATTTGTTCAAAAGCACTTCAAAAATATTTCTAATAGGTTGTCTCTACTGCAACTTAACTGGTAAACTTCCCTCTGTCTTTCATTCTATTTAGTTTTAAAACTGTGCACTTTCCTGCCTGTCCTCGACACCACAGCTAAACAGCTGTCTATGTCTAAATGGCAACAATTTTATCTCTTACTGGGGCAACTCAAACACAGCACCCTCCCCCTCTGGTTGTAACTGTTTCTTCTGCTGAGGAAGCTCAGTCAGAACCAAAGTTTCAAAACGGCACTTCAGCTGCTTTTCTCCATGGCAACCGGATACCTCTGTTCTATCTACTAAGTTACATTCTGCAATAGAAACATTTCCATACCTCGCCAGGGCAGAACAACTACCTTAGTTAACTCTTTCTTATCTCTCACTTTTCTAAGATTAAAGTAGCCCCCAGAAACACCATGACAGTCTTTCTTTAGATCTGTGTTTACCCTTAGTGACCACAAAACCTCTTTCTCTTGGTAAGTACTATTTTTATTACTTAAAATTTTTTTAGTCCTATCCACATTCCCCCATGCTTAAAATCTAATGTTGACCTCAACATTCTATCTTATTATTCTATCTTATTTTCAATTTTATTTTTTTTTAAATATCATATCCATTACTTAAATAAAATTAAGGTCTAGTTTTATATATATTTTCTAAATAATAATAATCACTGTGTATTTTCCAGCATCATACTTATTCATGACACATGTGTTACAAACAAGAACCTTATGTAAAAATTGATTCTTAGACAAAGCTCTATAATCATACATGTATGTATCACCAGCTTAGCTCTGCTTATTAATAAGGATACAAAGTAGTCAACTTTATTTCTATACATTTTTAATATAAACAATAGTTTTCTTGTAAATATCTTGGTACTTTTCCTTTTCCCTCTCTCATTGACTTTCTTACTTCTATTGACTCAGTTTCTTCATTATCATCAATTCTTATATTTTCTTCTATAAACATTTCTGTTGGTTCCAGTATATCTAATCTACTATTAATTACTGGATCTTCAATAAGACACCAAAGTGTTTCATAACTTTCTTCTGGCTTTTCTATAGTTTCTAACACTTCTAAATCTGTATTTTCATCAGTTAACATTTCTTCATCTGGCGTAAATGGGAATGGGCACAACTTAATATCATTTCTATGTACTTAATTTATAAGCACTACCTTCAGGTTCTAATATATCTATTATAACATAAGGTTGTTCTTCCCATGTATCTTGTATTTTATACCGGCCTCTGTGTTTTCTGTTTCTCAATAGAACCAAGTCTCCCATTCTTAACAATGTTACTTTAGATCTCTTGTCAAAATGTCTCTTCCGTATATCAAATTTATTTCTGGAATGTGACGCAGCTATCTGACAAGCCTTCCTCATTTTTTTATGTTGCTCCAGTACCCAGTCATCCAAGTTTCTATTATCTTCTAAGTTTTCTACTTTTGACTGTAGATCATGGGGTAGTCTTGAATCTCTTCCAAACATTAAATAAAATGGTGAATATCCTGTTGATGCATGAATATGACTGTTATATGCGAAAACTAATTCTGGTAAATATTCAACCCACTTTCTTTTTTTTTCTGATGATAATGTTTTTAGCATATCATGAAGCGTACAGTTAAATCTCTCACAATGTGGATTTCCTTGAGGATGGTAAGGCGTTGTTCTGCTTTTAGTAATATTATACATTTTACATAATTCTTTTATTACTTTTGACTCAAAATTTCTACCTTGATCTGAATGAATTCTACTTGGACATCCATATATTTCTATCCAGTTCTTTACTAATGCTTTTGCTGTTGTTATTGCTGTCTGGTTACTAGTAGGTACTGCTACTGTGTAATGTGTAAATACATCTGTTAGTATCAAAACATTTTCTATTCCATTAGAACTTTTTTCTAGTACTGTATAATCCATTGCTAATATTTCTAATGGATAATTAGCTTCAAAATAGTGCAACTCAGCTCTTTCTTTTGGGATTCCCTCTTTTGACAATGCACATCTTTTACAATTTTTTATCCATTTTTTCACGTCTTTTCTCATCTGTGGCCAGTAATAATCTCTTAACAATTTTATTGTGTTTTCTGTCTCCATATGTCCTGCTTTGTCATGTTTTACTCTTAACAGTTCTTCTCTAATTTCTTTTGGAACCATAAATTGGTATAGTAATATTCCATCTCTAGGGTTTTGTATTACTCTGTACCACAATTCCTTTTTTTGTTTTAACCTCTGTCTTTGCCTCCAAAGCAACTTTTCTTCTATTGTCCATTTACTTTTATTAGGTTTATCTTGATCTTTCAGCAACAATATTTTTTGTAAAGTTTGATCATTCTCTTGTAATTGTTTCAGATCATAACATGAATAATTATTTTCAATTTTACTCCTTATTCGCTGTATCTTTACTCCTCTATGAACTGTTTTATCATATAATAACTCTCTTACTTGTTTAGGAGTAATACATAAAAAATCTTTTCCTGTATCTTCTAACTCTGCTTCTTCATTTTCTGATATTCTTGATAATGCGTCTGCCGCTCTATTATTAACACCTGGTTTATATAATATTTCAAATGAAAATTCCGCTAATTGAGCCAACCAACGTAGTTCTATTGCTTGTATATTGGCTGTATTTAAATAACGCAGTGGATTATGGTCAGTTCTTATGGTGAAGCTCTTATAATATAAATACTCTCTGAATTTTTCAGTTACGGCCCATTTTAATGCTAATAGTTCTAATTTAAATGCACTATAATTCTTATCATTTTTTTCTGATTTTCTTAATCCTTGGCTGGCATAAGCTATCACTCTTTCTTGACCATCTTGTTCTTGACTCAAAACAGCTCCCAGTCCTTTTGTACTTGCGTCAGTTGTTAAAATGAATGGTTGATCAAATCTTGGATATGCTAAAATAGGTGCAGAAGTTAATTTTACTCTGAGTGTGTCAAATGCTATCTGGCATTCCTGTGTCCATATAAAAGGAACATCTCTATTAGACTTTCGAAGTTTGCCCATTATTTTATGAAATGGTGAAGCTATTTGTGCGAATCCTGGTACAAATCTCCTATAATAACTAGCAAAACCCATAAATTGTCTAGTCTCTTTCACTGATTTGGGAATTGGCCAATTTTCTAGCGTTTTTGTTTTATCTAAGTCAACCGTCACTCCTTGTTCTGAAACAATATGACCTAAGTATTTAACTTCTTTACATAACAATTTACATTTTGATGGCTTTAATTTCAGGCCAGTCTCTTCTAATTTTGTAAATACTATATCTAGTCTGTTCATATGTGTTTCAAAATCCTTAGAGAAGATCAATATGTCATCCAGATATAATAATAATATCTCAAATACGTAGTCACTTAAAACAAGCTCCATCAAGCGTTGAAATGTAGCAGCGGCATTGGTTAAGCCAAATGGCATTCGGGTCCATTCGAATAATCCAAAGGGTGTCGTTACTGCAGTCTTTTGTTGGTCTTCTTTCTTCATTGCTACTTGAAAATACCCAGAAGTTAGATCTAATGAAGAAAATATTGTGGCCTGGCTCAATGCATCCAGTGCCTCATCAATCCTTGGTAGGGGGTACGCATCTTTTACTGTGACACTGTTCAGTTTTCTATAATCACAGCAAAAGCGTATGCTTCCATCTTTTTTTTTTATTACTACTGCAGGAGATGCCCATGGACTTTTGCTTTCTTTTAATACACCTAAAGCAACAAGGCTTTTTACATGTTGTTTAAATTCCTCAAAAATATGAGGTGACACTCTCCTATATTTTTGTTTAATCGGTGTGGATAATCCTGTTTCTATACAATGTTCTATTTTGGTTGTATAACCAATATCCGTATCACTATTTGAAAATACTTTTTGATGTTTTTGCAACAAATTTTTTAATGTTTCTGCTTTCCCAGTCTACCTTTATAGGAATATTTATTTCTTGAGTAGTCTTGTCATTTGAAACAATTTCAGTTTTACATTGTCTCACTTGTACAGAATTTTCAGTATCTTGGAATTCTAATGGTACTAATGTGTTTATTTTTTCTGGGATAGTTACTTCTGCTATTCTTACTCTTGGAGATAATCTGATAGTCCTTGTTCCAGCATTCAACATTCTTATCGGTACAATTCCCTTCTCGTGATTCACTAATATATTTGCAATTAATAATTCAGTAGGTAATGAAGCAGTTTCTGTGGATGCTACTATCACTGGAAGGTTTAATTTTTGTTGCAGCTGATTACATCTTCCTTGCACAACTTTTTCAGACAGTGGTGGTAATGATAAACCTTGATTTCCTAAAAGCTTTACATACCCTACTTTTCCTGGAACATGTTGTGTAATATTTGCCCAGATCTTATGTATTCCATTCTTTCTATTTGAATTATCTGTTAATTCTGATAACCCTTTAAATATTTCTACCAAGTCTTGTAAGACATTCATCCCTAAGATGCCTGGTATAGACGTACCAGTTTTTGTTTGTCCATTTTTATCATTAATTATAAATACACATTTCTTAGGTAACTCCTGTCCTAAACAAAGAATATTAGCTTCCATGCAGCCAATTACTGGAAGTTCTATTCCATTCACTGTTGTTAGTTTATCCAATTAGTTTTTTCAATTTTACTATTTTCAAAATGTTGTTGAAAAAAAGAAGCGCTGATAGTAGTAACTTCAGATCCAGTGTCTACATAACAACTGGTTTTTACTCCAGAAAGGATAATATCTATTACAGGACATTTGCCCAAAGCTGCCTTTTTCTTGTTATCTAAATTTGTAATTTCTGACTCTTGAAATCGTAACACTGAAGTACTAGGTGATTCATCAGAAGAACTTAAATTCTGTGTGGGTGTTTCTTGTTTTCTTACATGTGTCTTTATTGCTGGGTTCTGTTGTATCATATTTCTGTTATCAATTTGTCTGTTACTGACTAATTTTTCACTTCTACATTGTCTAGCTATATGTCCTGGTTCTTGACATTTGTAACAGATTAATTCTCCTTGTTCATTTCTAAGAGGTGGCCTGTATAATATTCTAATTGTTTATTATTATGTCTATCATAATCTGTTGTTCTATAAGAACTTATAGATCTACTTTGTTTCAGTTTGTCCATCTCATCTAAACGCTGTGTAATTTTTTCTTGTTGTTTATTTAATGTTTCTAACATTTGTGTTACTTTTTCTAAATGAGTTACTTCTGTGGTTGGTATTGATCTTACCGCACCTTCTATCTTATCCTTCGTCAAAATTCTTAATGGTTGTCTGTTCATCTGATGTTCATCTTCTTCAGCCCAAAACACAGCTGCTTGTAACAATTCTGGAAAACTTAATTCAGGATGATCCATTAATCGCTGTCGCATTTGTCTTCTTAAGTTATCATCCCTAATACCCACAACAAATCTATCTTTAAGCATCCTTTCAGGATCTACAAGGCAATCTTCTTCACGATTTATTGCTCTCATTAGCTTTTGCTGTAAAGCATACCCAAATGTTCTTAAAGTTTCACCTGGTTGTTGTCTCCGTATATAGAATTCTTCTAAGCGTACACTCACAGGTACCTTATCTCCATATATAGTTTTCAATCTATTAAATAAGTCTTGCAATGTTCTTAGCTGTATCTTAGGCATGAATCTGATAGAGTCTCTTGCTTGCCCAATTACATGGTCTCTTACCACTTCTAGTTGGTCTTCTTCAGGTATTCTTAGAACTTTTAATACTGCTTCTGTTCTCTCTATCCAGTCTTCTACTGTCAGATCTCCTGGCAATGCTGGTACACCTGCAAAATCTGGAATTTTTTTTATCTCTGGGAAGATACATGGCTGTAGTACGCATACCTTCTGAGGGTCTCTCCTGTAAAGATCTTAATACTCTCAGTTCTGCTTCTTGAGCAGCCAGTTGTAATCTCATTTCTTCTACATCCATTGTTACTTATAAAGTATAGGTATTGGTACTATATAAGAAACAGAATACACAGATGACTCCAAAATATTTATTTTTATTCTATGATATCTTGAAGGGTAAAAAATTTAAATTTAATTTGACCCTATCCTGCTCACAGCGCCAAATTTTCACATATGTAAACCACCTTTACTCGGGTTACCCTCCCTTTTTTTATATATACCCAGGCCGAGGGAAGGATTTGGGTAACCTTGGTGTTAATAGTAAAGAGGCATATATGAAAATCCTCTTTCCTTATCAGGTACTTTATAAAGGATAGAGTGAAATACACTCTATCACCTGATCAGTTATACTCCTGCCGATTAGGAGAGGAATGAGGTAAATTAGAAAAAGGATAAAAGCCAAAGTTGTGATTATTATTATCTTTTACCTTAGGGGATAGGATAATCTCTATCCTATCCCCTCTGTCGCTTCTTTTCTAAGCTGAAGACCCCTAACCTGTTTAATCTTTCTTCGTGAGGGAGCTGTTCCACCCCTTTATCACTTTCACAGCCCTGCTTTCTACCATTTCTAGTTCTGTTTTATGTTTTTGAGATGGGGCAACCGGAAATGCACGCAATGCTCGAGGTGTGGTTGCACCGTGGATTGCTACAGATTTATTATTATACTCTATGCTTATTTTACATTTCTTTCCAAATCATTCCTAAATTATATATATATATATATATATTTTTATCACCGCCATGCAGTGAGCTGAGGATTTAATAATGGTAACAGATTACTCCAAGATTCTTTTCCTGGGTGGGGAATCCCAGCACTGTGCACCTGTAGTTAAGATTTTTTTTCTCTGAATTTTAGATACCTGGTCCACCAGTCTCACAAGGTCCTTTTGCAGTTCCTCACAATCCACTCGTGTTTTAACAACTTTGAATAATGTTGTAACATCTCTAGATCTGATCACCTCTCTCTTGCACCCTTTTCCATGGCACTCTGATTTTTTTGATTTGCTCTTTTTTCTTAGGGCAAGGATGGGGCTTACTTTTTATGCTGCCATATTTTTGTTGTTCTTCATTTCCTTCCCCCTCCTCTCTCCAGCCTCTTCCTTCACGTAGCCTCTTCTCGTAGCTTCCGTGTCCTCCCCCCGATCAGAGTGATTCCTCCTGGCATTGCTCTGCCAGTCCTGGATCTGCTGCTGGGGCTCTGCAGTTCACATTAAACATTGCATGCCAGCAGCACTGATCTAAGGAGATGCTTCAGGACTGCCTTTAGGGAAGAGCAGTGCTTGTTGTGGTAGTTAAATGTGGGGTCTTTGTGCTTACTGAAAACCCTCTGCTGCCGTGCTCTCCTAGCAGCCTAGTCCATGAATGACCCCAATAGCTTCCCGCTTTTTGAAGGCAAGCTGATGTAGGGATGAGGTGGAACATATGCATCCAACCCAGCTGCCTCCTTTTTTGCTGCTGACCCACATTCCAGGTTCCTTTTAAACCCCAAGTACAGTGTGCCAGCCACTAGGTCCCCTCCATCTCCCCAGCTACGAGGTTTGGTATGGTTGCACCTCTCATGCACACTTAAAGATGGCTCAGACTAACGCTGGAACTGCTGGCCCATGGCTTTTGAAAGTGCAAAGCATGGAGTGCTTGAGCAGTAATGTGGCTGGAGCAGTGGGGGTGGGCTCTTCGCCGATCTGATAGAGGAGAGGATGATGGGAATGGAATATTGGGCAAGAGGAAGTAGCAGGGATGGGTTCCTTCATGCATCTTCCTTTCTGCAGCACACTGGCCTGGGCTGCAGTGCTAAATGCCAAGCATCTGGACATTTCCAGCCATACACCTATTTTCACCCTGCATTTTCTCCATCTTCCTTACATTTGATAGGATGTTTCGTCTGTAAATGCTGTATGTTCCTTTTTCAATATCCATGTCCATTCTAGAGTTAGTGTTACGCTCCGCAGCCGCAGACGGCTGTGACCACTGCTGCTCACCTCTCTTTTTACTGCTTTGGCTCCATTGGGCAAACTCGTGGCCTCAGCCAGCTACCACAGGCCTTCCGGCCTCTGTTCCCGGGCCTACTTGAGCAGCATGAACGCTGCCGACCGCCATCTTACCCTCTGGGTTCCCTAGGCGCACGCGCTTTCCGACCTGCTTTAACCATGTCATGGCGGGAACCTCAGGGGTGTCCCCAGCTGGCGACTTGGCAACAGGTTCACTTGCTGTATCTACCTACTCTATCTTTAGCGTTGTTCCGGTTCCTGCTCCCGAGGTGAGAGATATTGGGTATCCGCTCCTCGGGGGCCCTTCCTTGTCTCTTGGCTATCCGCTCCTCGGAGGTCCTTTCACTCGGACTCCTGCCTGCCTCGCTTCCCAAGGCTTTCTTCGGAACTTCTACTTGTCTTCAGTTGCCGTGGGTACCACACTGCAGAAACCCTATTGTGATATCTACAAGGGAATCCTCTCCGGTGCACCTCGCTCTGTGGACCATTACCATGAGTCAATAGAGGAACCATCTCTGGGTCTACCCTGCTCTATGGATCCATGCCATGATATTGCTAGAGGAACCCTTGCTAGTGTACCCCGCTCTGCAGACCACTACCATGACCTCCCACCAAGGAACCCTCTTGTGTACCATCTCTACTGACTCAGTGTAACTTCAGTGACTGTACTTTGTCCCGGCACCCCCGCTCCTCGGGTAGTGCCGCAACTATTGCCGGACTTCAGTCTTCCTAGCTGAGTCTGACGTCAGCATCTGCTCTGTCTCTCTGTGGCCTGCCTCCCGGGGTCACCCTCTCTCTCTCCTTAAGAACATAAGAAAATGCCATACTGGGTCAGACCAAGGGTCCATCAAGCCCAGCATCCTGTTTCCAACAGTGGCCAATCCAGGCCATAAGAACCTGGCAAGTACCCAAAATCTAAGTCTATTACCCAAAATCTAAGTCTCTGCTGTATTTCATCCCGCAGCTGAGATTCCGCCTCCCGATGGTGAGGCTCAGCGGGGCTCCTTCTCTGGGCGGTACCACCTCTCGCCTCAGCCAAAGGGTCCACATACTTACAGATCCTAACAGTTAGATTAAGGATGCAGTTCTCAAGGTGGTGTATCTGTCTCCTAAGAAAGGCCTAGGGATTTTCCTATTTGCTAGGAGAGACCATGCCTAAAAAACCCTTGATTCATATTTCAGTTCTACAAAATATTTTTTGATTCACAAAAACGTTCCTGTTCATTTTAATAGCATTTCTGCCATACTCCTAAGTCTATAACTTCATATTTTTTGTTTCTTTTTTTAAACAGAGCATTTAAGATGCACTTGACAGAAAAGAATGGAAATTAAGCTTCCATTTATTCATTAAGATATTGAGCAAAAAGAAACAGTGCAAGTCTTTTCTCACCAGTCTATAATGTACTTTAACCTCTTTCTAGGAGGACAAGTGCATTTCTAGAGCTTGAAGAGTGGCTTCACATCCATGACCTTTTGAGGCCTGGCATCTTCATTGTGATAATTCACAACTAATTGTTGGGAGCGCCTCGGGCACTCAAGAGCATGAGCCCCCATGCCATGACACGACCAACACAACCCCAGGGCTGACTGCGGTCCATGCTGCTGGTGGGCGAGCACATCTGGGCACGGGCTGGCAGAAACAGGGACACTCTTGGATTCAAAATAAGAACACTTGGATGTCCAACATGCTCCAGGAACTAAGAACTAGCAACCCATGCTGGTCTCTGGGGTAGCCCTCTGGTCACTTTGAAAGCCTTTCGGGCTGCTGCTTGGAAGCAGTTTGAGCATGAGGACAGATGGAGGCAGAGGACTTGGAAATGTGGACAAGATGCTGGAGACTTGGATGGAACACTGGAAACTTGGACATAGTTTGAAACAAGAATATGGCTTGAAACAAGAATATGGCTTGAAGACGGACACAAGGCAAGGGCTCAGGACTTGGAACAGGCAGGAGGCTGGAACAAGAACTCCAGAGACCAGGAACTCAGAACTCGCTTTGGACTCAGGAATTCAGATTAGGAACTTGGAATAGACTCTGAAGACTTGGATGCAGGAACGAAGACTTAGACTGGATGCAAGAACAAAGATTTCGACTGAAGACTTGGATGTAGGAACCAGTAGACCATAAACAGAAGACTACATGAAACAGGAGACCTTGAAGGACCGGTAACCACAGGACATCCGGTTACGAAGCAACCAGGAAAGTGGCAGTGGCCTTTTTAAAGGCCTGAAGAAATGACATCATCAGGAGGGGCCTCGGGGATTTTCCTGCTGCAGTCCCTTTAAATTTTGAACAGGAGTGCATGCGCCTAAGGAGGATAGGAGCAGCAGCAATGTTCACCGGTGTTCCAGGCCGCAAATACCAAAGGTGGCGGCATCTCTCTGCCGCATGGTGTCCAGTGGCATCTCTCCTGCCGCGGAAGCGGCTGTGGCTCAAGGCTGCACAGGAAGCAAGAAGCAGCACTACCGGCATCGGGAGTCGGTGGCATCCAGGTGAAGTCAGGAAGTGAGTCAGGCCACTCGCGGGGCCCTCCCATGAGTGGTACACTAATGCGCAATCTGTCTATTTGGAAATGGGCTGAGAACTATTTCAGAAAGACCTGTCAACAACTCTCAAACTATATTCGTTTTTCCTCAGGCTCAGATAGGTTTTTGTTGCACTGGTCCTGAAGACCTGCCAGGTCAGCCTGGATTTTAGTATACTCCTGAATAGGCATGAGAGTGTTTCATATAATGAAAACAGTGTATGCAAATCTCTATCTCATGCATATAAGTAGACTGAAAACCAGACTGGCCAGGCAGGACCCTAAGGAACTGGGTTGAGAAAATTGCTAGGCTACATCTCATTTTTCTATAATTTGTCAATTAAGAGGAATCGCATGTCCTGGCATTGCGTTGTTCTTATAATAAAGTGGTTGATAAATATATTCTGTGCCGTGTGGAAATTTCTGAGCCGCATAAGCCGCTGGATAACTGGAAATATTTGGCGTGTGGCTCTTTATTTCTTGGACTGCAAGAAACAGACTTGTGAGGAGATTTATCTTTGCCGCATGGCGATTTACTCCTGTTTGTAAGTTTTTGTATATCTTTTGACTCTCACAGTCCCAAACTTTCCCAGATTTTCTTAAGTTGTAGAAAATTAATATTAGAATAAAATAAAGCTTCTTGGCCTCTTTAACACTAAGATCAAGTATAAGGTCTGAACCATGAGCTAGGGCAATGTTTCCCATTCATATCCTGGAGGCACACCTATCCAGTTGAATTTTCAAGTTTGCCACAATGAATATGCATGAGATAGATTTGCATGCCCTGGGTCTCCAATTTATGCAAATCTATCTCATGCATATTCATTATGGATATCCTGAAAACCACCCGCAGATGGAGTCAGCACAAGCTTTGAGGGGGCGTATCCATATATACTACTACCCCCTCTGCAGGAGTTCAGTATCGAGTATATCAAAGCCCGAGTAGAAACCCCCGAAGGATCAAGTTTGTGGAAACAGATAATGAAAACAATTGTAACCGCAACAAGTAACTGCAAACATCCTACCAACTTGTAGGGAGCTGTGAAAAACAGCGAAAAGAAACAACTGTGAAGACACAGAACACTGCGAGCAAGAAGCAGCGCAGAGCTGAGCAGGATCAAGAACCCAAACGCGGTGGGCGTCTGGACTGATCCATGGTACTACAGGAACGAAAATTAGCAGGTAAATAATAATTTTCTTTTCCCTGTACGTACCTGGATCAGTCCAGACAGTGGGATGTACCCAAGCTTCCCTAAATCGGGTGGGGTCCTGCGAGGCCTGCTCGGAGAACCTGCTCGCCAAAGTGTCCAGAGACCGAAGAGGCGAGGTGCAGACGATAGTGCCTCGAGAACGTGTGTAACGATTTCCAGGTGGCTGCCCTACAAATTTCCTGCGAGGATACCGAGCGAACCTCCGCCCAGGAAGCCGCCTGAGAACGTGTAGAATGCGCTACGATTCCGGGTGGGGGAGTCCGACCCGCCCCAATGTAAGAAGCAGCAATGCCGGCCTTTTTCCATCTGGCAATGGTAGCCTTCGAGGCCTGAGACCCCTTCTTAGGACCGGCCCAGAGTACAAAGAGATGGTCAGAGGTTCGGAACTCATTTGTAGCCTCCAGATAGAGGCGCAGAGTGCGCTTGACATTCAAGAGACGTAGAGACTTCGGCTCTGAGGAAGAGAAGGACAGCAACTCCACCGTCTGGTTCACATGGAATGCAGAAACCACCTTCGGAAGGAAGGAGGGAACAGTGCGAAGCGAAACTCCAGAGTCGGAGAAACAGAGATAGGGCTCTCTACACAACAGAGCCTGCATCTCCGAGATGCGTCGAGCGGAACAGATGGTCACAAGAAATACAGTCTTGAGAGTGAGATCCTTTATCGTTGCGCTGCGCAGCGGCTCGAACGGTGGTCCCGACAGGGAGCGAAGCACAGGTTAAGACTCCAGGAGGGACAAGGGTCCCGTAACGGAGGACGCATATGCTTGACACCCTTGAGAAAACGAGCAATGTCAGGATACTGTAGAAGAGAGCCCCCATCGCTCAACAGCGAACCAAGGGCGGCCACCTGAACCCGTAGTGAATTATAGGCGAGCCCTTTTTCCACCCCCGCCTGTAGAAACTGAAGGATCTGAGGTACAGAAGCCTTAGCGGGTCTCGTGGCCTGGCTGGTACACCACAGCTCGAACACCTTCCAGACTCGAACATAGGCCGATGTCTTTCGTGCCCGCAATAGCGTGGATACTACCGCCTCCAGGTAGCCCCGACGCCGGAGGCGGCGCCTCTCAAAAGCCAGGCCGCAAGACAGAAGAGTTCTGCCTGCTCGAAAAATACCGGGCCCTGATGTAGGAGCTGGGGGAGGTGCCCCAGCCTGATTGGCCCGTCGATCACCAGCTGTAGCAGGTCCGCAAACCAGGGTCGCCTGGGCCATTCTGGGGTGACGAAAACCTCGGTCCCCTGATGGCTTTCTATTCTGCGGAGCATCCTGCCCACCAGGGGCCATGGTGGAAAAGAAAGATATGGCGGCCACGGGAGGACCAGGGCATCCACTCCCTCCGTGCTCTCTCCGGCGACTGAAGAAGCGTGGAGCCTTGGCGTTGAGAGCGGACGCCATCAGATCCAAGTGGGGGGCCCCCCACCGATGGATGAGAAGTTGCATTGCTTTGTCGGAGAGAGACCACTCTCCGGGTCCAGCAGTTGACGACTGAGGAAGTCCGCCTGGACGTTGTCCACACCGGCGACGTGCGAGGCCGCTAGCCGGACGAGATGACGCTCCGCCCATTGCATCAGCAGCGCCGCCTCGAGCGCGACCTGCGGGCTGCGCGTGCCTCCTTGTCGGTTGATGTAGACCACGGTGGTAGCGTTGTCCGATAGGATTCTGACTTCTCGGTTCCGAAGAAGCGGGAGGAAATGTCGCAGAGCTAGCCGGACCGCTCTGGTTTCCAGACGGTTGATTGACCACTTCGCCTCCACCGTGGACCACGTCCCCTGCGTGGCGCTTCGATCGCAGACTGCACCCCAGCCTGCTAGACTGGCATAGGTGGTCACCACCACCCAATTTGGCAGATCGAGGGACATGCCACGGGCCAGGTTCGGCGGATCCAACCACCAGCCCAGACTGTCCCTGGCATTCTGTGGGAGCGGGAGAATCATCTGATAGTCCTGCAATACTGGTTTCCAACGGGAGAAGAGCGCCCACTGTAAGGTCCTGAGGTGCGCGAAAGCCCAAGGTACAAGGTCGATGGTGGACCCCATCACTCCCAGGAGTTGCAGGTAGTCCCAGGAGGTGGGCTCTGGTAACGCAGAGAACCGTCGTGTGTGATCCCGCAAGGATTGAGCTTTGTCCTGGCGCAGAAAAACTTTGCCCAGTAGGGTGTCGAAAGTTGCCCCCCAAAAAAAACCCAAGCGTTGCGAGGGCATGAGGGAGCTCTTGGAGAAGTTCACTACCCATCCCAGGGAATGTAGAAACCATACTACTCGAGTCACCGCTGAGCGTCCATGATCGAATGACTTCGCCCGGAGGAGCCAATCGTCCAGATAAGGATGAACCAGGATGCCCTCCTTCCGGAGAGCTGCCGCCACAACTACCATGATCTTGGTGAAGGTGTGCAGCGCCGGCGCCAATCCAAACGCGAGAGCCGTGAACTGAAAATGCTGGTCCAGAATTTCGAGGTCTCCGCTCTGGGTATGCGGGCGGTGATGTGCAGTTCGCTTGCCCAGCGGGCTAGTCTCCTTTGGGTGCAACAACTCCTCACGTCTCAGAACCTGCCGTCCGATGAGGCTGCCCAGGCAGATCGGCTAGAAGCCGCAGTGGCGTATGGGGCGGACGCCTCTTACGACCTTTTTCGGGTCCTCACAAGATCCATGGTTTCGGTAGTGGCAGCACGACGACTACTGTGGCTACGCAATTGGGCGTCTGATACGTCCTCTAAGTCCAGTCTGGGCTCTCTTCCCTTCAGGGGCAAGTTCCTCTTCGGGGAGGATTTGGACCAGATCATCAAGTCCCTGGGGGAGAACGCTGTTCATCGGCTGCCGGAGGATAGGTTTCGACCATCCAGAGCGTTTTCTTCTTCTCGGACCAGAGCCAGAGCGCAACGGCGCTACAGGGGCTACAGACAGACGGGCTCCCGGCCATCCGCCCCCAGGTCTCAGCCCTGGTTGCGCGCCTTCCGCGGGCATCGGCCCGCACGCACTACTCCCGGAACCGGGAACCCCTATACCAAGTCTTCACAATGATGCCAGTCTCGCCCACTCCCCTGTCCCCAGGATTGGGGACCGACTAACGTATTTCTAAGCGGAGTGGGCACGGATCACCTCGGACCAGTGGGTCCTGGATACCATAAAACACGGCTACGCATTGGAATTTGTCCGCCCCCCGCAGGGAAGGTTCATCTTTTCCCCCTGTGGCTCGGACCTCAAGAGAGGAGCGGTGCAGCTGACTCTGGACAGACTCCGGGAGATAGGCGCTACTGCGCCCGTGCCCTTCGGAGAGGTGGGTTCGGGCCACTATTCCATCTATTTCGTCGTACCAAAGAAGGACGGTTCCTTCCGGCCTATCCTAGTCCTCAAGGAAGTCAACAAATCCCTTCGAGTCGTTCGGTTCCGCATGGAAACGCTCCGGTCAGTGATTGCGGCGGTGCATCGGGGGGAGTTCCTCGCCTCCCTGGACTTAACGGAGGCCTACCTGCACATTCCCATCCGCCCGGACCACCACAGTTTCCTTCGTTTCAAAATTCTGGACCAGCATTTTCAGTTCACGGCTCTCGCGTTTGGATTGGCGCCGGCGCTGCACACCTTCACCAAGATCATGGTAGTTGTGGCGGCAGCTCTCCGGAAGGAGGGCATCCTGGTTCATCCTTATCTGGACGATTGGCTCCTCCGGGCGAAGTCATTCGATCATGGACGCTCAGCGGTGACTCGAGAAGTACGGTTTCTACATTCCCTGGGATGGGTAGTGAACTTCTCCAAGAGCTCCCTCATGCCCTCGCAACGCTTGGGTTTTTTTTTTTTTTTTGGGGGCAACTTTCGACACCCTACTGGGCAAAGTTTTTCTGCGCCAGGACAAAGCTCAATCCTTGCGGGATCACACACGACGGTTCTCTGCGTTACCAGAGCCCACCTCCTGGGACTACCTGCAACTCCTGGGAGTGATGGGGTCCACCATCGACCTTGTACCTTGGGCTTTCGCACACCTCAGGACCTTACAGTGGGCGCTCTTCTCCCGTTGGAAACCAGTATTGCAGGACTATCAGATGATTCTCCCGCTCCCACAGAATGCCAGGGACAGTCTGGGCTGGTGGTTGGATCCGCCGAACCTGGCCCGTGGCATGTCCCTCGATCTGCCAAATTGGGTGGTGGTGACCACCTATGCCAGTCTAGCAGGCTGGGGTGCAGTCTGCGATCGAAGCGCCACGCAGGGGACGTGGTCCACGGTGGAGGCGAAGTGGTCAATCAACCGTCTGGAAACCAGAGCGGTCCGGCTAGCTCTGCGACATTTCCTCCCGCTTCTTCGGAACCGAGAAGTCAGAATCCTATCGGACAACGCTACCACCGTGGTCTACATCAACCGACAAGGAGGCACGCGCAGCCCGCAGGTCGCGCTCGAGGCGGCGCTGCTGATGCAATGGGCGGAGCGTCATCTCGTCTGGCTAGCGGCCTCGCACGTCGCCGGTGTGGACAACGTCCAGGCGGACTTCCTCAGTCGTCAACTGCTGGACCCGGAGAGTGGTCTCTCTCCGACAAAGCAATGCAACTTCTCGTCCATCGGTGGGGGGCCCCCCACTTGGATCTGATGGCGTCCGCTCTCAACGCCAAGGCTCCACGCTTCTTCAGTCGCCGGAGGGAGTGGATGCCCTGGTCCTCCCGTGGCCGCCATATCTTTCTTTTCCACCATGGCCCCTGGTGGGCAGGATGCTCCGCAGAATAGAAAGCCATCAGGGGACCGTGGTTTTCGTCACCCCAGAATGGCCCAGGCGACCCTGGTTTGCGGACCTGCTACAGCTGGTGATCGACGGGCCAATCAGGCTGGGGCACCTCCCCCAGCTCCTACATCAGGGCCCGGTATTTTTCGAGCAGGCAGAATTCTTCTGTCTTGCGGCCTGGCTTTTGAGAGGCGCCGCCTCCGGCGTCGGGGCTACCTGGAGGCGGTAGTATCCACGCTATTGCGGGCACGAAAGACATCGGCCTATGTTCGAGACTGGAAGGTGTTCGAGCTGTGGTGTACCAGCCAGGCCACGAGACCCGCTAAGGCTTCTGTACCTCAGATCCTTCAGTTTCTACAGGCGGGGGTGGAAAAAGGGCTCGCCTATAATTCACTACGGGTTCAGGTGGCCGCCCTTGGTTCGCTGTTGAGCGATGGGGGCTCTCTTCTACAGCATCCTGACATTGCTCGTTTTCTCAAGGGTGTCAAGCATATGCGTCCTCCGTTACGGGACCCTTGTCCCTCCTGGAGTCTTAACCTTGTGCTTTGCTCCCTGTCGGGACCACCGTTCGAGCCGCTGCGCAGCGCAACGATAAAGGATCTCACTCTCAAGACTGTATTTCTTGTGGCCATCTGTTCCGCTCGACGCATCTCGGAGATGCAGGCTCTGTTGTGTAGAGAGCCCTATCTCCGTTTCTCCGACTCTGGAGTTTCGCTTCGCACCGTTCCCTCCTTCCTTCCGAAGGTGGTTTCTGCATTCCATGTGAACCAGACGGTGGAGTTGCTGTCCTTCTCTTCCTCAGAGCCGAAGTCTCTCCGTCTCTTGAATGTCAAGCGCACTCTGCGCCTCTATCTAGAGGCTACAAATGAGTTCCGAACCTCTGACCATCTCTTTGTACTCTGGGCCGGTCCTAAGAAGGGGTCTCAGGCCTCGAAGACTACCATTGCCAGATGGCTGAAGGCCGGCATTGCTGCTTCTTACATTGGGGCGGGTCGGACTCCCCCACCCGGAATCGTAGCGCATTCTACACGTTCTCAGGCGGCGTCCTGGGCGGAGTCTCGCTCGGTATCCTCTCAAGAAATTTGTAGAGCAGCCACCTGGAAATCGTTACACACGTTCTCGAGGCACTATCGTCTGCACCTCGCCTCTTCGGTCTCTGGTCACTTTGGCGAGCAGGTTCTCCGAGCAGGCCTCGCAGGACCCCACCCGATTTAGGGAAGCTTGGGTACATCCCACTGTCTGGACTGATCCAGGTACGTACAGGGAAAAGAAAATTATTATTTACCTGCTAATTTTCGTTCCTGTAGTACCATGGATCAGTCCAGACGCCCACCGCGTTTGGGTTCTTGATCCTGCTCAGCTCTGCGCTGCTTCTTGCTCGCAGTGTTCTGTGTCTTCACAGTTGTTTCTTTTCGCTGTTTTTCACAGCTCCCTACAAGTTGGTAGGATGTTTGCAGTTACTTGTTGCGGTTACAATTGTTTTCATTATCTGTTTCCACAAACTTGATCCTTCGGGGGTTTCTACTCGGGCTTTGATATACTCGATACTGAACTCCTGCAGAGGGGGTAGTAGTATATATGGATACGCCCCCTCAAAGCTTGTGCTGACTCCATCTGCTGAATTGGGGACATAACCCCAATTCAGGGGACATCCAATCAGCAGCGGAGAGGGAGGTTTAAATTTTACTACCTGCAGGCGCCGCTTCAGATTGTCCCGGTCCTCCGCTTACACTATTGCCGCCGTTGCTGCTGTGCTCCGAGGGAGTGAAGGCCTGCGCGATCGGCGCCCAGACCCGTCGGGGTAAGGCCTCCTTGTCTCCCCTCCCCCGGCGAGCCCAGACACCGATCGCGCCTCCAGCCAGCCGCGCCGCCCATCCTCGCGGCTCTGGGACCCGCCCACCACCCAGGGGACATCCAATCAGCAGCGGAGAGGGAGGTTTAAATTTTAATACCTGCAGGCGCTGCGCGCCGGCGTCGTGCGCCCCTTCGTGCAGCCTCTGAGTCTCAAGAAAAAGTAGATAATAGAAGAAAAAAAAAAAAAAAAAAAGTAACAGTAAGAAGGATATTCATCTCCTGACCTTAACCTCAGTCATCACCCCCTCCTTCGGCTGAGAATCTCCCGACTACAAAGGGAAAGTACCCGCCCTCCTTTTGACCAGAGACCCTCTCTGAATCACAATCCTCTTTCAGAAACCCATAATCAAACCTCCAGCATCCAGCAATCGGACTACACTCAACCTCCAGCTCCCTTCACTCGGACTACACTCAACCTCCAGCTCCCTTCACTCGGACTACACTCAATCTCTACCATCCATCTCTCGGACTTCACTCAACCTCCAGCTCCCTTCACTCGGACTACACTCAACCTCCAGCTCCCTTCACTCGGACTACACTCAATCTCTACCATCCATCTCTCGGACTTCACTTAACCTCCAGCTCCCTTCACTCAGACTACACTCAATCTCTACCATCCATCTCTCGGACTTCACTCAACCTCCAGCTCCCTTCACTCGGACTACACTCAATCTCTACCATCCATCACTCGGACTACACTCAATCTCCAGCTTACTTCACTTGGTCCTCTCTCAACCTCAACCTCCAGCATCCATCACTCGGACCCCCCCCCCTTTGTGCAGCCTCTGAGAACAGAACCTGCTTCATTGGCCACGTCTTTCTCCTTTCATATCTTGAAAAGAACTCAGTTTTTCATCCTCAAAATTGTAGGTTTACATAGGCAACAAGATTCAAGACAGCTGAGTTAACATCAACAATCAACATGCTAACTGGTTTCCCAATCCCCTTACATCACCATTTTTGCCATGGTTCATACTCCATTCCAATCATCAGGAAATTACGCAATCATCAAACTAAACCTCTACCACAACATTACAACCGTCAACAAAGGCTAATTCCAATAATGATTTCACCAATCACACAATTCCTGGGCCTTTCTCTTCTATCTCTAACACTTTTCAACGCACAATCGCTTTCGAAAAAAACACACATCTTAAATGATTACCTTACAGAAGTAAACCCTGATATCTGTGCAATCACAGAAACATGGCTTAAACCCACAGATATAGCTCTATTAAACCAACTACCTACTCAACTTTACAATTTTTTCTCCATCCCTAGACTCAAAAGAAAGGGAGGAGGTCTTTTCCTAGCATCCAAGAAAGAGCTAGGTTTAACTTTACAATATTCAAACATCACATCGAACATAGAGTTTGCAGTTTTTAAATCCGAGCATCTACAAATTGGACTATTCTATGCTCCTCCTGGAACTATAGACTCTGACCCTTCCCCGGTCATTGAACTTACCGCCAAATATTTCAACCCAGATAAACCTGCCATTTTATTGGGAGACTTTAACATACATGTCGACGCTTCACCACAAACAACAAACTGTGTTACCCTACTCTCATCACTCAGCTATATGGGTTTCACACAAATAATAAAAAGCCCAACCCACAAAGCAGGCCACACGTTGGACCTTATTTTCATTAATCAGTGTATCTTGCCCCCGGATTCACCCTCTTGTTTTCCTGTCCCTTGGACGGACCATCAAATTATTAACACGACACTCAAACTCTCAGGACATCCTCCCACTTCATTCCCAAAAACCACTATTCAATTCAGGAAACCCTGTTCCACAGACCTTCTCAGCAACCATCTCTCTAATGAATTATCTCAACTTGATCTCTCCAACGCTTCTACAGCCATATCTTCATGGTGCAACATCACCAATAAAATCGCTGATCTAACCTGTCCTTCAATCACCAAAGTAGTACAACCTTCGCCTGACAACAGGAAACCCTGGTTCACCACTGAACTGAAGCTGCTTAAACAAGAACTAAGAAATAAAGAACACACATGGAGAAAAAACCCATCCCCCACAACATTAGCTGTATACAAAACCACTCTCAATGCCTACAGGATCAACATTCTTAAAACAAAGAGAGATTTTTTCTCTAAAAAAATACATCATTTCATCTTTGATTCGAAAGCACTCTTCTCCTACGTTTCTGCCCTCACTAAACCATCCCCACCTACCATTCCAGATGATCAAGCTCTCAACAAAGCCTCCGAACTAGCTGATTACTTCAAGGAAAAAATTGATAAATTGACTGTCTCTTTCTCTTCATCTAGTTCTTCTACTCCATCTCCACCCAATACTCCACCCAAACTAAATACGACTCTAGAAACTTTCGAAACCACATCAGCTCTTGAGATTGAAAATATTCTCAAGAAAATGAAACCATCCTCTCATCCCTTAGACACAATTCCAAACAACCTCCTCATCGCTATAAGGAATACCATTTCAAAGCCAATTGCCAATATCATTAATTGCTCTCTTTCCCAAGGTCTAGTTCCTGACCAACTTAAACTAGCAATTCTTAAACCTCTTCTTAAAAAACCTAATCTTCCGGCCACAGATCCAGCTAACTTCCGCCCAATAGCCAATTTGCCAATGATCGCCAAAATTATGGAAAAGATAGTCAATAGACAACTATCAGAGTACCTTGAAGAAAACTACATTCTCACACCTTCCCAGTACGGTTTTCGTAAATCGTTAAGCACTGAATCCCTACTTATCTCTCTCACCGACAATATTCTAACTAATATGGATAAAAAACAACCTCACCTCCTTATTCTTTTAGATCTCTCTGCGGCCTTTGACACTGTCAACTATTCATCCTTATTACAAGGTCTGATAGACATAGGCATTAAGGGAACAGTACTCAGCTGGTTCAAGTCCTTCCTGGTTAATAGACAATTCAAGGTAAAGATAAACAACAAAGAATCACACCCGGTCCCAGCAAATCAAGGAGTCCCTCAAGGTTCCTCCCTCTCTCCAACCCTTTTCAACATTTACCTTCTCCCTCTCTGTCGACTTCTTAAAAATCTAAACCTAACACACTACATTTACGCGGATGACATCCAAATAATCATCCCAATCTCAGAATCCCTTCACAAAACCTTGATTCACTGGAATAATTGCTTGCAACTAATCAATCATCTTCTATCCAGTCTCAGCCTCATTCTCAACAACAACAAAACAGAGATCTTAATTATCAATCATGACGTTAATAACAATCTAATATACCCAGCTGTCCCACTCAATTCTACCACTCCTATTATTAATCATTCACCATATGTACGTGATTTAGGCGTCATGATAGATAATCAGCTTAACTTCAAAAAATTTATAAGCACCACCACTAAAGACTGTTTCTATAAACTTCTTGTCCTGAGAAAATTGAAACCACTTCTCCACTTCAATGATTTTCGGATGGTTCTACAAGCCATTATACTAACAAAAATTGACTATTGCAACTCACTCCTTTTTGGCCTACCAACCTCATCCATCAAACCCCTCCAGATGATTCAAAACTCTGCAGCTAGAATCCTTACCAATACGAATAAAAGAGACCACATAACCCCCATACTAAAACTCCTCCACTGGCTGCCTATTAAGCAAAGGATTCTCTATAAAGTATACACAGCAATTCATAAATCTATTTACAATATATCCCCACTCCACTTAAGCACCCAACTACGTTTTCACTCTTCAACTAGACCTATCAGAGGAGCTTATAAAGGCACACTCTATGTTCCTTCAACAATATCCTTACATCAGAAACGTACCATTTCTTTAGCAGGACCTGTCCAATGGAACATGCTCCCACCAGACATCCGCCTTGAGATCTGCTTTGCTTCCTTCAAAAAGAAAATTAAAACCTGGCTCTTTAGCCAAGCTTTTCCAGAACTTTGATTATTTTTACCTCCAGCTATCAAGATTTTCTCACCATCGCAATCCCTTTTGCAGATCACATTTATCTCAGACAATTACGCCTTATTTTATGATTTGATTTCTCAGAGACTTTGCAAGTTTATCAGTGTTATTATTCGAATCTGTTTTCCATGTTTTCCAAGTTCTATAACCTTGTTATATGTACCGCCTCTTGGCATAATTTTTATGTTTCAATGTAAACCGATGTGATCTGTATTTTAATACAGGAACACCGGTATATAAAAATCTAAAAATAAATAAATAAATAAAACCAAACTGCCTACAAGAGAAGGTTAAGAAACTCTGAACTAAGGACAATCCTCCCCTTAGCCTTTTGGCTAAGATTGAGAACTGTATTGCATGGGGGGTGGGGGGGGGGGGTTAACATCCTGTCACCCTGACCTCATTGAGGAATGGATACAAAAAAATATTATAACTATATCGGCACAGGCAGATTAAACCTGGTATTACAAAATATAAATAATTCTGTTAGAGAAGACACAGTTCCATTCCACGGCTGACTCTCAGATCCACTGATACCGGGATGCTTAATCATGGTCTTCACAACTTCCACTGAGCAGCAAGTAGACAGATTTTATTTATTTATTTATTTAAAACATTTAAATACCACTTATCTAAAATTCTAAGTGGTTTACAAAAAATAAAGTCATAAAATCAAGCATGTACTTAAAAATAGTCAATGTTAAAACAAATCATAAAAGTCTAAAAAAAAAATTAAAATTAGACTACATGCTATCGGGTTCCTGTTTCTCAAAATTATTATAGCGTTACCTCGTACATTGTCATTGTTTACATTCATTTGCTTTAGATCTTTTAGAACAAGGTATTTAAAACATTTATCAAATTTAAAAGCTGTCAGGATTAATCTGCAGCCAGTACCAGAAAAACAAAGCTCTCAAAAGGGCAGACAGCATTGCACCTGCTGATTGTGATAGCGTTGCTTCAGTACATTGCAAGTGTAGAGGGCGAGTAGCCCCTTTTGAAAAGAATGGTTTCTAGTTTTCTCACTTTTTAAAAGTGACATCCTCAAAACTTCCCATTAAATTTTATGGTGAAAAATTGGACAAAAATAGATTTTTTTGGTACATTTTCTGCAAAAGTGAAAAACCTAGGAACTTTTTTTTTTTTTGTTTTTCACTTTTTCCACAAATATTTCACCTATCTCTGTTAACAAACTGGCTGATGAATTTAACCCTTTTAGTAGTTGTGAAGAATTGTGGGATGATACAGGGAATATAGGAGTCAAATTTGAAAGGAGTTGGGTGCCTAAACCTGCCCCTTTTGATAACTGAGAAGTATTTTATTGTAGGGAAGTTCTTAGGATTTAAAAATACAGCTTCAAAAGACGAGTTTTTTAAACTACATTTGAATATGGCCAGAGAGGGAGCCTGGTGCACTGACTCAGGAAGTGGATTCTAGGCCTAAGGAGCAGGATGGAGGAAAGCACGGAGTTGGAAGTTGGCCGTGAATGAGAAGGGCACAGGTAAAATCAACTCGCTTGTTGAACAGAGTTCAGGAGGAAGGATTTAGGGAGAGAGAATAGATAGGTAATGAGAAGCTGCAGAGTGAATGCGCTTGTAGGTGAGTAAGAGAAACTTCAGCAATGCGTGGAAGCGGATGGGGAGGCAAAGTAGAGAGGCTACATGGACATTGAAGGAAGATCATGCATGCAACTGAATAGACTGCAGTGAAGAATTATGGTTCAATGGGAGGCCTGCAAAAATCATGTTGCAATAGTCTAAGCTAGCCTGCTGGTCTTCAGGAGACTACTGAAAAAATATGGCTTTTCGAAACTGCCTTCTCAAATAAGATTCGAAATATTACTGAGTCTCGGAGTATGAACATCCGACATTGTATTGGTATCAGAAAGTATCTACATTGCTCTCCATTTATTATGTGCCTTACTATTTCATGATTTATTTTATTACTTTATTTTCTGTTTATTTCATTGTATATATTTTATTATTTACCAGACACTGCTCCTATTATGTTATATTATGATTTTATAGCCTTACTCAATGTACAGTGTATTCTGGTCTGCTGTTACACACTTTGAGCTTTCCTGAGGTAAAAGCGTGAAATGAACGATGATGATGATGATGATATGAAACTTTTTACAAGGCCAAAGAGGGAAAATAAACGCCAATGGGCAGAGCGTGGTGATATGACTGAATCAGACTTTCAAGAAGATTGGGATAACCTGCATACAATGACCATGGCTACAACCCTAACAGAAGTTGGATAACCTGCATGGAGCAATGATATCCCTAACAGGAGTGGTATAGCTGCATCTGGCTTCGAAGAAGGTTGGAGTAAGGCTCAGAGGAGTCCATGGTTACAACCCAAACAACACTGAACATGGGGAGGAAGGATGGCTGGAACAGTAGCCTCTCTAATTCTGGTGGCTTTCTGGATGATTATGAAACTTGGAAGGAGACATGGGTGTTGGATCGAATATTTGTCCTGTAAGAACCAACGAGGAAAGACAATGCCTGATTGTCTTTCCTCTTTGGTTCTCTTACCCTGTTGGCCTCCACGGAGGTGGTGGAGGCCATCAGGGTAAGAGAATTTGGGTATGCCTGGGACAGATATGGAGGGCACTGGTAGGAACAGGGTTGGGTAAAAGGCATGGGGGAAGGGGGAGCTGCTGTTGTTTAAGAATAGAAATTTCATATGCTGACCTACCCATAGTAGTAGAAAACAAAAAATAAAAAGGAGAATCTCAGCTGGGGAGAACAGATTGACCAAGTGGTGTTTTACTGCATTAAATTCCTTTCTGCCATCATTTACTATGCAAAGTTCCTTTCCTCTGAGGAACTATCTTTGGTGGAAAAGGAATCCGATTGGTTCAAGTGTGCATTGTTTATTATGATCCGGGGATGGGGGAGGACAGTTGAATTATGCGGTAGACTGGCACATACTGTATAATCTTACCAAATTATTTTTAGGATCATCACAATGCATCTTGACAAATTAGGAAGAGAAATGCTACCGTATGTGGAATGATGATGGCGTCTGCTGTGCAAACAATGGCCCTGCTGTGCAGACTGTTTCCAAGCACAACTGTCCAATATATCAGTGACTTTGTGCATATCTACTGTATCCCCCTCACGTAGGTCAGAGCCTCCAATTATATTTTGTATGTACAGGAACATTATGCTCTTAATGACACGGGTTCAGCAAATGAGAAGGATCAATATTGTTTGTTTTTTTTTTTTAACTCAGCAACGAAATCTGCAGCCTGCATCCGTAGCTTCAATTTATTTCTCGTTTTTCAAGGCATTAACAGCAGCTTGTCCAGATAAAATTCACTTCTGCCTTTCCTGAGCCTGCAGAGAGGTTTGTTGTTTTTTTTTGCTTCACCTAAGTAGAACATAAAATACATTTGAAAGCAAAATTCCAAGTCAGACTCAGTCTCCATATCTGAATTGTTTTATCCCATTACTTCTGCCTGTATTACAGAAGTTCAGCCTCTCGGGATGTTGGTGCTTTCCCATTGTAAAAATCTATTTTAAGATCTTCAATATGAAATCAAGATTCCAGTTACAAACCTTTTCTTCCCTTTGGCTTTTCGTTGTACAGTTTTGTCATAGTGTGGAGCTGGATTTTCCCCTCAGAATAGTATAGCACTGCTCTTTTGTTCTTTCTTTTTTTTTTTGCTTTCTTATTGCACCCTTCTAACCTCCTTTTTCCTACAAGATATTCCTTTGCAGGGATTGTGAATCTTCCTCTCTCTCAAACTCTAATTGGCCCAGATTCAGCTTGATTCGAGTTATGCAAACCCTATGGTCTCACCCAGATCTGTGGAAGTACAGGGATTTTTTTTTGCCTGCCGATCCCTGAGAAATCAGTTGTCTCTGATCCACAGGTATCTAAAGTGGATCCACGAATCCAGGATGGATTTTCTTGAATCAAATTTGGATTTTCCATTCATCCATGGATTTTGGGGTCTTAAGGACCAGAGTTGTGAACCACTGTCATATGCACATTGCAGTCTGAAAGAGTTATTGCTACAATCAAACGATTGAGCCCATCTCCGTGACCTATCACTGCCTGAAAGCTGAAATCATTACCCTACAACTACTTTCTCATGGATATTCATATGGTAATGCTTTTGTTTTACAATTAGGTTCTGAAAAATAAGATTCACAAAATTTACATTGGGCATGCTTAATAGTTTGTTCCATTCTGTGCCAATAGAAATAACATTAAAACTAAAACAAATTTCTTTCTCCACCTCAGCTATTCTTAGAGGTGAATTTTAAAAGCCTGATGCATGCGTTAATTAGGGGATGCGTGAAGAGGTCAGGGTGACGTGCACTGATCAGATTTTTAAAAGCTGCTGAGATATACACATATCTCCTGCAGCATGCACCTTGAAAGTTTTCAGAAAGAGGCGGGGTGTGGGCGTGGTCCAGGCGGGGCATGGGGCATGCCCTACAGATGTGCGCGTAAATACTGATGTGACCCGGCGGGCCCCAAGGCCTTCTGCCATGTAATTTTAATTCTGCTACAAATGCCATGTAAGTCAAAATGTAAAGAAAACTAGGCTGATTTACAGGGTTTTAAGAGTCGGGTTTAACTGGGGGGAGTGAAGGCTATCAAATCAGGGGACTGGAGGACCTATTTCTTTTTTTTTTTAGAAAGTAATTTTTATTGAGAGAACAACCAACAAAACAGTCAGTAACACATAAAGTTGAAGACCCCCAACAATTTGAGTTTCAATTTTTTAGGACCTATTTCTTAACTAGGCAAACTGGGAACATACTGGAAAAACTGGGACTGGCATCAGTGCATGCCCCTTTTAAAATTTCCCGATTTACACGGTAGAAGCAGGATTTGCATACACGTGTGTGTGGCCAGGCTATTTTATAAGATGCATGCATGTGTATGTTATAAAATGACTGCATACCTGGGCGTGGGCTGATGTATACACGTAAATGCGGCATGTTTGGCAGTTTGAAAATTACCACCTTAATATTCCTAGAAACCTTTCAGGTATTGCCTAGTCTTCTTAGAATGGCCTGTCATTCTTGCTCCTGACCCTACTGTGGATATTTCCAATACTCTGAATGTTTCTCCTTTGGCTCACTGGTTGCTTTCTGATGACCTGGCCTACACTGAGCATCTCTGGTGTAGTTTATAAATAACTGTAATACCTATCACCACGTACTGTGCTTAGGAGGAGAGGATATAGGCAAAGATAAGTCCTGAAAGGTAATTTGCCATAGGATTTCCATGGAGAGTGGAGCTAGCTTATGGTACTCAACCCAGTCCTTGGTACATACCCAACCAGTCTGATTTTCAGGATATCCTGCAAAGGTGCAGCTGCAAAGGTTAAAAGTGTTCAACAGGCATGAACATTGTTTAAAAATACAATCCTAGAGGCACAGTCCATATGTATTCCACACATTAAGAAAGGTGGAAGGAAGGCAAAACGATTACCGTCATGGTTAAAAGGTGAGGTGAAAGAGGCTATTTTAGCCAAAAAACCATCCTTCAAAAATTGGAAGGATCCATCTGAAGAAAATAGGATAAAACATAAGCATTGTCAGGTTAAGTGTAAAACATTGATAAGACAGGTGAAGAAAGAATTTGAATTGAAGTTGGCCATAGAGGCAAAAACTCATAATAAAAATGTTTTTAAATATATCTGAAGCAAGAAACCTGTGAGGGAGTCAGTTGGACCATTAGATGACAGAGGGGTTTAAAGGGGCTCTTAGGGAAGATAAGGCCATTTCAGAAAGACTAAATGAATTCTTTGCTTCTGTGTTTTACTAATGAGGATGTTGGGGAGATACCAGTTCTGGAGATGGTTTTCAGAGGTGATGAGTCAGATGAACTGAACGAAATCACTGTGAACCTGGAAGATGTAGTAGGCCAGATTGACAAACTAAAGAGTAGCAAGTCACCTGGACCAGATGGTATGCATCTTAGGGTACTGACGTAACTAAAAAATGAAATTTCTGATCTATTAGTTAAAATTTGTAACCTATCATTAAAATCATCCATTGTACCTGAAGACTAGAGGGTGGCCAATGTAACCCCAATATTTAAAAAAAGGCTCCAGGGGCGATCCGGGTAACTATAGACCAGTGAGCCTGACTTCAGTGTCGGGAAAAATAGTGGAAACTATTCTCAAGCTCAAAATCGTAGAGCATATAGAAAGACATGGTTTAATGGAACACAGTCAACATGGATGTACCTAAGGGAAGTCTTGCCTAACAAATCCGCTACATTTTATTGAAGGGGTTAATAAACATGTGGATAAAGGTGAACCGGTAGATGTAGTGTATTTGGATTTTCAGAAGGCGTTTGACAAAGTCCCTCATGAGAGGCTTCGAAGAAAACTAAAAAGTCATGGGATAGGAGGCGATGTCCTTTCATGGATTACAAACTGGTTAAAAGACAGGAAACAGAGAGTAGGATTAAATGGTCAATTTTCTCAGTGGAAAAGGGTAAACAGTGGAGTGCCTCAGGGATCTGTACTTGGACCGGTGCTTTTCAATATATTTATAAATGATCTGGAAAGGAATAAGACAAGTGAGGTTATCAAATTTGCGGATGATACAAAATTATTCAGAGTAGTTAAATCACAAGCGGGCTGTGATACATTACAGGAGGACCTTGCAAGATTGGAAGATTGGGCATCCAAATGGCAGATGAAATTTAATGTGGACAAGTGCAAGGTGTTGCATATAGGGAAAAATAACCCTTGCTGTAGTTACACGATGTTAGGTTCCATATTAGGAGCTACCACCCAGGAAAAAGATCTAGGCATCATAGTGGATAATACTTTAAAATTGTCGGCTCAGTGTGCTGCAGCAGTCAAAAAAGCAAGCAATGTTAGGAATTATTAGGAAGGGAATGGTTAATAAAACGGAAAATGTCATAATGCCTCTATATCGCTCGATGGTGAGACCGAACCTTGAATACTGTGTACAATTCTGGTCGCCGCATCTCAAAAAAGGTAGACTTTTTAGTTTTCTTCGAAGCCTCTCATGAGGGACTTTGTCAAACGCCTTCTGAAAATCCAAATACACTACAACTACCGGTTCACCTTTATCCACATGTTTATTAACCCCTTCAATAATATGTAGCAGATTTGTTAGGCAAGACTTCCCTTGGGTAAATCCATGTTGACTGTGTTCCTTTAAACCATGTCTTTCTATATGCTCTACGATTTTGATCTTGAGAATAGTTTCCACTATTTTTCCCGGCACTGAAGTCAGGCTCACTGGTCTATAGTTACCCGGATCGCCCCTGGAGCCTTTTTTAAATATTGGTGTTACATTGGCCACCCTCCAGTCTTCAGGTACAATGGATGATTTTAATGATAGGTTACAAGTTTTAACTAATAGATCAGAAATTTCATTTTTTAGTTCCTTCAGTATCCTAGGATGCATACCATCTGGTCTAGGTGATTTGCTACTTTTTAGTTTGCGTACAATAGAGGCAGTGCATGCAAATATATCTTTTGCATAGTCTTTGAGGATATCCTAAAATCCCAACTGGCTGGGTGTCTTTCCAAGGATTGGGTTGAGAATCACTGCTCTTGTTGAAGGGTTATCCCCAGAAGCTTGAAAAGAAGGATTTATCTAAGTTAGCAAGAATAAATGAAACAGCACCTAACATTTGAAGGAATGACTTATCGGAAGAAATGGGTTTTAAAAAAATAAGGAACATATGAGCCTTTGGAATAAATTTAAAAACAGCTTAGTCCTATGTGAGGAAAGATATAAATTAAGTGGACTGAAGAGCCACATAACACCTAAAGCTGAGTGAACAGAGTCAATGGGGATGAATGGGGTGTGAATGGATGTTTTGATGGAAATGGGGAGAAAATAATATGAAAATTTGATCCTAACTAATAGAATAAGAGAAAAAATAGATAAAATGTTAAATAATGTTAGATATATGAAACTGAAAAGTTTGTATATTATGAAAATGCGATTGTATTGGTTTGATCAGCAATAAAAAGTATTTTGGGAATAGAAAAATTGGCATTGTACAATGAGGGGTAGATTTTCAAACTATGCGAATAGGCCTACTTTTGCTGGCGCATCAGGCGCAAGCAAAAGTACGCTGGATTTTAGTAGATATGCGCGGAGCCGCGCGTATCCACTAAAATCCTGGATCGGCGCGCGTGCAAGGCTATCAATTCTGTATAGCCGGCGTGCGCCGAGCCGCGCAGCTTACCCCCGTTCCCTCCAAGGCCGCTCCGAAATCAGAGCGGCCTCGGAGGGAACTTCCTTTTGCCCTCCCCTCACCTTCCCCTCCCTTCCCCTACCTAACCCACCCACCCGGCCCTGTCTAAGCCCCCCCCCCTTACCTTTGTCGGGGGATTTACGCCTCCCAGAGGGAGGCGTAAATCCCCGCGTGTCAGCGGGCCTCCTGCGCGCCGGGACGCGACCTGGGGGCGGGTCCGGAGGGCGCGGCCACGCCCCCGGGCCGCCCCGGGCCGTAACCACGCCTCCGGGTCCGCCCCCGGCACGCCCCCAGCACGCCGCGCGGTTCGGGCCCGTCCCCCGACACGCCCCCGACACGCCCCCCTCAGGAGAACCCCGGGACTTACGCGAGTCCCGGGGTCTGCGCGCGCCGGTGAGCCTATGTAAAATAGGCTCACCGGCGCGCAGGGCCCTGCTCGCCTAAATCCACCCGGATTTGGGCGGATTTAGGCGAGCAGGGCTCTTAAAATCCGCCCCTGAATAGGCTGAATTTTATAAAAAGCATTTTTTGAAAATTGAGCACACTGAATATGGGAAAACTCACCCTTGTGCCATTGTGTGTGTATGCTTTACCCACGTTTTCTTGGGGTGAGGGAGGCAGCAACACACACAGTTTTGGCTGGAAGAAATCTGTACAGAAAAAGCCGGTGCAAATCTCTTCAGGTACTTAACTGTTTTGGTCAGGGCAGCTTTCGAAGGGGAAAAATCCATGTGTACTTTTGCCTTTGCAAATTGGCACAACGCCTGCAGATAAAAAGCACCCATGAACCTTGCACCTGCCTGCATGCTTTTGAAGATTGCCCCCATAATGTACAAAAGGTAATAATAAATTGGTGAGAGCATTCATAATGAGATTTCACTTCAGAGTCATCTCCTGCAATCAAAACCTTCTCGTCAATAGTCAGCATGGAAGAACATGGTTCACAGAAACCATCTGTGAAAACCCACAAATACTTTTTGACCTGAGAGTCCTGATGAAATATCCTCTTTTTTTTTTTTTTTTACAAATTATGGAGCAGAATGTCTTACGATCAGTAATGAGAATGATCCTTTCCTTTAGTAAATTAATTCAGCAAGAAATGAATGATAGAGAGAACCGTCTCGCCCATGAGATAACGTGTGTGTGTGTGTGCGCATGTGAGTATTTTCGTGTCTGCGGAACGCCTCTTGTTCTTTTCAGATTTCTAAAATATGTTTGATGCTTTCAGGTAACAAAAAAAAAAAAAAAAAAGGCACAGGTAATGACTTCATTGCACAGGCCCAGTACAACATTGTTCTACATTTCTGTCAATTCTTCACACTTTAAGGAATGCTTAGCAGCAGGAATCGAAGTTGATAGGTTCCACTGTTACCCCTAGCAACTGCAGAGAGGAGAGCCTACTGCTGGGGAAATGCTATTTGATTCACCATGGAGTTTTTAGGGTGCATTTTACAATTATGTTCATTAGATCAGATTCACTTTGTCGTGGCACACCATCAGCTTCCCTACGCTGCCCCGCAACGGCATCATCACTTTCCCCTTCCCGCTCCTCAACCCCTGCCAGCACCCCGTCCCTCCTTTTCACCCCTTTTCATCACCAGCATCCCTTCTCTACTCCCACCCCACTCCTCCCCACCCAATATCACCACGTATCATCAGCGCCTCTCATCTATTGCTGTTGCCTCCTCCTCTTTCGGCTTCCCGCTAAAGTCGGAACCGCGTGTAGCCTCGTGCGCGTCCCGACTTCAGCGGGAAGTCGGCAGAGGAGGAGGTGGCAGCAGCAGTGCCGCTCACTCCCTCCTCCTGCTGGGAGGAGGTCATGTCATGGGCACAAGGCAGGGGGATGCAAAATCCCCTGCTGCTGTGATGGTGGCAGCGGCTGTGAGCTGCTCCTGTCTTGGAGGAGAGGGGCCAACATTTCACAGCACACCGCTTGGGAACCTCTGCTGACAAAGAAATTACACAGAACAATTCCTTGATGGTGTTTTGTGTACATTTGCTGACAGGAAGCAATAAAGCAAACAAATGATCTCTTTCAAACAGTTAGGAGAAGTATTAATGAAGGACATATGCAAATATGCAGTAATTGACCTGAAATTCAGGTTGCTCATGGAAAAGAGGGATGAGTTCCAGATGGCTTAATGATCGTCATTGAAGCTACCTTCTTATTTATTTATTTAACACTTTTATATACCGATATTCATGTAAGAAATCACATATCACTTCGGTTTACAATATAACAATAAGAACATCTTACTGTGATCAGCTTAAATGTTATAAAAAAAAAAATGCAAGGCTTATGGAAATACTTTGCATCATCCTAGGTTTACTTTTCCTTCGATTCACCAGTTCTTGCTTTTTTTTTTTTTTTTTTTTTTACTGTTGCTCCTGTTTCAACCTTACCTCCATGCAGCTTGAGTGGTTGGCCAGTATCGTCTAGGCCTAGTGCCCACATAATAGCTTCTGTTAGCACTTAAAGTTAGCACACAAGTGTTTGGGAGATTATCAGGATTCAAGATATAAATATTATCATTTGGTCTACTTATAGCGCGAAAAGTACTTGAAAGCAAAGCTCTGTTTCCCGTGTGTGCTGTAATCTGTGAAAAATGCTAATGGCAAGTCTTGCTGCGTGCCCTGTATTAATTGCACGGTTGACGGTAAATTGCCGCATTTGAAATTCTTTCGGCAGCTCCCTCGCGGTTTCCCCACCAACTTCCAGAAATCCCCGTATTAGCGAGAGTCCAAAGTCTGTTGTAGGGCTTTGAAAATGTTCCTCTTTGAGAATCGGGACTGGTTAGTGTCATTTATGATGGCACAGAATTGCAAATGGATTGCTAGAGCCATTTTTTGGGAGCTATTAGTGACCCTATCCCTAAGAAGGCCTTGCCCATGAAACTGCTTGAAGAGCAGCTTTGAAGAACGTTTAAACATCTTTTGCGACACATTTTAATCAAAGGAGGGTAGTGTTGCTTGCTATGCATACTTTTGTACAGCACACAGGAATTTATTTTCTTCAAAAGTATTTCCAGATTTATGTGCATTCAAAAGTACTCAAGTGTTATCTTCCCACATTGGAAAGTACTCCAGATGTTCTCTTAAAAAAAATAAAAAATTAGCTTGAAAGTCGCTGATCTAACACTTTGTTCAACAATAAACATGCCATGACAGAGCTGTGACAAAGGGTGGGCAAGACGGGCACTTGCCATGAGCATCAACCTTGTATGGAAGGGGTCCATCCTCATGCCATCTTTTTGAATCCGTCTGTGAGCACAGGAGTTGAAAAGGGATAGGATCACTGTTTTATCCTCTGACTGGCCCTGTACCTTGACATAATTAATTGCACTCTGTGTCAGCTTTGACATTGTACACAATATTGTTTCAAAATTAAAGGTCTGGACAGGTCTGGATTTTTGCTTAGGCAATGGCCTACAGTTGCAAATTTTGAAGGTACTTATTCATTCCTGCTGCCAGTCCCAGCCCAGGGCTCACAGACCCTTTAGCGGCCCCCGCCCTGTACAGGAAGTCCATGCAGGAGGAGGGAGCAGGGTCATTACAGGCTGACTTTTTTTCTAATGAGGACGTTGGCTGGAGGAGAGGGCCCAAGAAGAGGCCATGAGGGAAGGGGAGCGTGTGCAAAAGGGGGAAGGCCCGATAGGGGCACCCTAGGAGAACAATTCCCACTCTCCAGTCCCCAAAGGTGCCAATGGGCACCAGAGTTCTCTATCTGTTCCTGGGTCTGGGGCAAGTTGCATTTGCTGAGACGTTACCCATTCAATATGCTTATGAAGGCAGCTGTCAAAGCCATTTATTTGAGAAATTGGTAATCTGTGGAGTTCTGTAGCACACACACTTTTGGCCAGAGGGTGGGATGGCATTCCCGAAGGTGTATTTTCGAGTGGAATCAGAATGCAACATGCATAGCTTGCTCGATTGTCTTTTCAAATTTACATGTGTTATTTTCCAATGAAGTATTACCTGCCGGAAAATCAGGCGCAAAGTCCATAGATCCTTTGAGGCCATGGATAATTTTTGAAGAAAAAGCAGATGCATACTTCATTTTTGAAAATGTAGGTACAGGGTTGTACCCCTGGACTTTGCATCTAGGTGGACAGCTTGGAAATTGCCCCCTTTAAGGCAGTTCATGAGAAACTGAATAAAATAAAATAAAGGAGAAATGCAGTGCAGTGAAATGTAGAATAACATTTTTGTTTGTTTTTTTTTTTAAATTGTAATATGACTTCAGATGAGTTATGGCAAAATTCATATTACCGAGCAGGAAGAATTTGAATAACTATAGAAAGAGTGAATTAAAAGATTTATGGGTATATAAATTACATTATATGCTCTCCCAATATATTTTATTTTTTTACTTAAAGACTGATGGCCTAACATTAAATCCATTTAGAGTTCTGGCAGTTATCGTTTCTCTTTCTTTTTGTTTTCCTTTGATAAATGAAACTGGATTAACGTATTGTGCTTTTTATCTCTAAAGAAGCAGGTCAGATACCACAGAGAGAGCGTTAAGTACAAGGCAGCAACTGTCTTCAACTCAGTTAATAACTCAGTAATCCATATTAAAAAAGTGGTTTTGGTTCATGTTAGGAAGACTAGAAGGATAAGAAATACAATGAAACCTGATTTAAATCCACTTGCAACTAAATGCTGTCGGCTTTCAAAGGCCACTTATAGGATGATTTAAATTATGTCCTACTGCACATACCTGCTGCTATATGTTAAAGCTGTCCAACACTGTCTGTACTGCAGATCAGAAACATTCCTCTGCAATTGTTTTTCCCTTGTTTAAGATTATAAACCTACAAGGGAGGAGGGGAATAAGAGACAGAGACAAGGGAGTCAGAATTTGAAGAGAAAGAACCAATGTTTTGCTTGGTTGAATGAAAAAAAAAGAGCACCAGAAATATCCAATTTACATATCAACCCAAGCTTTCATTGAAAATTAAAAAAAAAAAAAAAATTCTAAAATAATGGTTTCCAAACATGTCCTTAAGGATCCCCAACTGGTCAGGTTTTCAGGATATCCCTTATGATTATGCATGAGATAAATTTGCATGCACTGTCTCCACTCTACGTAAACAAAACTCATAGGTCTTTATGACCGATATAGAGAAAACCCAACAGCTAGAAATCTCTGAGGGACATAGGAATCACTAATCTTAAAACAAAAAAACAATGATAAATTCAATGTTTTTATCAGTCTATATTTTCCTAATGGAGGGCCTCTTTTATCTAGAATTGGGACTTCAATACATTTTTAGTGGAATGTTATTTATTGACTTTGGAGAGAATTATAATGGTATCCCATATTTTAAAAAATGCGCTCAGGGACCCTGCAAAATTGAGGAAACCAAATAAAACTCTTTTACCTGGATGTTTATGATGGACCTTGCTCAGAATCGCAGAATACATTATCAGCTTCATTACGAGATGCATGGGCACTTTATTGCTTTCCCGATATTCAGAGTTATTACCATAACATTATCAACATCTAGGAATGAGCAGAGGATGGAAAATAAGCATGGTACGAGTGCAATTTTAGCTGAGTTTATAGACAAGGTGTCAAAAATGGTTGGTCATACATCAGTCACCTTTCTGCCTCATTTAAATAAGTTTCTACCCACATAAGCTGCCAGACTCAATAGATTTCAATAGAGAAAAAGAAAAAACAGAGAAACATTTACTACTGGTGGAAAATCCCCCACAGAACTTGAGGAAGACAAATATGCTGGATGATAGCAGAAGAAAACCAATTGCCCCATGCAGTCTGCTTTAGTTACTGCTGTCCACACTGCCAAGGCTATATATATCATTATATCCCAGTTGCCAGCCATAGAGTATGAGAGTATGACCACTTGAAGGATATCACTTCATATTCAAGACAGTTTCTTTTGTCTTCTTTCAAACATCTTTCTGATCTTTGTCTTTCTCACCTCTCTATCTCAGTTGTGGTATGATCTGAACAACGTACATGGCAAAAGAACCTCATATTGGTAGCAAAATGCTAGTTTTTGATTCTGTAGAAAAATTACTTTGAATATGTTTCAAAATATAATTCAAATTTGTCTTTTTAAGAAGATTTAATTGAGTTATCTTTTCATGTTTTGGGCTGCTGAGAGAGAGAGAGAGAAAGACTCTCTTTATAAGGCTCTCATATAAGTAAACTAAACTATTTATATCACTGTAGGAGGGGCAACCAATAACTCAGTGTGAGGTTTTGGTGGTGGCCTACTTGTAGAAATCTCATCTTTGTGTACCTTTCCTCACTCCAAATCACATCAAATCTTCACTGTTGTGTACTATGCATGTAAAACTGCCCCCCAAAACCTAGGCCACCACCAAAACCTCACCCCGAGTTACTGGTTGCTCCTCTTACAGTGGTATAAAAATTTGACTAATATGTGTGCCACCCCAAAGGCTCTTTCTCTCTCTGAAACGGGATTGTGATTTTACGCGTAAACCCCATTTCAGGCATATTGTACAGCATAATGCCAGGCATTAAAACCCGCGATAATGTGCGTTTTGCTATCCCTCATTTTAATTTACTCCAACCAAATTCCTCCCATTCAGGAAACATTTTAAAATTTGCATATGCATCTCGCAATGCGTTATTTATCATGGGCGTTATTTATTTTATTTATTTATTTATGGCATTATTGTGAGCATTAGAGCCCTAACGCCCACGATAAGGCCCTAACGCGATTTGATAAATGGCCCTGTTAGCTTGCTGTTAGAGATGCACTGTCGTGGTAAAAGACAGGGAAACCACAAGGACAACTGTTTCATTCTGTGTTGTTTCCCAGCTGAAACGACACAGAAACCAATAGCTTTGTTTCTTCATTTTAGCATGTGCTAAGTTTTAGCACGCTAAGGCGATGTAGCACATACTAAAATGCAGAAATAAAATGAAATGAACACACCCCCCCCCCAAAATAAAAAATATACGGGCGGATTTTCAAAGCCCTGCTCGCGTAAATCCGGGCGGATTTACGCGAGCAGCGCCGGCGCGCCTATTTTGCATAGGCCACTGGCGCGCGCAGAGCCCCGGGACGCGCGTAAGTCCCGGGGTTTTTAGAAGGGGGTGTGTCGGGGGCGGGACCGAACGACGTGGCATTTTGGGGGCGGGACGCGGCGTTTTGGGGGCGGGCCCGGGGGCGGGCCCGGGGGCGTTCCGATTTCAGAGCGGCCTCTGAGGGAACGGAGGCAGGCTGCGCGGCTCGGTGCGCGCCGGCTGCCCAAAATCGGCAGCCTTGCGCGTGCCGATCCAGGATTTTATAAGATACGCGCGGCTACGCACGTATCTTATAAAATCCAGCTTACTTTTGTTTGCGCCTGCTGCGCAAACAAAAGTACGTGATCGCGCAGTTTTTAAAAATCTACCCCATAGTAATTGGAAGATTTTTGCATGCACGCCCTTACTTACTGTCTGTCTGAGCAACTTCCAGGGAAGTTCAAGTCAAATTATTTCCCAGGGTTGTATAAATAAATGTTTCAGGCATTCAAGAGGCAGAATTTCATGAGCCTCTGCCTGCCCCCCACTCTATCTCATTTTGGATCTTGCTTTCAGACTCATTGACTTAATAATTTCATTCTTCCCTCCTTACTTTGCATCTTCAATCCATTTGAGGAGGGGTTTCCTTTTCGAAGGCCAAGAATGTGTGCTTGGGAGCATCACAAAAATCAAACTATCCATTTTCTCTCTTTATTTATAAATTAGAATCTGTAACTCTGTTGGATTTCTACATCATCCTTCCATCATTTTTCCAAGTGTTCTAGTAAATGTGAGAAACATGAAAAGGATGAGAGAATAGATAAGAGGTCTCTTAGCTTTTTTGGCAAAATTGAAAGTGTGAGCAATTATAGTATATGTGTGAAGGCCTGTACAATTATTAAAAACTCTTGTTCAAATAAAGTCTAGACTGAATAAGTGAGAACATATCCAGTCACTGTCCAGATAGCAAAGTTAGAGGGATAAACTGATCCAGCTAACTTTGGAGGTATATTCAGTACTGTAGCCGCACTATTGAATACAACCAGCTATCTTAAAATTAGCTTGATAACTTTAATCGGCTAACTTTAGGACAGCTCTTCAGCAAGACCAGACCTAGCCGGATAACTTATCTGGTTAACTCTGAAAACCGGAGTTAGCCAGATAACATTTCCTGCTAATGTAACTCCTCCCCGAAATGACACCAGAACACCTACTTTATTCAGCTATAATAAGATATCTGGTTAACATTTAGCTGGATAAGTGCCAAAATATTCATTTAGCTGAATAACTAGTGCATTATCCAGCTAAATGTCTCTGAATATGGCTCTCTCTATCTGGCCGATACAGTAAAAATGGCGGGAGAGCGCCCATTCTCTTGTGTGCGCAATTCAGAAAAAAAATTATTCAAATTAGGGCCCACGGTAAAAAGAGGCACTAGGGACACTAGCGCGTCCCTAGCGCCTCTTTTTTGACAGGAGTGGCGGCTGTCAGCAAGTTTGACAGTCAAAATTGAGCATCTGGTTTTCAACCCGCAACCCACGAGCCGATTTTAAATGGGTTTTTTTTTTCAATTATTTTTAACTTTTGGGACCTTGGACTTAATATCACCATGATATTAAGTCGGAGGGTGCTCAGAAAAGCAATTTTTACTGCTTTTCTGTGCACTTTCCCGGTGCCGGCAGAAATTAATGCCTATCTTTGGGTAGGCGCTAATTTCTGAAAGTAAAATGTGTGGCTTTGCTGCACATTTTGCTTTCTGTATTGTGCGGGAATGACTAATAGGGCCATCAACATGCATTTGCATGTTACGGGCGCTATTAGTTTCGGGGGGGGGGGGGGGGGGTTGGTCGCGCGTTTTTGACGTGCTATTACCCCTTACTGAATAAGGGGTAAAGCTAGAGCGTCGAAAACGTGCGTCCAAACGCGGGTTAACAGTGCCATAAATATAGGTTCATTTCATGGCATCCTGATTTTTTCAATCAGCAGTGGCAAACAAAATATATAATAGATTAGTATTTACTAAATGCCAGTTTACGGTACATTGTGTGTTAGGGATGGGTGATCAGAAATGGCCCAGCTTGGTTCTCAACATGAATTCTATGGATTACGGTTGGCCTGAAGAATTATATGTAAGGGTTCAGTGAAAATCTATTGTCTGGCAAAGCATGCTTTGGTCACTGCTTCCTTCCCACACCAATCAAAATTCCACTTGGCGTTATAACTCCTAAACATTGCTGGGGCAATATCATTGAAGATGCTGATGAGGCAAAAAGAGTAAAACTGAACTTAACAATTCAGTCAATAACATAATAAAATTCCAGTAGAGCGTAATGGCTTGATCTTCCTATGGGCCAGACCTGTGGCTTAGCTGTCATGTTCTGGGGATCGCCAGTGCTAGGTTCCGATGGATCTTTTATAAATGAAATGGAAAGGTGGATTTGTTTTGGTTTTTTTTTAATTTGCCTGGTCACGAGGCTTGAATGTGAATTGTGAGGTTTCTCCTGGCTAAAGGTTTGAAAGTAATCCACTTCTGAGTCCCAACGCTTTCATCCCACCACCTTCTGGCAGCAGACATTTGCTGCTGCAACGTTCATCTGTTAATTCTGCCTCCATTCTGGGGGACCAGGCTCCATCCCCTTGACTTACTTTCAAATCCTGGCAACTCCCACCCTTCATGAGGAACCCTCCCTTACAACAGATGCCTTAATTTGGCTAGGGAACCAAAAAACCTCCGCTTGTACGGATGAAAGAATTATCTAGTCTGTCTCATTCTTGTCTGTCTGCTCTCTGAAAAGAGCGTTCAGTCCGCAGCAGGGTTTGTGATTGTTTTTCCTAGCATGAGCGTGGTGGATTTTCTGACCCTCACCTTGCAACCCTGGTTGGCAGCAGACAATTTGTATTACTAGACTCTAGAGCTCGGCGGACACGAGCAGATCGATAGCCTGCCCTGAATGCTTCAGAGCTTATAGTCTGGAGCCTTCCCCCCCCCCCACCCCCCGAGACAGAAGTTGTTCTGAACACTCGCACCGGTGCGGAAAACAAGGGGCGGTTTATATACAGAAGAGAAAAGGAGCCGCAGAAAGGAGACTGAAATGCTGAAGCAGACAATGTTGTGTCCTCAATTTCACTTTTCCCAGCAATGAGACGGATTTCATTTGCCACTTTGATTGATGAACATGCTCTTGATTTATTTCTTTTTCTCTGGAGATACAGTAACTTGTAATTACATTAGCAGAGAGATAAAATAGGAGGAGGAGGAGGAGGAATACGACATTTTGTTATTCTCCAAGTGTCACTTTTTGGGCTCTGTATAATTTGGTGGGTGATGCTGCCGCCTTCAGATTACTTCTCTTCTTTGATCTGTTTCAGCCCCCTGGTATTCATTCAACATTTGAATCTCATTAATTTAGAAGTTTTGGAAAGGCATGAAAAAGTTGACTTGTGCAGTTACCAGAATTTGCCAGTCAGTAGCAGTTGATACAGTCAATATACTTGCCATAATGCTTAATGTGTTTGTGTTTTAAGACCAATGAAATTTACATTTCATAGGCATTATCACCCAACAGAAAATATATAAGGCTTTCTTGGGATTTTTGCTAAGAGCCATGGGTATTTATCTCTGGTCCAGACAGGTCTGGTTTTCAAGTTATCTACGATAAATATTTATCAGATATATTTGCTTGCCCTTTGTCGAGGAAACTAGTTAATCTGAATGCTTTTGCCTTAAGTTCCTTCAACTCTTGGGAAATCTCTATAGCTTGCGCAGCTAAATAAAATATATAATAATGAAAAGAAACATTATTCAACCCTAGTCAGAAAATATTGATCCTGCAATACCTGCACCATCCATAGATGTGTGACCTCCCCTTCCTCTTTACAAGGGAGTCACACTTCCAAGCAAAGCTGAGCACTGACCCACTTGGTGCAATGTTGGGGACACCGGCTCTGTGATAGGGACAGGCTTAACCTGGAGGACCCTAAAGAGGATCATAGTCCAGAAATAAGACAGTCCACACTCCAGCTGCTGTGCTCCAGGTTTAGGTAAGGTCACTTTTACCTGTGATGGACCCTCCGGTTGCATCACCAGTAGGACCTGGTTGAGCCCTTTGTTCAGCTAGAGAGAGAGAGAGAGACGAGGTTAGAGTGAAGGGAGGATCCATTCAAATACAGCCCCTCCTTCTGCGGGGTCTGGAATGGCCAGCCCGCTTGAAACAATATATAAGCGAGCCCTTGCTACAGCTTGGGAGGAAGTCCATTTAGGTTAGCACAGAGTGCAGAGGTGTCAGGTGTTAACTTTTGTTGCTTTACAGGCCCAGTAAGTAAAGGCAGGCTCACCCAGTCTGTTGGTCCTGACCAGGGTTGGGAGGGATTTCCTCTTTCAGTACATAATCTGTCTGGTTGAGTTCCCTCTGGGTCTAAGTTTAGGGATTTTTGAGGTTTTTATTAGGAGCCTCACTGGACACCTGGGCCAGTCTTGCACGCAGGGATTGGAAAGATGCACCCCTGAAGTGGTGGCGACCTGCTGTGAGGAGGGGACTCCGCTGTTAGTTTCTGTTATTTTTTGGGAAAAGAGCACTTTTGTTAGAAGATCCAGGAGGAAGGGTTTTGGCTGCCCCTTCCTTCCTGCTTAGAAGCAAGAGAACTGCTTGCTTCAAAGGGGGGTCCCTTTCCATCGAGGATACAGAGAGCGTACTAAAGAGACTGTGTAAGATCAAGGAGATCCTGAAGATCTGCTAACCGTGAGTAAAGGAAACGGCATCACTGGGGACATCCATCCGGTGTTCACCACCCTGGGGAGAGAGAGAGGATTTACTCTCTGTGCCATAGACTTTGCTATTTTCATCAGCTTGGAAGGGGTTTTGACCATCCTAAAAGACCCTGCCCATTTAAACCAAAAGTAAGGATGTTTTCCCTGTCCTGATATAAGTGAGTCCTGCACAGCTAGAGGGAACTGAAGAGAGATTTCTGTGGTGCTGCAGTTTGAGTTTTGTGACCCTCGCCATCAGTGCTTAACAGTAAAGCCTTTTATTTTGGCCACTAACCAAGTGGCTCCAGAGTGTTTATTTCTGCATTCACAACACAGACCAGTATCCTCCCCAGGGGAAAGACAAGGGAATGTATAAGAAAACCACCCCTGAGAGGACTCCTTTCTTCCCCCAGTCCAGAGAATCCACACCTTGGGAAGTAGAGGAGGTACAAGAGCTGCTCAGGGTTCCTGCCCCAAAGAGTATAAATAAATGTATGGCCTCACCTGTGTTAGACCGGCTCACAGGTATACAAAATGGACACAGTCCAGATTACAAAAAACAAAGGCAGGAAACAGTTCCTTACTTTACAGAAATTTACAGAACAGATAAGTTCTTTATGCCACTTAAGTACAGTCAGCAATTCTAGGATCTCCGTGTCTTCCCCCTTAATATCTCTTCAGCCCCAAGGGGAAAAATTGTAGCATCTCCCTCTTAAATGCTCACTGATGGCAGACTTGAAAGAGGCAGCCCTCTCTCTCTCTCTCTCTGATCTTTTCCACCCTTCACCAATCCGACAGGAAAACACAGACTCCTACAGTTCCTCTGGCTGCTCTCCCTGGGCCCTGTTCAGAGGTCTCTCTACCTCGCCCGGTGGTTTGTGGCTTCACCACTTAAACGCCTTTAGTACTGAGCCAGACTTTCGGGGGGGTGGACCCTGCTGCCACTCCCGCGTGGCAGTGTTCCCATTGGAACCTCCCCTGCTTTAGAACATCCCCAGCGGGAGAGAATTGGGGGCTCAGTCAGCCCGGCCTGTGCAATGTGCAGCGATCGCTGCAGAATGTGGTAATTAATCAGAAGGACTGCATTTTGAGCTAGTGCCAGACTCCGTTTCTCTTTTGCCATTTCTACCATCTGGCCCTCTGTGCAGTTCTCATTTATTCCAGTTTCTTCATCTGCCGTACCTGAAAGCATTCCTTGCCGTATAGCACTATTGCACTGTACAAGTAAACATGACAGGCGTTCTTTAATACTGAGTGAACTCTATTATAGTGAAGCCCCTGCTGTGCTTAACTGCAGGGCCTTTTGTTTTAGTTTGTTTTAATGGTGAAAAGCCTGACTATTGGGTACATGGGGGACAGGGCAGTGGCACAAGATGCATCTGTCATGATTCCACTCACGGGAAGACCCAGCGAGCGGCCTCACTCACCCCCCCCGACTCCACCTGTGCCGCTGCTGCCTCAGTCTTGCTGCTGTACCCTGCGGCGGGAGAGTCGTCACCAATGCTGTCTGCTTCCTGTGTGGCCCTCGCCCACCTGATGCTGCTCCTGCTTCTTGCTCGGCCTGAAACGCCGCCAACATTCACCGTCGCGGTGCGCTGCCTCCCTAGGCGCATGCGGGCCTCTGTTTAGAATTTAAAGGGACCGCAGTGGGAAAAGCCCCACGGCCCCCCGTGATGACGTCCTTCCTGCGCCCTATAAAAGGGCTCTTCAGTCGTTTCTTCGTGGCCTTTGCAAAGGTCTTCTAGCACTTTTGAGGTCCTCGATGCTTCCTGTTTCATGTTCCTAGTCTCCTGGTTCCTATGGTCTCTTCGTCTTGTTCCTGAATCCAAGTCTTCGCCTTGCTCCTGAATCCATGTCCTTGCCTTATTCCTGGTTTTAAGCCTTCGTCCTGTCTAGAGTCTTCAGAGTCTCCATTGCTGATTCAAGACTTCGGAAGTCCTTCCGAGTTCCTGAGTCTGAGTTCCTGAGACCAAAGTCGGAGTTCCTGAGTCGGAGTTCCTGAGTTCTGTCTCTGGTCTTTGGAGTTTTTGTTCCAGCTTCATCTTGTTCCAAATCTTTGAGTCCAGTGCCTGCACCGCTACTGGCATGGTCCGTGGTCAGCCCCGGGGTTGTGTAGGGTGCGCAGCAGCGATGGACTCTCTGAGCCTTCGTCATGTTCCAAGTCCTGAGCCTCCATTTGTCTTCACATTCAAACCGCTTCCATGCAGCGGTCCGAAAGGGCTTTCAGAGTGGCCGGAGGGCTACCCCAGAGACCAGCATGGATTGCTGGTTCTCAGTTCCTGGAGCATGTTGGAAGTCCAAGTGTTCCTGTTTCCAAGTCAAGAATGTTCTTGTTTCCAAATCAAAGCTATTTCTGTTTCAGCCAGCCTGTGCCTGGATGTGCTCACCTGCCAAGCGGCACAGACCACGGCCAGCCCCGGGGTTGTGTCTGTCACGTCGTGGCACAGGGGCTCACGCTTTCAAGTGTCCTTCAGCACTCGCAACAGCATCTTTGAAAAGGGGTGCAGGTTGGGGCTTTCAGAGATGATCCCCTGTAGCAGAGGTGTTATAGTGAACCTCTTGGTGAAAAGTGCACGCAGTATGTTGCTGTATGTAACCTTCCCACATTTCCGCTTCTCTTACAATGACTTAACGTGGTGAAGACAAACAATGAGTGGTAAGTAGTGTAGTTCAATCAGAGCACTGCATGTTTTTGTCAGTAAAAGTACTTCAATAGTCTACTCTTTCAGCACAGCACTCTTTCAGCTGGGCAGTGCACACCCTTGACCAAGCAGTTTCTTCTTGCATTTTTGTACTTCCAGCTGAGTTGGAAACAGAGCTGGGATTTGATACCATTAAGCCTTAATTTGAAACTGCTTGGAAATGTTCTCATCAATTTTGTATCCTTCCCTTCCCTCACCACATTCTTGGTCATTGCAGCAAGGGTCTGGGCCAGGAGTTATGCACCAGGACTCCTTTTGGAACCATGAAATTATGAACCTTGAATCTAGCCACTGGGTGTCACCCTTGAGCAATAACTACAGCTCTTTTACTTCTCTCACCCCTGGGGAGCTGTGAATGCTAACTCTGCAGCTTCCCAACCCAATGGGATGAGCCGAAGACCCAAGAATATTATCTCTTAATTTTTTACTCTCTATTCTGTCCTTGTTTTAGAAATGCAGTAAAAACTTAATTCATAGATCACAAAAAGAAAGATGGAAGTGATAAACAGATGTGTATCCTACAGTCTATTCATAACAGCCTATTATTTATTCATTCATAAGACATTTGCTATTCCACTTTATACCAAGGCTGGCCTCAAGGTGGATTACAAATTTAATAATAGATAATAACCATTATAGTTTGTTACAATTAGAATCAAATTTCCAGTTGGCTTCTTCATATGCTATATTCAAGAGGTTTCCCTCATCTTTCATAGATGATCTGAAGTAAGGCAATATAGATATATTTACTGTGTGTATATATGTGTAATATAAATATTTATGTACTTCTAAAAATGCTAAGTGCTTGTTATTGATTTGCTTTGTATAGCTTGTGCATATTGTGATACATTTCAGGATTTCCAGTTTGAAATCTTAAGGTTATGCTAACGGCCGTCATAAGGATCGAGACTGTTCTTTTAGGTCTAGCTAATAACAGCTAATGGCAGAAGTAGTGAAAATGACATAGCTACAGCGTGCTAGGAATATATATTTATATAATCTTTAGTAGCAAAAACCTAACCATATATGGAGGTATTTTGAGTTGTTTACTCCAAAAAGTTAAATGTAAATTCTTAGAAAAATGTAAGCTTATGCATAGGTATTAGTTACACTGAATTAGGTAAAAGTTCTTGGAATTCAATGAATATTGATAAAATATCATACATATTCGCAGGGCTGATGCAAGGGTCTGTAGTGTCTTAGGAAGACCAATGTAATTGCCTCCTCCCCCAGACCCACCGTGTTGCATTTGCCCACTGACAGTGGTAGATACATAGTGTTATGGTCACCCTCTTACAGTACTCCCTCCCTCCCTCTCCTAGTGAGTGCTCAGTGACTGCTGTCGCTCTTCCTTTCACATTTTGAAAATGGCACCCTCATGTACCCCAGCAGTGCCCCACTCACTGACGCCACCCTAGGTGGTCGCCTAGTCCCGAGTAATGGTCGCACCGGCCCTGCATATTCGTATAGAGTATGATATGCTGACCGTTGATTTGTCCAGTTCTTGTTATCAGTGTCTTAAGATCATTTATAAGGTGTGAATTGTTGCTGCACCACTCAGAGCTCTCATATCTTGGGATGCTGCTGGTGGCCTGTGTGTGCACGATCAGATAATAAAATAAGCGAGTAAGCTAATTGCTTTCTGTTTCTTTAGTGATTACACATTTTTCTTTAAAGCTTTTAAATTGGTATAGACAGAAGTGTACAAAGCCAGGCCAAGGGGCCTCCAGGGCAAGTCCCACTTACGGGATTTTTCACAATATTTTGCCCAAACTTTTTGGTTGTGGAATAACTACAAAACACCCACCTTGGTGGTCATAGGCTTTCACAGGAATAATAATGAAGCAAAGAATTTATGGATCCTTGTTTAGAACATAAGAACATCCCATACGGGGTCAGACCAAGGGTCCATCAAGCCCAGCATCCTGTTTCCAAGAGTGGCCAATCCAGGCCACAACCTGGCAATCCAGGCCACAAGAACCTGGCAAGTACCCAAAAACTAAGCCTATCCCATGCTACTGATGCTAATAATAGCAGTGGCTATTTTCTAAGTCAACTCAATTAATAGCAGGTAATGGACTTCTCCTCCAAGAACTTATCCAATCCTTTTTTAAACCCAGCTACACTAACTGCACTAACCACATCCTCCAGTAACAAATTCCAGAGTTTAATTGTGCGTTGAGTGAAAAAGAACTTTCTCCGATTAGTTTTAAATGTGCCACATGCAAACTTCATGGAGTGCCCCCCTAGTCTTTCTATTATCCGAAAGAGTAAATAACCAATTCACATCTACTCGTTCAAGACCTCTCATGATCTTAAAGACCTCTATCATATCCCCCCTCAGCCGCCTCTTCTCCAAGCTGAACAGCCCTAACCTCTTCAGCCTTTCCTCATAGGGGAGCTGTCCATCCCCTTTATCATTTTGGTAGCCCTTCTTTGTACCTTCTCCATCACAACTATATCTTTTTTGAGATGCGGCGACCAGAATTGTACACAGTATTCAAGGTGCGGTCTCACCATGGAGCAATACAGATGCAGTATGACATTTTCCGTTTTATTCACCATTCCCTTTCTAATAATTCCCAACATTCTGTTTGCTTTTTTGACTGCCGCAGCACACTGAACCGACGATTTCAATGTGTTATCCACTGTGACGCCTAGATCTCTTTCTTGGGTTGTAGCACCTAATATGGAACCTAACATTGTGTAACTATAGCATGGGTTATTTTTCCCTATAGGCATCACCTTGCACTTATCCACATTATCTTTCACTCACAAATGTATGTGAGTGTAGCAGAATGACCCCATTTTCCTCTCTTTGTATTATGTATAGGGGACCAGGCTAGAGGCCTGGTCTACCTTAAATCCCACAGAGGGAGAGAGCTCTCTGGGCAGGACCCTGCTGGGGCAGTGAGAGGCCTGAGGGCGGCACCAGTTGGAGAGCATAAGAGAGGCCCCAAAGCCCAGGGAATGGGAAGAGTACTTCAGAGGTAGGCAGTCATTCTATTGTGTTGACGTGCTGTAAACTGAAAAGGCTGGAGTCCATGTGGCTTCATGCCTCCAGCCTGGGAAACACAGCTGGATTTCCCACAGTGTGCTTGTTGGGGGGAGGGCAGGAAGGTTAATTAAGAAGAGTTTAGTACTAGAACTTGTCACGGAATGTGAGTACTTGAGCTGTGGCGGAAAGAAGCAACCCAGTCAGCGAACCAGCTAGGCTAACGCCGACTGCAGGCAGAAACGCTCAAGCTGGGACCAGGATTAGGCTTCACCTATACCAGCCTCTCCCCCCTCCCCCCAAGTTGAGCCCTTGGGTTCTGAGGCCGGCAGGACTTGGGCAAGAATCCTGAAGGAAAGCGGTCAAGCAGCGTAGTACACAGCAGAGGTCAAGGCAGGTGGCTATCAAGCAGTGTCAGTATCCGGGCAGAGGTCAAGGCAACGTGGAATCAGTCAGAAACAGAGACAGGAGGGGAGGCGGAGAGAAGCAGGAGTCAAGACAAGAGGGACTGGGACAAGCAGGAGTAGGACACAGGCAGGAACAAGGCAAGGTGAGGACCAGGATTGGAACAAGGCAAGATGAGGAGCAGGAGAAGTAATATGCACTGCAGGCAAGACACACAGGAGTCCTGTTGCTGAGGCACTAGTGAGCAGGGCAGCTGGGCTTTAAATACCTAACCTCCCATAAGGTCATCTTCAGGCATTGCAGCTGAGTTCCCGCCGTGGGGCCCATAAAGCTGGGAGAGGTGTGTGCGCATGTAGAGGGCTTTATGGTGCAGGCCCAGGAGTGGCATCAGGTTGAGTGAGGCCAACTGCAAGGCTGTTCCGTAGTCGGTAAAAATCTTAAGGAACTTTTCAACATAATAATATTTTCTCTTATTCAACAGAAGTCTTTTTAATGGACCATCAGAAAACATCCAGTACATGAGTTTCCTAGACCACATTTCTGAAGGATCATAATTTTTTTTTGGTGGTCCTTTTAAAAGGTTTCACAACCTACGAGGTCTCCAGTTTTTGCCAGAACCAGCATGGTTCATCTAATTGATAAGGCAATGCATCCATTGAGATGTGTCCTGATGATAAAGTCCTAGTAGCTCACTGTTTTGGTCCTGGACAATGATGAATTTTTATTTTTTTTGCCCATTAGGATACTTTTATTTATCCAAAATAAAATATAGCCAAAGGTGATGATGATTATCAACTTATAAGATCCCGTAGGTTCCTTTTCTTATGGTTACACCATTTGGTTTTCCATAAACACTTCTCTGCATAATGTCTCTGCTTCTTCTTATAGGCTGCCTATTCTCCCCATTTGTCTTCCTTGACTGAATTTCTTCATCATTAATTTGCTGATGTTATATTTCAGCCTCTCTAATAATGTATTTTGAACATTGTTTCATTAATTTGTTTTTTCCAAATCGCTAAAGCGCTCGTTGTTCTGCTTCTGAAACTCATTTTGTGATATATCCCAAAATTAACTTTCAACAGTCTTTGAGGTCTCCAGCCTTTTTCTGGGGAAGGGGGGGAGGTAGCTTCCTCTTTTAGTCTTCAGTTCAATCGAAAGTGGTCTCTGTTGGGCAGCAGGAGAATTTCCTTCCCAACTGTCCTGGGATTGTTGTCCTTGGTTTTATGTTCCTTCCCAATTCACTTAGCTCGGCCATCGCACTGAGAGTCCTCAGCTGGTGCTGCTCACCAAGGCTCCTTCCAGAGGCCTACAGTCCTGGGGCCCTGAATCTAGCCATTTGGTGTGGCCATTTTGCAATGACTGGAACTTCCTCCCGCCCAGGGCTGTGAATTCTGCTACTGAGCAACTCGGCTGGTTCTGGTTGATTTTATCTGTTGTAGCAAAGTTCCTGTTAAGTGTTTTACTATTTGCCCCTTCTAAAGGCATAGTCAAAGATGGCACCTTCTGCCTTCTGAGAGGAAACTGGGCCAGAATTACCTTGACAAGTACATTTCTCAGTTACCCATTTCTGCTCATTTTCCATGTAGAAAAGTGTCAGAGGACAAAAGAAGTGAAAATTGAGTTTAAAGTTTAAATTGTTCCAGTCCTGGATAAAATTGTAGTAATAAGCTCTGCCACGATGGTTAGCTAACACCTGTCCTCCTGCTGGCACTACATTATTTGACCTTTCCCCTGTCACAGACTGAATTTGCATTGATTTCCTCAGGGACTGAGAGGTATGTATGAACTTCCTGCAAGCCTGCTTATCCTGATCTGATAGTAGATTCCCAGGCGAGCCCAAAGGATTAGAGGAATACAGGAGAAGCTTAGAAATGTTTGCAGTGCAGAAGACATACAGCAAACCTAACTTTTCAGAAATGTCTTAAATACAATGCTGAAGCATAATAGCATATACCCTTTTGGAAGGTGATTCTATTTAAAATAATAAGGTAATGGAAGCTTAATAAATATGCATAGATGCTAAACATCCCTATATTTTAAGCCTGCTTTTTCACAGTGAACTTGCAGCCCTGGGACTTGCAGGCCATGAACTTGGCACAGGACTGCAGAAGCTGCTGACTTGCCCAGGAGTCCTAGCATTTTTACCTTGTATCCCTAGGAGAGCTAGACACGCCTCTGCAGCACCCTGATTGGACCAGCACTGGGTGTGCCCCAAATTACCATCAGTATTTAAGGCATATCTAGACGGCACACAGTGCTAGTCTAACAGCCTTCTAGGTGTCTGCCCTGTGGAAGTGCTATCTGTCCAGCCTGTGATCCTGATTTTGCTTGAGTTCATGTAACCTTGTCAAGTACTCCTGCTTGGCAATTGTGCTTCAGTATTTCTATATATAAATGTGTTCTTGCCTTCTAATTAAGGGCCTCATTTTCTAAAGTATCGCAGGCCTGCGATACTTTAGAAAATTGCTCTAACAGGGGGGCAGGGGCTGAAGCGGGGGGGCGGTGCGGCAGCGATCGCACCTCCACGGTGCGATCGCTGCCGGCATCGTGCCCAATAACTACACCATAGAAGGTGTAGTTATTGGGCGTGAAATAGGCAGCGAAAAGGCCCTTACCTTTTCGCTGTCTGCAGAGTCGGCCCCGGTGACGCTCCGACTCCTCCTCTTCCGGGGCCGACTCCACCCCCATCCTGGTATCGCACGAGATAAGGGACGTTTCGCATGCGAGCCGCTTAGAAAATGTGGCCCTAAGTTCCAGTGCCCTGCTTTGTTATCTTGGTCCAGTATTCCTGCAGTGCTGTCTTGTTTCAGTGGTCAGATCCTGCAACCCAGCTGCTGTGCTCCTCCTTCACTAACTAGCCCCTGGGCCTCACCTCTTCAGGTACGCATCTCCTCCTCCAAGCGGCCTTGAATTGCCAAGCCAAGATATCTGTGATGCTTATGTGCACAAGTCTGCTTTGAAAATTCATGGCTTTTCCCTATACAGGTGTAATTTTCTGCATGTACATATACACGCATAGTTTTAAGAATTGAAAGTTTATATGTAAATGCATTCCCTGAATCCTTTTGTCTAAAAATAAATGTGAAATAGTGTTTCACGTGTACTTTTACATGTGCAATCCCCCAATTATTTATTTATTTTATATACCGTAAATCTGAAACTATCTCAACGGTGTACACTCAATTATATAGAAAACCTATATAATAATACAATAAAACAATTTCTAAAAGTTAATCACAGTAAAACACATTATTTGCTACATAATAAAATAATTCAAATAATATACAAGAATTTAACTAATATAGGAAACATATAAACTTAAACATAAAAAAATAAAATAAAAACCAAAAAATTAAAAATAAAATAAAATCAAAGAACATAATAAAACACTTAAGCCAGATATTATAGCTTTAAGTGCAAAAACAGCCAGAATAAGGGATTATTGCTCGCACAGTCATATTGATTATTGCTCTGCCGTCAGCTCATATGCATTTTTAAACAGTAGAGTTTTCAGTTGTTTTTTAAAAGTATTAGTCCTTTTGTAGTCTTAATTCTTCAGGTAATGAGTTCCATAATTTGGGTCCTGCAACTGAGATTGCCCATTCTCTGACCTCTGCTAAATGTGCAGTTTTAATTGATGGTATTGATAACAAACATTTATTTGCAGAACGCAAATTCCTTTGTGGAGTGTGAAGGCATAATAACGCATTTAACCATTCGGTTTGTTTGTTGTTTATAGATTTAAATAAAATACATAGCGACTTGTACTCAATTCGTTGCTTAATCGATAACCAGTGCAGTTCTACGAGAGTAGGGGTTATATGATCAAATTTCTTTCCCCCACATAACACTCTAGCTGCTGTATTCTGAAGTAATTGTAAAGGTCTAATGTGATACCCAGGAATTCCAAGAAAAAGTGCATTACAATAGTCGAGTGTAGAAAAAAGCAAAGATTGTAAAACCGTTCTAAAATCATTAAAAAGTAACAGAGGTTTCAGCCACTTTAAAATTTGTAACTTAAAATATCCATCTCATTTTTGTTTTTTTAATATCAGCATTCAATCTAAAATAAGAGTCGATTAAAATACCAAGGTCCCTTACATTATTAGAAGATTCAGTCTGCATAAAATTGGTGTTAAAATGGAAGGTTTTATTAAAAATGGATTTTCTGCTTAACAGAATTAATTCTGTTTTTTGATTATTTAAAATCAGTTTCATGTGAGATAAGAGTTGCCTAATGGCGTTTAAATAGATTTCGAGTTCCTTTAATGTGTCCTCAAGAGAATTTTTTATAGGTATTAAAAGTTGAACATCATCTGCGTAAATATAATAAATAATACCAAGTCCAGATAATAATTTACAGAGCGGTAAAAGATAAATATTAAAAAGCGTAGCTGATAACGCAGCAATTAATTTTCAAAGCGCCTGTTATACACGTGTTATTTTGAATATCAAGCCCTAAGGGGGTAATTTTCAAAGGAACTGCAGGCAAAACTGTTTTTTACATGCAGACATGGCCTTTTTACAGAATGCCTTCCCAATATGCAGGTAGACTTAGATGCGTGTGTCATGTTCATGCAGTAAGAATACCCGGAGTGAGCAGAGGCCTTCTTGGGAGCGGAGCTGGAGCAGGGTTCGGATTTACATACATACCGGCCCAATTGCACGAACAGGGGCCGCTTTCGCCCGTGCAGGCGTCCATCTTCGCGGGCAGCTGGAGGCAGGAGAGGGGAGCCGCGGTCGTCCTCGCCGATGTCCGGAGGGGGGCTGCAAAAAGTAAGTCGCTTCGTCGCTTTCCACTGCCAGTCCCCCCTCCCCTCCTCCCGGAGCAAGGCTGCTTTTCGCGCCTTGCTTCGGGAGGAGGGGAGGGGGGACTGGCAATCCCGAGCGTAGGATTGCCCGTCCTCTCTCCCCTCGCTCTCTTGCTACTTTTTTTTCGCTTTTTTTTTTTGCTTCGGGAGGAGGGGAGAGGACTGGGGCTGCCCCGGAGACCAGCACTCATGGACGCGGCCAGGACAGGAGAGCGGGGGCTGGGGGAAAGTTTGCCGCCTACCCTTACCCCTGCCTCTAACGCAGGGGTAAGGGTAGGCGGTAAGTTAGCAGGTTAAACGCGCGGCAAAACGGCAGGGTAAAATAGCGATAGTCGGGGCACGAGTTACTGGATGGTAGGGAATAGCTAATTCGATTGTTTACATGTAATATACATGCCGCGTGCGGAAGGGGTTGCCCGGGGATTTTAGGACGCGGTAGGAGTAGGTTAAAGGGGATTGGGGATCGCAGGAAGGGCTAACGAGGCCGGAAAGTGAGTAGAAAGCGGGTTAGGAGCGGGGTAAACGCGGCTGCACTTTACTGGATAGACCTGTTGGAGAGTAAATAACTGATTTACATGTAGACTTCTATCATAGCCCCCCCTCTCTCCAAACTGAACAGCCCTAACTTCTTTAGCCTTTCCTCATAGGGCAGCTGTTCCATGCCTCTTATTTTGGTCGCCCTTCTCTGCACTTTCTCCAGTGCAGCTATATCCTTTTAGAGATGTGGTGACCAGAACTGCACACAGTATTCAAAGTGCCATGGAGCGATACAGAGGCATTATGACATCCTCCATTTTATTTGCCATTCCCTTCTTAATAATTCCTAACATTCTGTTTGGTTTTTTGATCGCCACAGCACACCGGGCCGACAATTTCCTGGGTGGTAACTCCTAAGATAGAACCTAACATTGTGTAACTACAATGAGGATTATTTTTCCCTATATGCATCACTTTGCACTTGTCCACGTTAAATTTCATCTGCCATTTAGAAGCCCAGTCTTCCAGTCTCGCAAGGTCCTCCTGTAATTCATCACAATCTACTTGAATTTAACTACTCTGCATAATTTTGTGTCATCAGCAAATTTGATCACCTCACTTGTTGTACCCCTTTCCAGATCATTTATAAATATATTAAAAAGCACCGGTCTGATTACAGATCCCTGAGGCACTCTACTGTTTACCTTTTTCCACTGTGAAAACAGACCATTTAATCCTACTCTCTGTTTCCTGTCTTTTAACCAGTTTGCAATCCACAAAAGGACATTGCCTCCTATCCCATGACTTTTTAGTTTTCCTAGAAGCCTCTCATGAGGGACTTTGTTGAATGCCTTCTGGAAATCCAAATATACCACATCTATGGGTTCACCTTTGGTCCACATGTTTATTCACCCCTTCAAAAAATATAGATTTGTGAGGCAAGACTTCCCTTGTGTAAATCCATGCTGGCTCTTTCCCATCCAACCATATCTATCTAAATGTTTTGTGATTTTATTTTTTATCAGTCTCCATGATTTTTTCCGGCACTGTAGTCAGGCTTACCAGTCTATAGTTTCCCGGATCACCCCTGGATCCCTTTTTAAATATAGGGGTACCTTGGCCATCTTCCAGTCTTCAGGTACATCAGATGATTTTAATGATAGGTTACACATTTTTACTAATAGGTCTGAAATTTTATTTTTTAGTTCTTTCATAACCCTGGGGTGTATACCATCTTGTCCAGGTTATTTACTTCTCTTCAGTTTGTCAATCAGGACTACCACATCTTCCAGGTTCACCGTGATTTGGTTCACTTGATCTGAATCATCACCCATGAAAACCTTCTCTGGAACGGGTATCTCTCCAATATCCTCTTCAGTAAGCACTGAAGCAAAGAAATTGTTTAATCTTTCCGTGATGGCCTTATCTTCTCTAAATGCCCCTTTAACCCCTTGATCATCCAATGGTCCAAACAACTCCCTTGCAGACTTTCTGCTTTGAACATATTTTAAAACGTTTTTATTGTGAGTTTTTGCCTCTATGGCCAAATTCTTTTCAAATTTTCTCTAGGTTCAGCTGAAAATTTGCCTAAAGATAACTAGGTAAAAGTCAGATATCTTGGCTGCTCAGTCCCTGTCACATAGTAGGAGCAATGGACGGCTGGCGCCATCTTGTGCTCCTACCATGTGACAGGGGCCAACCAATGGCACCGGTAGCCCCTGTGACATAGTAAGGGCAAAGGCTATTGGCACCATTTTGAATACTGGCAGCCGACGGCCCGAGTGCAGGAGATGGCTCCAGGACCCCCGCTGGACCACCAGGGAGTTTTGGTAAGTCTTGGGGGGGGGGGGGGTCAGGAGGGTGGGGGTTTTGTTTAAATTCGCTCCTTTAGACGGCTGAATAATTTGGTGAAGATTTGTTGTATTTGTGGGAATCGCGATACGTTTCACTTCCCCACGAATACAACGAATATGGCCCTATAAGTTGCGGATTGCCAGTACGTTGCAAATGAATGCACACCCCTAATATCCCTTCCCTCTTCCTACTCGCAAACCCTCCCCCCATGCAACCAAGCATTCCATCGGCCCTCAATCCCTCCGTCTTACTGACTGGCCTCTCTAAGGTGAGATGTGATGACCATAAGATTTCCCTCCTACCCGGCTCACCTTGTCCGAAATAGCACCTGTCCCCTGGATTTCTGCGCCACAAATACGAAACTCCGCACTTCACTGAATGAAAGTGCAGTCACCAAACGATTGACCATTTCTCCAATCCCTCAGTCATCCTTTATTCTCTTTATCCCTTCGGATATGTTCTTCTGTGGATGTTGTTTGCTTCCTGTAGCTGCAGAAAAATAAATCAATGGGAGAAAGATATACTATTTCAGAACCGTGCAGGCGCCGACTTGTAGACTTTTTTTTTTTTGCCTTACTTTTGTCTGAAACTTTAAATCTGGCTTTTAATTTGCAGTTTTAAATGGATACTAGATAGGACAAAGTAAAAATTTTCGCATGAATTGCAGTGGTGAAAATGTTTAATTTGTATTGCATCAGCTGTTAATTGGTGCCTCTGTAGCATTATGTCTCAACATTAAAACATAGAATAACAACACCAGAAAAAGACCGATACTTAGCCTGTCAGCCCAGTCTCAGTACTGCAGTGCCACAGTCCTTTGATTCTACTCTTGCATTATCATTTTTTTAAATTAATTCTATTTATATTTCACCTTTTGTGACATTCCAAAGCAGATTACATTCAGGCACTATAGATATTTTCCTATCCCCAGAGGGCTTACACTCTAAGCTGCGATAATGCAATAACATGCATTAAACGAAACGCTGTTTATCATGCATTATTTTAAAAGACTTCCTTCTATGTATATTAGCTGTTTTGCATGCATTTGCATGCAGAAAATTAAGGCAGACAAAGCAACTAATTACTGGTCAATCTAATACAAATATAATAACATGGCTCATCCCAAGGTCCCAAAAATATGTACCCCTTCACGGCGAAGAAATCCCCGAGAGGTTTTTTGTGACTCCTGCCATCCACTCATTCCCCACCACCCATTGAGGTGGTGCAGGCCCAAGAAATATTTTAAAAAGAATAAAACATGGCAATGCCCTGCCCCCTACCCTAACCCCTCCTATTAGATGCAAAATGATAGGAGCAATAGACGATTGGTGCCATTTTGAAAAATGGTGTTGACTGGGCCTGGACATAGGGGGTGCTCCAGGCTCCCACTAGCCCACCGAGTCTTCTTTGAGGTGGGGAGATCTGGGGGCTCCTCTAGACCACCAGGGCTTTTTTTTCTTGGTCCATTATACCCCAGGGATTATGGCTTTTGTTGAGTTTTGAGGGCCAGGGTGTCGCTGGGTGACTAGGCCTCTGATGAGTGGGGGTTTTTTTTGCTGTTTCATGGTGATATTTTTTATTGTGGATTTTTTTTTCCACATTAAAAATTATGCCATTTTATTGGGAAGGGCCAAACTATATCACAGGAACGTCCATAGCTTGATAGGTGACTGCCTAAAGCCTGGATTCTCTAAGGTCACAGACCTTAGAGAATCCGGCGGTAACGGGGGGGGGGGGGGGGGGGGCCAAGCGGGTGGCGGTCTTGCGATAGCCGGCAGTGATCGCACCGAATAACTACAGGAATCTTACCTTTCGCCATTAGCGATGTGTCCGCAGCATCGGCCCCGGTGCCGCCCCGACTTCTCCTCTTCCATGGCTGACTCCTCCGCCCTTTTCGCGTGCGATAGCGTTAGAGAATGACCCCCCTCAGTTTGTTCCTGAAGAAATGGAGGGCGAAGCAATTTGCAAACTCACAAAGAGTGTCAGAGGGAACTGAACCCTGCTTGTCCTGGTTTGCAGCCAGCCGCTAGGCTGCTCCTCCATTCCTGCTGCTAGAGACTTTCCTGTGCCTTTTTGATTTTCAGTATCAATTTAGCTCCATTGGCAGGCTGCTCTATTCATCTGTCCCCAGTTTGTGTGGAAGCCCTCCCTTAGGTTACTCTGGAGTCTTCTGCATGCCGTCTTTTTCCGCGACCTCTTGTTTTCAAACTTTTCCACAGAAAAATGCTCACACAATTTTTCATTTTCCTCTGCCTGCAGTGATTTGAAAAATGCACTTTTGCACGTTCACCGTCTCGCACCTGACTTAATATGCCATTTTTCCAGGGGTTTTTTTTTTAATATAACAAAGCATGTTCTCTGCTCTGTTACATCGTTACTATCTTTATAACCCATTCTCACCTTCCAATCTATGCAATGCAAAAATCAGAGACAGTAAAGAGTGCAAAATATTATTAGAAAGTACTTCAAGATTTAATCCCAGAATTATTTTTCCTTGTGACTCTGACTCCTTTTATGATGGCCTATCACACTTGCTGAGCTTATGAACTTCTGGGATAACCAACATAAAACTCATTTCCTGATATTTGCTGATGGATGTGTGAAGAAATTGCCTTTAGAACCATGCTGACATTATATTTAATAGGCCATTTCTTTGGTCCGAAGACGGTGTAATATATCCTGCCTCTATAGCAGAAAAGACAGTTGACAGAACTCCAATGTACTAGTGGTAAGAGGGGTACCAGTACTATACTGGGGCAGGAGTAACCAGGTTGTCAGTCAAAGCCAAACTGTCCATGCCCAAATATTACACAGCATACATTTTTCTGCAATTCTTAAGTATCTGAGGATAGATGTCCATGTTTTAAAGTGCACTGAATTTTGCAAAGTCCACTTTGGGTGTAAAAACAGTAGGGATGCGTTTATTCATTTTAAACGAATGCTGAAAATGTGATGAATGAGGCCATTTTCGATCCTCTAACATTTTTGGCCTCTACCAATAATACCTGAAAATTTGGGGGTATTTTTATTTTCATTTGTATGTGTGTGTGTGAAATTAAAAAATAAAAAAAGGCCTCCTGGAGACCCTCTGACCCTTCTTCCTCCCCCTTAATAGAAGCCTCGGGGCATGGGCCGGGGCACTTGGACTCCTCTGATCCTTCTCCTGCGACAAAAATCTATCTGGGTCCAGGCCTACCTAGCTGGGCCCAGCTGAGGCCTGGCCAAGCCACTCTGACCCTTTTCCCTTCCCTTGCATAAATGGCTAGTTGCTGGGGGCTTGGGACCTCCCCGACCCTGACTGATCCCATCTATTGAAGGTCCGGGAAGGAATGATGTCCACTCAATCCTGTCCTATCATGGTTTCCATAGAAATGGCGGTGCCGCTCAGGAGGACTGGCACCACTATTTAAATGGAGATCGCAATATGGCAGGAGGGAGTGGACATTGCTCCTGCCGTTTAGGCCCTGGACCCTCAATGGATGGGATTAGTGGGAGCCAGGGAGGTCCCCGGCCATTTATGAAAGGGGAGGGAGGGGGGTTAGAGGGCCTGCCTGGGTTCAGCAGAAAGAGGGTCAGGAGAGCCCCAAGGTTGCTGTTGGGGCAAGAGGGAGGTTCATAGGGTCTCCAGGAGGCCCTTTTTGACTTTTCTTTTGTTTCATCTTTTTTTGGTTTGGCAAATGAACCAAGCCAAAAAAAAAAAAATTAAAGAAACCGAAAAAACAAAATCCTCCCGCCCATCACCTGAACTGAAAAAAAAAGAATCAAAATTAAAATCTTGAGTGTGCACATCTCCAAAAACCAGCAACTTTTATTCCTAAGCTGCGGTTGGGTGCAGAGGTTTCCCTTCTTTCGCATGAAGGAGACTTTGCAAAATTTTTTGGCTTTGCCGGTAGCAAACATACTCTTGCAAAATATTATGGAATATCAACGATATTAGGAACTACCACCCAGGAAAAGGATCTAGGCGTCATAGTGGATAATACTTTAAAATCGTCTGCTCAGTGTCTGCGGCAGTCAAAAAAGCAAACAATGTTAGGAATTATTAGGAAGAGAATGGTTAATAAAATGGAAAATGTCATAATGCCTCTGTATCGCTCTGTGGTGAGACCACACCTTGAGTACTGTGTACAATTCTGGTCACCACATCTCAAAAAAGATATAGTTGCACTGGAGAAGGTACAGAGAAGGGTGACCAAAATGATAAGGGGAATGGAACAGCTCCCCTATGAGGAAAGGCTAAAGAGGTTAGGATTGTTCATAGAAACATAGAAACATAGAAATGACGGCAGAAGAAGACCAAATGGCCCATCCAGTCTGCCCAGCAAGCTTCCCTCATTTCTTCTCCCATACTTATCTGTTTCTCTTAGCTCTTGGTTCTAATTCCCTTCCACCCCCGCCATTAATGTAGAGAGCGGTGGAGGAGCTGCATCCAAGTGAAATATCTAGCTTGATTAGTTAGAGGTAGTAGGAGTAGTAACCGCCGCAATAAGCAAGCTACACCCATGCTTATTTGTTTTTACCCAGATTATGTTATACAGCCCTTATTGGTTGTTTATCTTCTCCCCTGCTGTTGAAGCAGAGAGCTATGCTGGATATGCATCGAAAGTGAAGTATCAGGCACATTTGGTTTGGGGTAGTAACCGCCGTGACAAGCCAGCTACTCCCCGCTTTGTGAGTGTGAATCCTTTTTTCTTCTCCCCTGCCGTTGAAGTTATGCTGGATATGCGTGAAGTATCAGTTTTTCTTTTCCCCTGCCGTTGAAGCAGAGAGCTATGCTGGAAATTCGTGATGTATCAGTCTTTCTCCGATGCCGTTGAAGTAGAGAGTTCAGCTTGGAGAGGAGACGGCTGGGGGGGGGGGGGGGGGGAGGGGATATGATAGAGGTCTTTAAGATCATGAGAGGTCTTGAACGAGTAGATGTGAATCGGTTATTTACACTTTCAAATAATAGAAGGACTAGGGGGCATTCCATGAAGTTAGCAAGTAGCACATTTAAGACTAATTGGAGAAAATTATTTTTCACTCAATGCACAATAAAGCTCTGGAATTTGTTGCCAGAGGATGTGGTTAGTGCAGTTAGTGTAGCTGGGGTCAAAAAAGGTTTGGATAAGTTCTTGGAGGAGAAGTCCATTAATGGCTATTAATCAAGTTTACTTAGGGAATAGCCACTGCTATTAATTACATCAGTAGCATGGGATCTTTTGAGTGTTTGGGTAATTGCCAGATTCTTGTGGCCTGGTTTGGCCTCTGTTGGAAGCAGGATGCTGGGCTTGATGGCCCCTTGGTCTGACCCACCATGGCAATTTCTTATGTTCTTAATGAGTTGCAATGGGATGCAAATTTATGCAAAGCAGTTCATTAGCTATGTTTGTAGTGCTAAAATGTGAATGAAAAGGCCTTCAAGGAGGTGGAGATATCTTTTTAGCAAAGTTAACTGCACAAAAAATCAGTGTGTAAGTTTTATACCAGGCTTATTTGCATACGGTCCCAGTAAAAAAAAACGTGTGTATGGAAAATTACAATTTCTCTGTGAAATTTAGCACATTAGTACATCAGCCCTTATAGTGTCATAGGATCCAGTGACTGCACTGTTATTAGAACCAGGGATAAGAACTTTCCAAAAACTGTACTCAGCAGCATATGCACGCATTATAGCTGTGTGTAAATTTACAGTAGAATTTTATAATCACGCGTATCATAACATACGAGCCAATACATGGAACAGCTCCCTTCTGAGGAAAGACTAAAGAGGTTAGGACTTTTCAGCTTGGAGAAGAGACGGCTGAGGGGGGATATGATAGAGATGTTTAAAATCATGAGAGGTCTAGAACGGGTAGATGTGAATCAGTTATTTACTCTTTCGGATAATAGAAAGACTAGGGGGCACTCCACGAAGTTAGTAAGTAGCACATTTAAAACTAATTGGAGAAAGTTCTTTTTTACTCAACGCACAATTAAACTCTGGAATTTGTTGCCAGAGGATGTGGTTAGTGCAGTTAGTATAGCTGTGTTTAAAAAAGGATTGGATAAGTTCTCGGAGGAGAAGTCCATTACTTGCTATTAATTAAGTTGACTTAGAAAATAGCCACTGCTATTACTAGCAACGGTAACATGCCAGGTTCTTATGGCCTGGATTGGCCATTGTTGGAAACAGGAACCTGGGCTTGATGGACCCTTGGTCTGACCCAGTATGGCATATTGTTATGCAATGCACATACTTTTCCTACCTATTTTACAAATATATGCATGCATATTTTATTTTTAGGTGCAAAAATACAGTAGGACTCACTTGAGTAAACTGGTATATTTTAAATTGGTATTGACATTACCACCAGTTCGCCCATTCCTTCTCAGGTCATCGAGATCCTCCTGGTTCTTCAGCCTAAAGTCTCCCCAGTTCACCCAGCCATCCTACTTGGTCAGGCTGTTTTATAAAATGTGCGCATATGCGCACATATGTTAGAAAAGTGCCGCGTCCCCCGGTGCGGGCCAACGAGCGCACGCACATGTGCACCTGCATGCCTGTTTACAAGTTATCATCACAGTGAATATGCATGAGATAAGTTTGCACGTTCTGGATGTCCAGTATATTCAGATTTATCCCAGGACAGGTTTGGAAAGCCCTGTATAATCAGTTTCTTGTTCTTTAGGCCTTGGGAATTAAAAACATTCACATTGCTTTGGTTCATGCTTTCTTGCACATCAGAAACAAAGCAGCAACTACTGACCAAAGGGTACAGCACCATATTATTGTATCGGACCAGATTTTGTAGGATGGTATATAAAGGGTGAGACTCTGCAAGCAATAGTATTTAAGATTAGTCATAGAGCATAATGTTGATAATAAATAAAGAACTGGTGAAGCACATGAATTAGAAATTGTGCAAACATCTTCTAAATAGGTTTTGTCAATCAACTTGCCAAACCTAGAAGAAAATATTTAAAAGTTTCGGCGAACTGGTTTGCCAATCCATTTTGAAGAAATCTGAAGAATAAGAACATAAGAAATGCCACAGCTTGTTAGAAGTCCCAAGCTATAAAATAATTCAATTAGTAACCTGCAGAGAGAGAGGCTTTTTTCTGTTGAAGATGTTAAACTCTGGAATCTCCTGCCATTGGAATTGCATAAATAGTCCTATGCAAAGACTTTAAAAAAACAGCTTAAAACTTATTTATTTAAACAAGCCTTTTATTAATTAGTTGTATACCGAATGCATTGGCAGAGAAAAAACTGACCTGGTAATATTTGAAACTTGTGGTAAATTTTATTTAGAGTATGCAGTGGAGAATTGTGGGAAACACTTCACTTAGATTTCTGGCCACCAAGATGAACACAGCATGTTTTAATTTGTTATGTATTTATGTAATTTATAATTTTATTAACTTGTTTGCTGATTTTATTAAATATATTTGTTGTATTGTTTTAAGATATTATGTATGTTGAATTGTAAGCTGCCTAATCCGTTGGACAGTGCAGGCTAAAACTTTTACAGTTAATTAAATGCTCTGCTGGAACAGACCAAGGTCCATCGAGCTCAGCATCCTGTCACTGACAGTGGCCAGTCCAGGTCACAAATGTCCGGCAGATCCCAGAAAGTAGATCTTTTTTCCCCCCTTACTCCAGGGATAGCAATAGCTTTCTTTAGCCTACCTGGCTAATAACGTTTTATGAACTTCCTCCCGGCGCTTGACCAAACCACTTTTAATCCCTGGTTAGTTGCCCCGACCCTGTCCTCTGGCAACAGATTTCACAGCTTGGTTTGCGCTGAGTGAAAAAGGACTTTCTCTGATTTATTTTAAGTCTGTTGATTGTTAGTCTCATGGTGTGTTCCCTTATTTTATTATTTGAAAGTGTAAATAACCATCATTCATTTACCTGCTATACTCCACTCATGATTTTATAAACTTCTATCATTTCCCCTCTTAGCTGTCTCTTTTCCAAGCTGAAGAGCCCTCACCTGTGTAACTTTATCATTTTTTGTCACCCTCCTCTCTGTACCTTTTCTAGTTCCAATATGTCTTTTTTGAGATGGGGTGACCAGAACTGCACACAGTACTCGGGGATGGTTGCTTTAAAACGAGCCATGCGCCCCTATATACGCGCATAGGTGGGCGCGAGCTCACAAGTGCTAGAATTTTATGTCATTCGCACAAGGGCACACTCATTAATATATAAAATACGCCCAGCATGCGTACGTGTGCTCCCAGTTTTAAGCAGTTACACAAGGAAACGTTATTCGCGGATTTTGTTTAGGACTTGGCTTTTACACGTGCAAGTGAGCCCATTTTAAAACATGCGCACGTGAAGGAAACTCACAGTTTTACCAACTATTCCACCAGTCTGTCCAGTATCTCTAGGTCATCCAGACCTCTCTGGTTCTTCAGCCTGCACTCTCCCCAGTTTACCCAGGCCCCCTCACCCAGTCAGTTTTTGACTATAAAGAGTTTTATTCTGACTTACACCTGATAAAGAACAGAAGTAAATAATATGCTGCATTCACAGGTTATAAAATCTGCATTTATATGCGAACATGTTGACCCTACTCAGAATGCCCCGACCTGCTCCAAATTCGCCCCTTTTATATGAGCAAAGCTATTCGTGCACCGGTATTTATGCGCGTTATGTGCAAGGCTTATAAAATAGTGGTAGCACGAATAAGCGCTACTTGTGCATGTATCTGCTATTTTATGTGCATACATCTCTTTCAAAATTCATCTTAAATTGTGCTGGCATTATGATATTCACAGTTATTCTCCATTCCTTTCTGAATAATTCCTAACATTCCGTTTGCTTTTTTTGCCCATCACTGCACGCTAAACTGAGGATTTCAATGAACTGAATTAGCTTCACATTTCTGAAAAAATCTGAAGCGAACTTAGCAAACTAACCTTTTGACATCCTTAAATATTTCTTTCAAAGGTCCCCAAAAAATGTACAGGCAAAAAATCTGACGAATTTGAACTCTGAAGAAAAACACAAACATTTCCAACAGTCTCAAAGGTGATTCAAATCTGCCTGGTTGAAAGTTGCCTTTTAGGTTGTTTGCGTATCTCTGTTGCATTCATTCAGCACCTTCGTTTTTGCCAGCATATCCAAGCAATTTGTGTTCTAGAGGCTGATGGCTAGTCAGGAGTTTAGCACAATTTCCTGTAAGGAGGGCATGTTAATAATCGGCCTGTGAGCTAAGTGCAGCAGATGTGCAATAGTGGGAATCTGCCTTTTGATGCATAGGCAAAATGTGATCTTTGCAATGCAAACTAGAACTACCAAAAAAATGTTCTTACATTGATTTTTGATTGCTATAAATTCACAGCACATATTTCCACCTCTGCATTAAATTCTACAAGTCTCCTTGTAGGCCTTTTTAAGTTTTACATTCAAGAACTGAAGGAGAGTGACTATAAGATGAGGTCTTGTTCCACATTTTAAACTGTAATTTCTCTCTCCTCTCACTGACTACAGTAAACAATGGGTGAATGCCTGAACATTCTGCATGTAAATTACACTGTAAATCCAGAAAGCATCCCTTAGATAATGGATTGGGCTCTACAGTAGAGCTTCCATTGAGTTAGGATAATTCAGGATATCATAAATCACTGAGTTTGCCGATCTCACGTAAGAGAAAAATGTATTTTTATCCTGTAATTTGCATAGTCCATTTAGGGCTCATAAAACGCATTAGACTGACAATGCAAGGCACTGAAATCCTCTATACAGGTAGGAATGGCCATCTGTCTGCAGGTCATTGGGGGGCCCGGAATACAGTGCCACTTAGCCAGATAAGTTAGGACTTATCTGGCTAAGTGGCAGCAGCTGAATATCTGACTGCTGTTACGAGAGTCTCAGTTTAATGGACCCTTGGGCCAATCTGCAGGAGACTGGGAAAAGATGGTCAATGTCTCTAGTATATGGCAGGCCGGGAGGCAGATGTTCAGGCTGGACATAGAGGTGCTCTTCACCATGGAAGCTGGTACTCCTCCGGGAGGAGCCCAACCACTGGGACTTAGGTGGCTTCACCCTTGGAAGCCGAAGCCCCCCCGGGAGGAGCCCGTAGGGGCCTGGCCGCTGGGACTTAGGCGGTAGTGGATCAGGACTGGGAACTGGAACCAGACTAGGACAGTAGGTCAGTACTGTAATGGGGCTCGGGTTCTGGAACCAGGCAGTAACTGTAGCAGGTAAACAGGAACCATGCAGGTACCTGTAGCAGGCAGGCAGGGACAAAGCAGGTACTGTAGCAGGCAAGCAGGAACCAAGCAGGTACTGTAGCAGGCAAGCAGGAACGGAGCAAATAGCAATACAGGTCGCTCCGGGGCACAGCGCAACAGGGATCCGGTAGGTAAGTCCGTTGCAAGGCAAAGACTGGGTGGCTGTGGCCGGCTTATCAAGGCCGCGGCATCTGACGTCAGGAATTGGGCGGAGTCACCAGTGGCAGGAAATGGTCTAGAAAAGCGCCCAAGTGGCGCGCGCGCCTAGAGGCAGGGCATCCATGGAAGGCTTCCCGGCAGCGCGGCCCTCACAGGGACGCTGCCGAACAGGCCAGGAACTAGGCCAACGAAAGCGGGAACAGGTCCAGAAACCCAGAGGTAAGGGTCTGGTCGCGGCGCTCGTGGCCAGAACCGCAACAGCTGCACTGAGTGGCTAACTTACTAGGTCATTCATCAAGATGCAATGTAATCATATTGAGTGCGTTAGAGCGTTATCGCATGCATTAATGCCCTCCTGCATGCAATACAGGCTGCATCGTGGCGGTACTATTCAAATTAAGGGAAGGGGAGGAATGTGGGCAGGGTTTGGGTGGAGTTATGTCCCGGCAGTGCTGCGGGCAATAATGTTTTTCACATTAACGCCGGCAGCACCGAGGGGAAATAACTACACCTTTTCCCGTGGCGCTATGGGGGTAATAGGGTGCAGCACGGCTGGACACTATCGCCCCCCCGCCCTTTTTTTTGTTGGCGGGCCATAATTCTGCTATAAATATAGTAGAATGATGAATCTAGGCCTTAGCCAGAAAAGTGCCAATATTCAACCTTATCCAGATAAGTTAGACCTGCTATCGAGCCTGCCTAAAGTTAGCTGGATAAACTTATCTGGCTAACTTAAAACATATCCGGGTATATTCAGTTGTGCAGGTCTTCTGCTGAATATCCCAGCTAACTTAGCTTGGCTAGCCAGCTAGGCTTTTAATATGGACCTCATGGATTTTTCAGTTCCTGTTTCTATGAAGTTTCTGAATTAAAAAAAAAAAATCTTTCAGAGACGTTGTGAAACACTGTGACCAGAGCCGGCGGAAGCATTAGGCGAAGTAGGCTGTGGCCTAGGTTGCCAGAAGTGCACGAGGCGGCAGACTAGCTGGTAAGGGCGGCCAAAATGAGAAGTGAGGTACGGAGCTGGAGGGCACTTTCAGTTTTTGGGTAAGTATTTCTTTGAGGAGCAGGGGTCGTTTATCATGTGTAATTTGAGAGAGAGCGATAGAGAGAGATCACGAGACAAAACACCACCTAGGGCGACTCGACACCCTCCCACTGGCCTTGACTGTGACGCAGAGCCGAGTGGCGTCTCTTTGCATGTTATCAGCAGCACAAGTCTGGGTTCTTCTATGCTTCCCCAGCCATCTGAGAGATCGCCTTTCGGGGTGAGACAGTAATTAACTTTCCATGGCCTTTTTATTTTGACTGTCCACTGGGATATCAGAACTTTTTTTTTGCTTGTTGTGATGGTGAAGTCATTCTAGTTCACTGAAATAATATCACATAATAATGACTTCTGAATAAAACTTCTATGGCCTGTACTTAAATTATTGAAAGTTCAATATGTGATTATGAAGATGAAAAATATTAGTGTAAGCAAATACTATAGTTAAAGCAGAGTATTACAATAGGGAAACAGAGAGGTATATATAGCGGAGACCTTCAGGGACATAGTAGAGAAGTCCCACCTCCAATCTGGTAGCCCCTGTGCTGCTTTGGAGGAGAAAGGTCACGTGGAAGGAGAGCATCAGCTTGATGAGGCAGGAAGCAATCCTTGGCTAGGACCTGCCCTCAAGATGATGTAGTATCCTCTTGCAACGAGGATAAGTCTCCAGAGACACGTGCCCAGGAGGGAAGGCTTAAGATGCCCATTATTTCCTTCCTCTCCCATTTCCTCTCCCATTTCTTCCTTATTTCCTTCCTCTCCCAGTTCTACAACCTTGTTTTATTGTAACTTTTGCTTCCGTTGCACTTGTTAAAAGAACAGTTTTTGCACCCCCTGTTATATGTAAACCGGCATGATATGATCTTATCATGAATGCCGGTATAGAAAAACCTTAAATAAATAAATAAATAAATTATAGTTGGTGATTCAGTTATTAGGAAGGTTGATGGCTGGGTGGCTGGTGGACATGAGGATCGCGTGGTAACTTGCCTTCCTGGTGCATCACATAGGTTTTGGGATAGTGCTGGGAGAAGCCAGCTGACTTGGTACATGTGGTTACCCATGACATAGAAGCCAAATTTAGGGTTTTAGATAGAAAGCTGAAATCCAGAAACTCCAGGGTGGCATTCTTAGAAATGCTCCCTGTTCCATGTGCAGGACCCCAGAGGCAGGCAGAGCTCCGGAGTCTCAATGCGTGGATGAGACGATGGTGCAGGGAAGAAGGTTTTAGATTTGTTAGGAACTGGGCTTCATTTTGGGGAACAGGGAGGCTTTTCCAAAAGGATGGGCTCCACCTTAACCAGAGTGTAACCAGGCTGCTGGCGCTAACCTATAAAAAGGAGATAGAGCACCCTTTAAACTAAATGGGGGGGGGGGGGAAGGCTAATAGTCGCTCAGAAGCGTTTAGTTTGGAGTGCTGTATCTTTGAAGGATTCTAAGAGAACAAGGAAAATAGGTCTTCCTGGTAGAGAGATTGCAATAAATGCCAAAGGGGACCAGGTGCCTTTAATTAAAGTGCAGAAAGATTCCAAATTACCCCTGTCAGCTGATGAGCAGGTTGTTAATACAAACAAGAAGCATACTTTGAAATGTCTATACGCAAATGCTATAAGTCTTAAAAATAAGATGGAAGAGTTAAGACTGTATAGCACTGGATGAAGAGGTAGTTATAACTGGCATCTCTGAGACCTGGTGGAAGAAGAATAACCAATGGGACACTGATACCAGAGTAGGAATTATATTGAAATGATAGGATGGATCAAATTGCTGGAGAGGTAGCACTATATGTTAAAGAGAGCATTGAGTCAAACAGGATAAAAGTTCTACAGGAAACAAAATGCAATGTTGAAAATTTATGGATAGAAATTCCAGGTAAAAAAGGGAATAAAGTAGTAATGGGGGTATTACTGTCCACCTGGCCAGAATGAACTAACAGACAATGAAATGCTAAAAGATATTAGGAAAGCTAACAAAATCAGCAACACAGTAATAATGAGTGATTTCAATTACCCCAGTATTGACTGGGTGAATGTTACATTAGGACTTTCTAGAGAAGTTAATTTCCTAGATGAAATAAATGAATGCTTTGTGGAGCAGCTGATACAAGAAGCAACAAGAGGGGAAACTATTTTAAACCTAGTCCAGAGTGGAACACATGATTTGGTGCGAGAGGTAACAGTGTTGGAGCCACTTGGCAATAGTGATCACAACATGATCAAATTTGATTTAATAACTGGAGGGAGCACAAAAAAACAAATCTACAATGACAGCATTTAACTTTCAAAAAGGTGACTATGATAAAAAGAGGAAAATGGTTAGGAAAAAACTGAAAGGAGCAGTTGCAAAGGTTACGAGTTTAGCTCAGGCATGGATGCTGTTTAAAAATGCCATCTTGGAAGCCCAGAACAGATGTATTCCACACATTAGAAAAGTTGGAAAGGCGGCTAAACAACTACCAGCATGGATGAAAGGTGAGGTGAGAGAGGATATAACATCTAAAAGAACATCTTTCAAGAAATGGAAAAGGGATCGAAATGAAGAAAACAGAAACAGCATAAGCGCTGGCAAGTCAGATGCAAAGCATTGATAAGGAAGGCAAAGAGACAATTTTAAAAGAAGCTTGCTGTGGGAGCATAAACTCATAATAAAAACTTGTTCAGGTACATTCGAAGTAAAAAGCCTGCGAGGTAGCCAGTGGACCATTAGATGATCCAAGGGTAAAAGGAGCACTTAGGGATGACAAACCCATAGCAGAGAGACCAAATTAATTATTTGCTTCAGTATTCACTGAGGAAGATGTAAGAGATATACCTATGCCAAAAATTATATACAAAGGTGATGATTCTGAGGAACTGAAACAAATCTCAGTGAACCTTGAAGATGAACTAGGGCAAATCACTTGGACCAGATGGTATATATTCCAGAATGCTGAAAGAACTGAGAAATGAAACTGCGGGCCTGCTATAGGAAATTTGTAAACTATCAATAATATCATCTATGCTATCTGAACACTGGAGAGTTGCCAATGTAACGCCATTTTTTTAAAAAGGGATCAAGGGGTAATCCAGGAAATTACAGACCAGTGAGTCTGGTGTCTGTGCCAGGCAACATGGTAGAAACTATCATAAAGAACAAAACTGCTGAACATATAGATAAGCATAGTTTAATGAGACAAAGCCAACATGGATTTAGCCAAGGGAAGTCTTGCCTCACAAATTTGTTACATTTTTTGAGGGTGTAAATAAACATGTGGATAAAAGTAAGCCAGTTGATATAGTGTATCTTGCTTTCCAGAAAGAGTTTGATAAAGTCCCTTATGAGAGACGACTTAGGAAATTAAAAAGTCACGGGATAGGTGGCAGGGTCCTATTGTGGATTGCCAACTGGTTAAAAGATATAAAACAGAGAGTAGTGCTAAATGGTAATTTTTCCCAGTGGAAAAAGGTGAACAAGTGGAGTGCTCCAGGGATCTGTTCTAGGACTGATGCTTTTTAATAAATGTCCTGGAAATGGGAACAACAAGTGAGGTGATCAAATTTGCCTATGACACAAAATTATTCAAAGTTGTCAAATCACAAGAGGATTATGAGAAATTGCAAGAAGACCCTGCAAAACTAGGAGACTGGGCATGTGAATGGAAAATGAAATTTAATGTAGACTGGTGCAAAGGGATGACTTAGGGAAGAGTAACCCAAATTAAAGCTACATAATGCAAGGTTCTACATTAGGAGTCATCACTCAGGAAAAGGATCTAGGTGTCATTGTTGAAAATACGTTGAAATCTGCTCAGTGTGCAGCAGCAGCCAAGAAAGCAAATAGAATGCTAGGGATTACTAGGAAAGGAATGGAGAATAACACTTCTCTCTCTGATCTCCATGACCTGGACCAGATGCTGATATGCTAATGAACTAGCTGAGATGTAACCATGGTCTGGTCTGACTGCCTGTTTGGCTGGATGCCCTGTTCAAAAGTAATGCTTTGCTGCTGATTTGCGAATGCTGAACAGTAGTGCGTGCATGAGTCCCCTGCTCGCCTGCCGGAATGAGTATCCATTGGCTCAATGGAGGGATTTCAGGTAAAACTGTGTAGCGAGGCAGTGAAGTATGTCTGCCTTCCTGCGCAGCTGCCTCAAATTGCTTTTCTCATGCAAAAGGAAATGCATTTTATACCCATTTGAGAAAAACATAAACTAGAATAAGGGCTGTAGTTCTGTAACATCTGGGTGCATTCCTTTGATTTTCCAAGAATTGGAATAGTGGTATGTTTGTATTTACATTATAATCAAAGGGTCCTCTTTCTCTTTGAAGAGCTGAATTGTAGCGAACGTGGTGTTTCCCTCATTTTAGGGGGCAGAAAGGAAACTGTTTTGCCTGTGGACCTTTGGGCTGAGGCAAGATTGGCTTTACCTGCAGGGAGAAGCCCTGTAGGTTCTCGCCTTCAGCAGGTGGATTGGGGTGAAGCAGAGACTGCACAGAACCTTCACCTATACCAGCCCACATTCCCCTTGGGTTGAGCCTTTGGGTGCCAGGGCTAACAGGACTTAGGTGAGGGTCTCTGCTGAGGTGAAGGTTGTAGGTAGGCAGCGAGTAGACATGTCGAGGTCTGGGCAAGGATAAGAAGCAGGTAGCGGTCAGGTGTATCCAGAGTCCAGGCAGAGGTCAAAACCAGGTATCCATCTGAGGGAGAAGCAGAGGAACGGATAGGACTGAGGCAGACAGGCAAGGCAAGAGCAAGTCGGGCAGGTGAGGACTGCAGCAGGTGGAGAGGAAGACTGGAATAGGCTGAAGATAAAGACTGGAACAGACTACTACGCTTGGTAGCTGGACCTATTGCTGAAGCAGTGTGGGAAAGACAGAGAGGACCCTTTATTTGGGCTAGGTGTGTGAGGTCATCAGGAAGCACTGTGGGGCTTTTCCTGCTGTGGGCTCTTTAAATAAAGTGACATTGGGCAAGTATTTATTTTTTATTTTATTTAAAACATTTTATATACCGATTTTCACGGAGGACATCCGACCAAAACGGTTCACAACTTCAAATTATAAAGAGATAAAAATAATAATAATACTAAAGAAAATAAAAAAAACATAATAAATAAATAAAAAATAGTAAAGATTGAAGAAAACTACATCGTATAGTTATAATCCCTAACTCTTTGCATGACTTAACTAAAAAGAAAAATTTTTAACAAAACACACCTAAGGAGGAGCTTGGCTGGTTGGGGCCGGCAGTGTCCTGCCTCGTGGTGAGCTATGGCACCTTGGTGAGTTGGGGCACAGCATTCTGTCACATGGAGAGTTGGCAGCGACTCGCCACATTGGGAGTCAGCGGGGATGGCCCTGCCAGGGAGGTAAGAGCGGTGGTTCATGGGAGCAGCTCATGGGCTGCTAAACGCAATAGAAAATTTTAAATATGAGCAGAATAGCCCCTGAAACAGAGAAGAGCTGACTTTAATTTCTGTGACTGTTGGGCTGGCTGGCTAAAGAGTTGATCTCAGAGTTTTAGTGGCTCCGAGTATGGTTTTTTACAGTTCTTTTTTGGGGGGCTAGAAGAAGCTTCTGTATACTTCATTTGCATTGTAATCTCTGAAGGACTGAATTGGGCCTACTTAACATCCCACCCATTCTCCTCAGACTCAGGTAGAGCCCTGATTTCTTGTAGCTTTTAGCCTATTAGACCAAGTGCTCCCTCACTTCAAGTGAACTCCATCTAATCATTATCCTTCTAGAGTCCTGCCTACCCTTTCTATATGGATTTCTAGAGGGCTCATTCCTTGCAAATACATTCAAGTTGCCCCTTCCCCAGTTAATCCTACCGGTATCTCACCTGGTCTAGTTCTGCTTAATCATGGTTTCACTGTTTTAACTCAAAGTCTCTCTTTTTTTTTTTTCTGTATGTCTTCTCCATCTGTCTTGAATAATTTGTAATCTCCAAGGAGTAGTATGTCTGTACATCATTGTGTACATCTTGTATGTGCTAGAAAAATCATAATGTTAATGTAAGCTCGTCCTTCCACTTTCAACTGGATGGGTGATGAACCATCATCGCAGAAGAGTTGCTACTCTCAGTAGCTCTGATGTGCTACTTTTAAGCTGTGTAATTAGCAAAGTTCTTGAGGACTTTGTAAGCTTCGCATCCAGCTAAGCAATTGCACTCAATTAGCTGGACATTATGGATGACCTTCTTGAGCATTTTCTTTTCAGGTTGCTTTTAATAGTTGGGGATATTGGAGCAGAGGAGTAGCCTAGTGGCTAGAGCAGTGGGCTGAGAGCCAGAAAAGCTAGGGTTCAAATCTCACTGCTATTCCTTCTGACATTGGGCAAGTCACTGCTTCCTTCATTGCCTCAGGCTCAAACTTATGAGTACATTTTCAAAGGGGTTACACATGGAAAATGCACATAAGTTGGTTTTTGTTAAGAAAAAAAAAGAAGGTATCGGGTCACGTAATGCTATTAAATTATTTTAAAATTTTGTTTTATTGTTTTATGGGAGCGTTCCAGGGCAGGGCCAAGAAATATACATGGAAATTGCCATTTTATAAGAGTTACGCAAATACATTAGGGGCCAGATTTTCGTACCTACGCCCGATTTTATAACATACGCGCGCAGCCTCGCGCATGTTATAAAATCCGGGGTTGGCGCGTGCAAGGGGGTGCACATTTGTGCACCTTGCGTGCGCCGAGCCCCGATGGCTTTCCCCGTTCTCTCCAAGGCCAGTCCGAAATCGGAGCGGCCTCGGAGGGAACTTTCCTTCCGCTCCCCCCCCCCCCACCTTCCCCATCTAACCCCCCCAGCCCTACCTAAATCCCCCCCACCTTAATTTTTTTATTTACACCTGCCTCTGGGCAGGCATAGGTTACGGGCGCTGGCCGAGTGCCGGCACGTGATCCCCCGGCACCACCGCTGTGCCGGAGGCCTCGGTCCTGCCCCGCCCCACCCACTCCCCGCCCCTTTTTTCAAGCCTCGGGACATGCGCACGTTGCCGGGCCTATGCAAAATAGGCTCGGCGCGTGCAGGAGGGGTTTAAAAGGGTTACGCGCGTAACCCTTTTAAAATCCGCCCCCAGGCATCTTATTCGTGCAGTTTACTCCTGCTAATTAACTAGTGCAACTGATACAGACTCTACTGTTGTCTGATCGTTTTTGAATGGGAGGTCTGGGTGAACTTGGGGGTAAGGGGAGTTCATGGTGAAGTACTAGGAAGTTCCTGGTGAACTGGAGATGGACTGGGTGAAGTGGCGGAGGTATAGGCAAACTGGAGATTTCAAGTTTGCGCGCATATTTAAAAATGTACTGACAGACGTGTAAATCAGGGTTTTACACGTACATGTTATATATATATTTTGGGGGGGCATGAAATATATGCACATATGTTTATAAAATAGGTAGAGAAAGTAAGCGCTTTCAGTGCATTGCAAATATTCGCACATACTGAAACATGTGCGTGTACTTTCAGAGCTAAATGGCGCGGGATTTTATAAAACTGTGCACCAGCCCGCCGCACTGTGGATAAAATACTAGGGATAAATCTTCACCCATCCACTTAATGTGTGCAAATCCAATAACACAAATAGGTTTGAAAGTTATCCTCAATGACAGTAAGCTTTCTGGGGACAGGGAAATACCGACTGTACCTGAATGTTACTCTCCTTGAGCTACCAATGAAAAAGCCTGAGCTAAATCAATAAAATAAATAAAACAGACCTTTTAGGAGACCCTTCAAACTTGTGTCATGAGTCTCTGAGGCTGACATACTAACCCAAGGGTTAATGGATTCGTTTACTTGGGCATTCTAAGCATGCAAATTAGCTGTATAGAAGATTTCTATGCAAACTTGAACTCACAATGAGACACAGTTATATTTTTTGCTAAATGCTGGTGTTCACAGAATTCTGAGATAATTAGCTGCTTTGCATGATATTGCATTGCAGCAGCTTATTGTCTTACTTTTTATAAACCGGCGCATGTAGCGGACAATGAGCACAAGTTTACTGTACATTCAGGAGGCCATTTTACGAATGTTATCACAAACAGGCCCTATGCATGTAAAAACACTGCAAAGCCTGAAACAAAATGTTTGCAGCTCAGAACATCGCCTTGTCTGCACGATAACTGGTGAAAGATGTATAATGGCTTCATAAAAAGTTCCAAAATAGCCATCGAATCTCATGAGATCCCAAATCTAGAAAAATCTGCAATTCATCTACAGCAGCCAGATCAAAAAGTAAGACTGTCTCATGATATCAATCGTTGGCTTTGCATCCTCGGTCTCTGACGACAGATTAACACGGGTATTAGTTGTCAGAGATAGAGAATGCAAAACCAACAATTAATTCTGTTTAGAGTCATCCCGATACTGCAACATGTACTCCCCGCCCACGTGACCTAGTTCCATAAGGAAAGGAGAATTACAAACTTTGTATTCTGAGTCCAGAGACCCCTGTTGCGCTTAGAGGATAATTTTCAAAGTGATGCAAAAAGGTGCGGGCCAACTTGCGTGTACGTGTGCTTTTAGCTGTGGGGAAGGAAAAAGAAGCATTCCAATGGAAGTGTTCAGGCCAGAGGAATAAAACAGCCTGCATGGATTTGATTGTCAAATGTGCACATGTTTTACCCTCCATCTGCTCAGCTGCTTCGTGCGTGTAACAGGTGCAAAGTGCACGCATCTTGTGTGCACCCATGCCTAGCACTTGCTCATTTGCACAGAAAATTGCCTAGAATGTATGTAGGCCTGGGCACACTGAAAACCACGCCAGGCTGTTCAGGATTGTTCCATCCTTCCAGATGTTTATGTATTTTTCACACCTGCTAAACCTGTTAATAAAGTTGATTTTTATTTTGCCTTTTGACTTGCAGGTGCAGCTCTTGCCTTGGACTGACATGAATGGAGTTTTTGCTTCGTTGTACAAAAGATACCGGTCAAGCATTTGGAGGCACCTTTCGTTCCCTCTGAAAAGGAGAAAGTGTCATTTCCATTAAAGAAATGCTTCCCAAAGCGCATGGCGTGGGGCTGAAAGCTGAGAAAGCAAGAGGCAGCTGTGTCAGCTGATCAGGTTTCAAATCACCTTCAAAAACTCAATTTTCCGAACATGATCCCTCCATCAATGGAGTTTCCTGGGCTCCCTTTTGGAAGCTTCATAGCAGAAGAATAAAATGGAAAGAAATTGTGCTTGCTTTCCTCAGCACAAACCGATGACGGAAACGTAAAGATATTTTTTTTTTACATTTTTATCTGGACGATTGCAGAGCTACAAAATATTTTGATACAAGTGAAACAAACATTCTGGTACTGCTTTTTGGTTCATGGACTAGTCTTGAAATTTCAAAAGAATCCTTTGTGAGCTGGTACAGCACAAAAAGGCTTTGCTTCTGCTCCCCCAGTGGCCTTTACATGGGTAGTGCTGGCAGCGTCCAGCAGCTCTGGTCCAGTGGGAGGTAGAATGATCACCCAGAGTAAAGGTAGAAAAGAAGTCAGGTTATGAAGGAATTATGGCCAAAGTAATTGTAAAGTTTCAGCGTTATTTTCGACGGAAACCAGTCCGGTTTTTTACATTTATTGTTCTCTATTTGACTGCTGGAAGCTTGGTATTTCTGCACTCGGGGTTTGCTGGCAGGTCACTTGTCCCTGGAAATGATCAAAGCCTTGCCGATGGCACCGGCGACACCACGGACCATCAAGACCTGGGGATACTACAGCTCGGTAGGGTCTTTAAGGAAACGCCAGAGTCTCCAGTTTTACCACGGCGGTATGGGCCCTGGTTAAAAACTGTTTCCAAAGATATGCTGGAGAGAAGCAAACCAGGTGACTATGATGGGGCCTGGAGCAGGGCACTCAAAGGGAGAAACGCTCGAGAGCAAGAGGAGGAAAGAGGTAAGATTCTAAGGAGATGGAACAATACAGTCTAGTACGGCTGTGGAGAAAAATTTTAGCATGCTGAAACTTATTCGCATACTGGCTAATTTTAAAAGGAACACGCGTCCACCCATAAACTCACATATTGGCGCGCGAGCGGAGATACGCTGCAACTTTATATCATGCTCGCAAGTATGCACGTATCATTTAAAATACCCCTGCCATGCATATTTGTGCACGTAATCTTAAGAAGCGGCTCAAGCAAATGTCCCACTGGGGCTTTAGCGGCTTTTACGTGTGTGCAGGTGGATTTTAAAACATGCTCGCGTGAGGGAAAAAATAGTTTTTCCAATTAGTCCACCAGTTTGTCCAGTTGATATTGAGGTCTTCTAGACTCCTCTGGTTCTTCATCCTGTAAGTCCCCCAGGTGACCCTGAGCCCACATGCTGTGCTGAAAGCCCTAAAGACCTCCAGACGTGCTCGTTACCAGGATAACATGCCGACGCGCGCCATGGTCAGCTTTTTTAAAATTTGGGGCTATGCGTGCAAGTCTTGGCGCCACCCCAGAATGCCCATGCTTCGCCCCTTCCACCCCCTTATTCTTGATTTGCGCATGGGTATGTTCACACGTGCTTCACGGCTGCTTAAAATTAACGTTGCTGGTGTGCAGCCCGCATACGCACGTATGTGACTGTTTTTGTGCGAGCAGCGCTTTAAAAATCTACCTCACTATGAGCCTCATGTACTAAAGATTTTTGCCATTGTGCAACTTAGTTCAGTTTGCTTATGTGTCTGTAAATCTATTAATTATTGCAGGCTCATGAGATATTTATGTATGTTGCAATGAGAACACAAAGCTTCCTTTAACTCCTTGCTTCTCTTCATTGATAAAATTTGTATTTTTGTTTTAAAGGAACCTTTTGCTTGCATTTACACAGCTGTGCAGAGCAGAGAACAGACCTTTCCCTAGCCATGTTATATCAGCAAATTAACACAGTTATTTTTTTTTTATCTTAAGACATCCTAGTTCGTGCAATATATATATATATTTTGAGATTTAGTGTGCATATTTCTGTGAACTATTAGTTGGTGTTACCAAGTGGAATGATAGAACAAGTTGACATGTGCAGTAATTATGTCCAAGTCATTGCCTTTAGGCAGACAGTGAAAGTCAGAGCTCTTCCAGATGGAAGCCTTACTGTCGTACCCAGAGTCATTTCTTCCACAAAGAGTTGTGTGCGTGAAGCTTCACTTCTATTTCGCTCTACGGAAAATTATTTAGAGTATGCTTTGTACTCCTCACCCAACCACCCACGAGTCTGAATTCCATATAAATTTCAAAAGCAATACAGTAAATGCGTTTTAAACCCAAATGGAACGTCTTTGATGCTCATTGGAAGGAAGCTTAGATGAGGACCCATCGTGTATTTCATCTGCATGTCTCCTATCTACCTGCTGTTTTGAAAGTGTCCTTCCAACTGTTGTACATTGCGGGAACAATTTTCTAAGCCGTTTCCTCTGATAAATTGGCCTCTCAGAAAATTGCCTTTCTCAGAATGGTTAAAAAGTACAAAGGGTGTTCATAACATGTGTGTTTTTAGGCGCACTGAAAAAGCGAGCATTCCCAGGGGCGTGTTTTAGGTCAGAAGAAAGCATATGCGCAGACTGAATTTTTCAAAAATGCACACGCGCAGATTTTCTCTCTTTCCTCTATTGGCAGAAAAATTGGAAGTACAAAGTCTGCAGGCACTTTATTGCCGGGTACCCACGTGAGCAAATTTTTGAAGTGGGTTTAAGTGGATAGTTTACTTTTGAAAACTGTCTACCAGGTCCTTGGGTCCAAAAATGCCCATGCAGCTTGCACCCACTGCAGCTGATTGATTGCAAATTGGATGCTATGTATGCCTATGTGTATGTTTAAGACGAGTACAGATAGATGAAGCAGTTTCTGCTGAACATAAACTGCTCATATCCGTATCCCCAGCAGAAAGGAGGCGTTAGTATTGGTCAGCCTGCAGAGAGATTCATAAATTTCTTATGCCTGGATAATTTCTCAAAGAATGGACGTTTAAATTTAGAGCCTCTTAAGCAGAGGCATCATTGAAATCTGCAAAGACTTGAAGAACGCTGATAATGCGTGGGTGTTCGAAAATCAGAACTTCATGTCACATTCTAGAAAACAAATGATCCTTGTTTTGTTTTTTTTTTTATAGCTGGAGCAAATCTGTTTTTTTTTTTTCACCTCATGGTTGGCCATAACCTGGAGTAGCTGAATCACAAGGTTCAATTTTAGTGTCACCGACCTTTAAACAGCATAGAGGGAGCCCAGGGGCTAAGAGTCAAGCTAATGACCCTACCAGAAGACAATACTGTCATTAAAAAAAAATTGTGGTTAAAATGATAATGGATTACCTTTTCTCCTGGTAGAGATTATTTTAACATGGAATGACAGAAAAATAGACTCTTTCTAGTGGACTCTGAGCATATTTTTTAAATCTGTCTACCATCCTCATATTACTACGAGTAATGCCACACTATTTCAGTCCAGCAATAGTTGTATACTATGATAGGTGCTCTTCTGCTACCAACAAAATATTGACCATACCTGAATGTAATCCGCTTTGAAGTGCTGAAAAGCAAAATAGAAATCATATAGATAAAAAAAAAAAAAGAAACTAGAGAATGTGAGAGAACCATATAGCAGCTTAAAAAATCAATCACCATTGCCACCTTAGATCCTGCAAGTTCTTGCAATTAGTATGAGCATTTCATGAGCCTGAAAATCCTAACTCCAAGTATCCTTAGGGCCTTGGACTGTGACATGTAAGGGGGTTGGGAAGCATTTTCAGCTTGCCTGCATAGAGGCAAAGTCTACAGGGTACTTTTTACCAGGGCTTAGCATCAATTTTCGAGCGAAAGTACACCTGTATTTTTCACTTTCAATGGGAAACAAAGTAACCTACGAATACTTGCACCTGCTTTTCGCGTGGTTTTTAAAAAAAAAATTTATCTGTGAAAAATAATGCCTGTAGATTTGAAAATGTGATCCATGTGCATTTATTTTTTTACCACTTCTCCCGACTTAAGCACGACCTCAGGAATGCCGCCTCTAAATGCAGCTAAAAGTGCAAGATGTTGTGAATCAACATGCACGCACAATGTGGGCGCACTTTTAGTCAAGTGAAAAGAAGGGACGCATTCAGACTCCAACTGAGGGTGAGCAAATGGTTTTCGAAAACTGCACTTCCTCATTGCCTGTAAGCATACGCCTGCATTCTACCTTTGAAGTTCTTGGTCCCTACAAAATGTTAACTTAAATCTTAGTCTGCAAATGCTGTTATGGTTTCCCGTCAATAGTAAGGAGCCTGGTGGGAAAAGACAATACAACATACCGCTGCAATACAGTGCGCCGGTGACAGTAGCATAATGGATTGCCTTGGTATTTAGGGAAATAGCTGCAGTGTTATCTATTCAGCCAACACAGAATGGAGGAAGAAACAGCAGAAACTACTGAAGATGTAACTAAAAGTAGATTAGAGTAGCTTTTTATCTGTGTAATTACTTTTTGCTCCCTTGTACAAAACCTAGGCAATTACTCAAATATACAACATAGTCTCATTTTGCTATCTGAGAAAGGGCATTACAAACCCAAAGGCAATAAGCCATTGCAGTTTTCACATTTATTTTAAATCACTAAGTCATAGTCCGCTATTCTGATTTATGTGATGCAGCTGCAAGACCAACTGTTCTGTAAGTTTTGCCAAAGAACATTTTGTTCTTGCCTGATCAGTTCTGGCCTCAGCCTGGATATTGACATGTGCCCAAGAGCAAAGCGAATAGGACACAGAAGCAGGTTCAATCGATCTTTACTGGGTTTGATGTACGCATCTTACCTTGCTTGCTTTATTATGTGTATGGTGTACTCATGAGAAATCCTGGGCTGTGCATAAGTGTAATGACCAATCTAGAGTAGGTACTCCAGCTATAAGAATGAGACTCAGCTGGAATCCAGGAGGGTATTGTGGAAATTCTATGGCTAGGTATCTACCAGGTCAATTAACAGATGTGCTGTTGCTTGTACAACCTGGTTTTATGCACTTAAATGGCTGTTTATAAAATAGCCCAGGACTCAATTCACAGGAAAGTATCCAATTTTGGACATACGTTTAGGCAAACTGAGGATAGGCGTTCGGGGGAGCAGAGTTGAGAGTTATGCACTTTTTGTGTTTTAAAAAACATGTACAGAAAATAACCTGCACAAATTACACCCAAGTTAGAGCAGGCATAACTTTCTAGGGGCAAGTTTGTGGCGCACACAGGCTACTTCCTGTGGAATTTCAATGCAAGTTTATGCATGTACATTCGCTTTGAAAGTCCGGAGTAAAATCTGCATGGAAAATGGTATGTGCAGATTTTACTCCAAAGACTGTAATTATAAAATTATACTTTTGAATAGTATCTTCCAAAGCATGCATGTAAGGAACACAGAACATGATGGCAGATAAAAACCATGCGCCCCATCCAGTCTGCCCATCCACATCTCCTGCTCACCTTTGTAGTTCCTTCCTCTTCCTCAGAGATCCTCTGTGCTTGTCCCATGCTTACTTGAATTCTGATATTGACACTGTCTCTACTTCCTCCACTGGGAGGTTTTCCATGTGTCCACTACCTTCTCTGTAAAGAAATATTTCCTTAGATTATTCCCAATTTCCCGATTCTACCCTGTTTTACCCTCATTCTGTGACTCCCTAAAGCATGTAAATTCTTTTCATCAATACACAAACAAATGAGAGCAATCATTGTGCCCTAGGGCTATGTTCTCTCCTTTTCTAGACTCATTCTCTTGGTACTCTGATCTCATCTAATCGTTTTCAGCACCTTCTCTATGCTGATGACTCTCTGATCTGTCTCAAGGCACCAATGCTTTCACCAAGAATCCATTCCCATATCTTATCTTGCTTGTACAATATCACTGCCTAGATGGTCCCACTGCTTCCTTAAACTTAACATGGCTGAGTTAGAACTTCTTATCTTTCTTCCTAAACTCACTTCCCCCCTACCGATTTCTCTATCTTTGTGAATGACACCGTCTTACTCCCTGTCCCCTCAACCTGCCAACTTGGGGGTCATCTTCAGAACTTCTCTGCCCACATACAAAACCCTGATAAAGCATGCCATTTCTTTCTTGCTAGCATTACCAAAATTCCTCTCTTTATTTTTGAACACCCTACCAAAACCCTTTATCTGCATTCTCTTCATTTTCTGTTGACACTACTGCAACCTCCTCCTCGCAAGTCTCCTAGCGACCCATATCGCTCCACTACTTATCTTACTTCACTGTCATTACAGTCAAGTAGCAGCCTTTTAGCAAGTCTCTGCATTGCTCTCCATCTGCTTATTGAAGAAACCGGCAGAATTTTTTTTTTTTTTAAACCCTTCTCCTTCCCCAGTACTCCATGAGTTTCCATACACTTCAAATGACAGTAATCTTAGGTGCAGCATGTTGGCTGTGGCATATGTATTGCTTGGGATGGAAAAATGCTTTTCAGATCATGTATTAGTGGAGACAGTTTTGATTATTAAGGGAAACGCATTACTTTGGCAAATGAGTGACAGCTAAATCATTTCGTTTTGCTTTAAAGTTGTAGGAAAACGCTCCGCTGCCTGTTTTGGTCTCATGAAGCAACAATGAACCAAACAATTTCCAGCAATGAAATTCAAAATGTCTGTAGCAACACTATATTTTAGACAGCTTTTTTTCACCTGGTCTTTCTTTTGCTAAACTGCTGTTACCGATAATATTCCATTACTTAGGGGCAGATTTTCAAAACGGTACTAACCACCTCACCTAGCTGGCTAGATTTTTGCCAGTTAAGCCAATTTTTTTCAGCACAATCTAGCTGCCTAAATGTGGCGGAAAATGAACTTGCATCTAGCCCTACAAAACGTGGCCAGCTAGATTGCATCCTGCAATTGGCATGTCAAGTTGTGGCTAGCCAACGGGCACAGTAAATCCCGCGGGAGAGCCGGCGAGTGCCCACTCTCCCAACGCGTGCCTAGGCCACTCTCCTGGGCGCGCGATTAAGTATTTAAATGAGGGCCTGTGGTAAAAAGAGGCGCAAGGGACACTAATGCATCCCTAGCACCTCCTTTTTGACAGGAGCGGCGGCTGTCAGCGGGTTTGACAGTTGACGCTCAATTTTTCCGGCGTCTGTTCTCGAGCCCACTGACAGCCACGGGTTGGAAAACGGACGCTGGCATAATTGAGCGTCCGTCTTCCGACCCGTGGGCACATTTCAAAAATTTGTTTTAATTAAAAAAATTTTTTTTTTTATTTAAAATTTTTTTTTTACTCTTCGGGACCTCCGACTTAATATCGCCATGATATTAAGTCGGAGGGTGTACAGAAAAGCATTTTTTTCTGCTTTTCTGTTCACTTTCCCGGTACCGGCAGAAATTAAAATGTGCGGCTTGGCTGCACATTTAACTTACTGAATCACGCAGGAATGACTAATAGCGCCCGCAACATGCATTTGCATGTTGATGGGCGCTATTGATTTCTTGGGGGTTGGCCAAACGTGGGCTAACAGTGCGCTCCACCGGAGTTAGCAAGCTGGAGCTGAAAATCTATGCTAGGCAGCTAATGTTTAGTCCCTGCCCAAGCGCACTACCCCCTCCCCCCACACGCACAATTTTTGGATTGGGTAAATGTAGCCACCTTGTGAATTTAGGTGGCTAAGTTCTGCCCCCCCCAGGGGTGGCAGTTTTCAATGCAGAGGTTTAGCTGATTAATTCCTAGCCAAAAACCCTTTTGAAAATGACTTCCTTGGAATATATTTAGTTTGCGGACCCTTTTGCATTCTACAACAAATCATTAAACTTCCATCCTGACAAAAAACTTATCTGCACTGTCTTTTAAACTGTTATCAAAGAAACTTTTCATAAGCTGAAGCCTTGATCTAGCTTGCTCTGTACTCCCTGCGATGCACGTGAGGAAAAACCTAAAAGGAGCCGTACAATGCAACAACCTCGCTTGTTTCAGTGGGTTTTTTTTTTTCAATCAGCTGGAGACAGAGGGAGCAATAAAACCTCAATGTCTAAAATGTATCTGGTACTGTTCATTACATTAATTAGAACTGACATTTAGAGATTTGCTAGCAGATGGTTAGTGAGAATAACGTGTCAGTCACCGTAGAAACGCACAACATTCCTACCCTTGGCCATATGTAACGCATCCACAGCAATTAACCTCTGACAAAAGGGGGCCTTACTTCCTAATGATGGAAATGCAAATGCTTATGATGAGATAATATATGTATTAATATGGCCTGGTGGTGTTCACGAAAGTAAAAAAAAAAAATTAAATAAATAAGTCTAAGCGCTGCATCTTGTGGGCTTAAAACTAAATTTCTGGGGATATCGTCTTGTTCTCAGTTGTGTACTTTGAAAATTAAATTTAATAAATGTTTGAATGAAAAAAAAAAACCAAACCCTAAATTGGTCACCACTTCTCAACTGGGCACTGGTTCCCAGCAACCAATGGTCATTAATAATAATCTGGGGACCATTAAAGTCCAGCCAGATTCAATAAAGCCAATCCACTCACGGGGAAGCTTTGCAGTGATACTCGTAACCCGGCAACAAAACTGCCTTCAGATCCCTGCGTCTATCATGTGCTGGCCTTGCTCAGTACCTTAAGTAAAGTGTCTCAGTACTTTTAGCTCAAGACTGTAAACCAAACTTCTATGCCAATTTGCAGTACGGTATTGTTGACTGCTGGCCTTGTTTTTACTTCAGCTGTAGGAAAGTTCATTAGGAATTTATGGCAATGGATTAACCTACATGGCAAATCCACCCACGTATCAGTAACTGACCTCTCCATCTATTTTACAACTGGGCACAGAGGGTATTATTACTGGTTCCTCAGTGCCAGTCTAAACTATTCATAACTGATTTATTGGGATGCTGGCTGGAAAGACTGAAGATATCAATTGTTTTGGTCATGTCTCCTGTAATTCATCTAGCTACCAACATTGCTCGTTCTGCTCCCAGAAATTACTTTCACATTCTTCTCCCTTTTCACATATAGTCTCCCAGAGTGTGAATAGCTCGGAGAGCAAATCAACTAAATATACTAGCGGAGGATATGCAAAATTTCATGAATTGGGGGAATCTCATCGGGTTCCTTTTTTAGTTCTTGTGCTTTTTTTTCTTTCTTCTCTTCCCTTCCACACTCCTCTCCATGAAACAAATCAGGCGACAGGGGACATGCTAGAGTGGTAGAGGAATTTCTTTCCCATCCGCAGAACAGAGAAGCTTTTGATACTCAGCAGTTGTGATGCTGTGCTAGATCAGATCCTGGTCTGATCAGGGCATAAAGCTTGCACGCAGGATTCTTCTCTGTTTACAGGTTTCAGTTTCGGCCCAATATGCTCTGCATGCAGGTGCGCCAGCACAACATTACAGTGCAGCCAGAATAAAACGACCTCTCCTGAACCATTGCTTCTGTAGTATGTGCAGCTTCAATACAAGTCTTTGTAGAAAAAAATGCCACTGAATGAGTCTGTAAACACATTAGGGATATATATATACTGTGTATATATATATATACATATATATATACATACATATATATATAATATATATATGTATATATATATATATATATATATATATTATATATCCAGGTCATGGAGCAGCCTCCAGTCTGAAGCAAGAGAATCCCAAACCGTACTACTTCCCCATAATTTACCGAAGGGTAGTGGAAAGGATTGCAGCTTGGGGTGGTCCACAGAAGTGCTACCAAAATTGTACAGGGCTTGCACCAAAAGCCTTATGAGATGAGCCTTAAAGACCTAGGTTAGCTGGATAACTTAACCCAGATATTCTGTGGCATAAACGTCCTGTTGAATATCCCCGATTAAAGTTATCTGGATAACTGTTAACCTAACCTGCTATCTTTTGAGTGTCACCAGTTAGATGTAAAGTTATCTGGCCTTATATGGCTGGATAACTATAGACTTTACTGGCTATTTTCTAAGAATATATCCGGGTAAGTGGCGATGAGCTATTAAAAAAAAAAGTAGAGCACAGGCCTTACATCCTGATTCCACTGAAAAAAAGCAAGTGCCCTGCTGGGCTGAGGACTCTCCGCCTCCTCCCCCCAAACCCTTCAAAGTCTTCTTTACAAATCAGAGCTTGAATGGTCAGCATCGGCCTCCTCTTGCCTCTTCCTGGTTTTGCATAATTTTAGCTTTCCTCCCTCACACTCTTTGAGGATTTTGAAAAGTGTAAAGCAGGATATAAAAACTAATAATGTATTATTCTTATTTATCCTGTCTATCTTGATCAGACTGTAAACTGTACGGGGAAGGAATTGTCTCTTATGTGTGTTGGTGCAGCGCTAGAGAAATGATAAATAGACGTAGTAGGGTGAAGCAATACTTTGCAGCTTTACTTGTTTTGGGTGGTGAGAAGCCTGCTGAAGCAGAGGGCTCTCAGCTGGTGGTATCTCTAGGACTTTGTTTTTTGGGGGCTGAGATCCAGGCGTGTCCTGTAGAACTGCTGTGCTAGGAGGAAATCCCAGTGGATGGCTGGGTAATAGACATCATTATGATTTGAATGAGGGGACCGGAGTCGAGTAAAAATTGCTCAGTATTAGACATAGGGGTAGATTTTCAAAGGGTTACGCATATAACCCCCAAAAACCTACCCCAAACCCCCCTGAGCGCGCCAAGCCTATCTTGCTTAGGCTGCCGGTGCGCGCAAAGCCCCGGGACTTACGCGCGTCCCGGGGCTTTCCTGGGGGGGGGCATGTTGGGGGCGTCTTGCGGCTGGTGCGTCATCGGGGGCTTTCCGGGGCCGTGGCCGCAGCCTCCGGACCGGACCATGGCGCACTGGCAGCCGGCCCGGCGCGCGCAAGTTACACCTGCCTCGGGCAGGCGTAACTTGTGCAACAAAGGTGGGGGGGGGTTTAGATAGGGCTGGGGGGTGGGTTAGGTAGGGGAAGGGAGGGGAAGGTGCGGGGGGCTGGAAGGAAAGTTCCCTCCGAGGCTGCTCCGATTTTGGAGCGGCCTCGGAGGGAACGGAGGCAGGCTGCGCAGCTCGGCGCGCGCAGGCTGGCGATTTTGGGCAGCGTTGCACACGCCGACCCCGGATTTTAACAGATACGCGCAGCTACGTGCATATCTATTGAAATCCAGCGTACTTTTGTTTTCGCCTGGTGCGCGAGCAAACGTACGCGCGCGCATAGTTTTATAAAATCTGCCCCATTGACTTCTGTATCATTCTCTGTGGTCAGAGGCTTGGGCAGGCATTGCACTTGGGGGAGGAGGAGTTCATCCAACAGCACCTTGAATAGACCTGTACATGGACCGTAAATGTATAGAAGCTATATATGTGAGATATATGTTATTCTCATGCACACCCATAAAAAAACTAAAAAGTAAAAAAGTTTATTATTTTTAATTGATAAGACCCATATCTTATCGAACATTCAAAAAACATATTTGTCAATATAATTATTTTAATTACCTTTCAGTTCAGGAATCAAGCACAGATTGTTCATGTGTCAGTCATATTTGACGCACACTAATGATCAATGATGCATCAGTATTAGGTGCCTGTCTGTAAAACAATTTTTTATGTGTAGGCATGTTTTTATGGAATATATTATATAAGAATTATTTTCAATCTATATGGAATACACAGTTGCTTTCATGGAGCAGTCTAAAAAAGCCTCAAGTATTAAATTGTAAGAAGTCGGTCTTGTTTAAAGAAAACATCAAACATAGCCTCAAAAATTATTTAAGTCAAAATTAGTTTGTGAGTAGATGTCAATATTTAGGATCAGGAGCGAAAAAATAAAAGCACAAAAGAACTAAAACGGAAGAAGCCACTAAAAGTGAAAATAAATATCTAAAAAAAAACAAGCAGAAATCATAAATTGAAAAGAACCTAACTAACGACGTAATGTGAAGGATGCGATAGTGAGCCTGTCTCAAACTAGTGTTTTTTCTAGTTTGAGACAGGCTCACTATTGCATCCTTCACACTACTAGAAACTTTGACAAAAGTGTTCTGTGACAGGGCTCCATCTGATGATGTCACCCATATGTGAAGACTACCATCCTGCTTGTCTTGGGAGAATAAAATCGTAATAAAGGTATTCCGCTATATGTGGGGGCTTGTACCAAATTTGTATAGGTGTGAGTACAGTGACCATCATTCAGCACCCTTTGCTCCTTGTGGCTTTTGCCAAAGCCTTTTAAAGCGCTGGGGCTTTCTAATCATAGCTCATGTACACCACAGTTCATGTATGCTTCTACAAGAGCTATCAAAGTTCATATGTTCTCCTGACAGGAGCTATCATTTAATGCACTTATCTCTGAATGAATCATCCACAACGCAGCGATGCCTGGTCCGTTCGACACTGCAGTGTTTCGGAGAGAGGGCGTCGGTACCAGACGTCCTCTCTCCGCCCTCCTTACCTCTTTGGCGCCTCCGTCTGCGTGAAGATTGGCTGCCGCGGTGTTGTTCTGCTGAAGTCCTCCGGCGTCCCCGGACCGGCTAGATGCTGCAAACCACCATGTTTCCTGGAGGTCTAGGGGCGCACGCGTGGTGCGGCCCCGACTGAAGTACCGGCGATGGCGCGAACCTCGGGGGCGTTCCCCGAAGATGACGTCACCTGCGACGGATATATAAGGTCTTAGAAATTGCTAACACATTGAGTTAGCAAGGGTTACTCTACCTAAGCTACTCTGCCTCCTCGGACTTACTAGGAGTACCAGCTCCTCGGGGGCCTTGCTCTCTCCTTTGTTTTTCAGGTGATAGTCTGGAACCGGTACTCGCTCCTCGAGGGCCCTCGTTCCTAGACTCTCTCGGAACTCTCTTCTGCCTGGAAGTCATCACTGCCAACTACATCAGTGAGTTACCATCGCTCTCTCAGAGCTTTCCCTGGAACCAGGTACTCACTCCTCGAGGGCCTATACATTCCAGCTCCTGAGCTTCTATGAGACATTGTGTGAGTGTTACCATCTGGTTCAGTATATGAACTCTGCATACCCTGCCTACTCACTATATTTCAGTTTCTCTACAGCTCAGCCTCCAGGGACTGCTGTTCCAGTATCTGAGGGACTACAGCCCAGCTGGGCATTCCAGCTCACTACCGCCACCTCTGGTGGTTCAGGATACTGTCTAATAAAAGAACTAGTGTGTGTCTGTCTCCCAACTCTGTGCCTGACCAGAGGTCCCTCTCGGGATCTTCCCCCGGGGGCATGGTCATCTGCCACCGGTCCAAGGATCCACCCACAACTTTCCTAAATAACAACAGATTGCTAACTCCCAAGCAGTCTGTTAACTCCGAACAGAACAGTTACATTACTCCTTCTTCAGGGAGCCTCAAAATGTAGTCTGCGGTGGATAAATCTGTGCAACAATGGGAAACAAAGCCCTTTTAAACTGCGTTCCGCTTATAGTATAATTGTGGCTGAGACTTGTAGAGGAACACTTACTTGATTGTGAGAGTGCGGTTCATTTACTAATGGGTTACTACTGACTTTAATGCCCATATTTGGGTCTCGCCATTCAATGCCAGTGTGAGCTATGGCACAAAAGGAGCAATTGCCACATGCAGATTGTAGGGGTGGAATCAACATGAGAGGCTGCTCTGACCACATATTGTTTGATGTTTGTAGCCCTCGAGTAAGCAAACATGGGTGGCTCCTGAAAAATCGGATGTGGGCTCAAAATATGCCAATATTTAAGGATAGTTTTTTTAATCTGTGAAGTTAATTCTGTGTGCTCCAAAATGCATATTAAATTGGGAGCTTCATATTTCTGTCTATATTGTAAGAGTTGTTCTCTGTCAGAGAATGTTGCCCTTTTGTATGCTCTTTGAATGACATGTTTGGGATAGCCTCTTTCGCGAAATCTTTCTTTCAATATTGATGCTTGATCATGAAATTCTGTATCGTCAGAACAGATCCTACGGATGCGAAAAAATTGCCCTACTGGTAATCCCTCCTTAAAACAGCGGGGATGATGGCTTTCAAATTGAAGGAAATTGTTTCTATCCGTACTTTTCCTGAAAAGAGTGGTATTAATTCCTTGAGCATTTTTTCTGATTAGGATGTTGAGGAAAGATAGGTGTTCTCGATGGTAAGATATACTAAATTTCAAATGTGAGTTGACTTGATTCAACCCATCTGTGAAAAGACAACAGCTGTTCCTCTGTGTGGGTCCATATGAAAAATATATCTACATAGCGAGACCATAATTTAACATGCTGAAAAAATTGGGATTTGTAAACCTGGTCTTCTTCAAATTGTGTGAAGAACAGGTTGGCCACATCTGGCGCAACTGGAGACCCCATGGCCACCCCGTGAATTTGTAAATAGAATTTTTGTTCGAATACAAAAAGGTTGTTCAATAAAATCAATTCTGTGAGTGATGTTAAAAATTCTGACGGGATCCATTGGAGTCTGTCTCTGTGTTGTAAAATGTCTTTGGCCAACAATAACGCGTCTATTTGGGGTACGTTGGTGTATAATGCTTCTACATCTAAGCTGGCAAAAAAATGATCTACGGATACTGCAACAAGCTCTGAAAGTTTGTTCAACATGTCTGAAGTGTCTTGAATGAAAGATGTGGCACTTTGAACCGCTTGTTGGAGAAACAAATCGCCGAGTTTCGCGAGTGGTTCTAAGATAGATGGGACAACAGGGGGGCTTTTGTAAAGTTTTGTGAATTTTGGGGACTTTGTATATAACCGGAGTTCTAGGAAAGATGACGTTCAGAAAGTTATATTCTTTAGTGGTAAGAAAACCATCTATTTGTGCCTGTTGTAATAACCCTTGGATCTTGATTTGTAATTCTGGAGTAGGATCCGATTGGAGGGGAGTGTAATATACTTGGTCTCCCCATTGACGGAGTTCCCCTCCCCATGCCCTTAACAGAAGGCATGGGGGGAGGGGAACCTGCACGGGGAGGCAATTACTACCCTTTACAGTAGGCATGGTGGGTGTTACAGTTTTGGCTGCAGTGCAACCGCCTCACCACCAGGGGTCCCTCTAGTGCTGGCTTTCCGGACAGGCCCAGTCCATCTTATCTGTCCACTCTGTGCTCTGGGTATGTCCTTATAACCCTGCCTGACAGTTGCCTCGGTGCTTCGGCATCGAGCTCACCTGGGCTCCCTGCTCTAGCCTTGCGCGGCCTTCGGGCCTTTCCTTGCCTTGCCTTGCGCGGCCTTCGGGCCTCCTTCCTCGTTGTTCTCACCTGGCCTACGGGCCTTCTGACCTGCTTGCTCTGCTTACGGTGTGTGGCCTACGGGCCTTCTGTGTGTGTGTGGCCTACGGGCCTTCTGACCTGCCCTGCTCTGCTTATGGTGTGTGGCCTACGGGCCTTCTGTCTGTGTGTGTGGAGCCTACGGGCCTTCTGACCTGCCTTGCCCCGCTTATGGTGTGTGGCCTACGGGCCTTCTGTGTGTGTGTGGCCTACGGGCCTTCTGACCTGCCTTGCCCCGCTTATGGTGTGTGGCCTACGGGCCTTCTGTGTGTGTGTGGCCTACGGGCCTTCTGACCTGCCTTGCCCTGCTTACTGTGCCCTGACCCAGCCTGAACTTAGACTCTGCTCATTGCCGCCTGCCCTGACCCAGCCTGAACTTAGACTCTGCTCATTGCCGCCTGCCCTGACCCAGCCTGAACTTAGACTCTGCTCATTGCCGCCTGCCCTGACCCAGCCTGAACTTAGACTCTGCTCCTTGCCGCCTGCTCTGACCCAGCCTGAACTAGACACTGCTTATTGCTGCCTGCCTTGACCCAGCCTGGAACCAGACACTGTTTTTAGCTTCCTGTCTCTCTCCACCTGGAGCCACCCTGCTGGGTGGTGTTCACGCCTCCTGACCGGAGCCCAAGCGTAACAGTGGGGGGGGGGGGGGGGGGAACCTGCACAGAGCGTCAGGTACTACCCTTAATAAAAGGCATGGGGGTAATCTGTATAGAACAGCAGTTACTGCCTTAACAGAAGGCATGGGGGTAACTTGCACGGAGTGAGAGTTATTACCATGAGCAATTTATTGGGCAGACTGGATGGACCATTTGGTCTTTATCTGCTGTCTTCACTATGTTGCTATTACTATGATGATTTTTTTTACAAATTTGTTAGAGCCTATTACTAGCTAGGTAAAGGTGAATAAATCTACAAAAATTCCAATAGAAAGCACAAGTAATACACAAATAATAATAAAATACAATAATGTTAATGTTCCTATGTAATCTCTGCATGCCACAAAATACCCCTGCAATAGCATATGAAAACGATTGGTGCTAAGCACCAGGAGCCAAGTGGTCTTAACAGACCTGCAGCCAGGTAGACACTGCACTGAAAGCAAAGTATTTCAACAATAAGGGACCAGGCGGAGGCTAATTTATTGTTCGCTA